>NW_019211455.1:44365812-44826629 GCF_002443255.2 Varroa destructor | reverse complement strand
GTAGAGAAATTTCCATCATCTGTAGAGAAATTTCCATCATCTGTAGAGAAATTTCCATCATCTGTAGAGAAATTTCCATCATCTGTAGAGAAATTTCCATCATCTGTAGAGAAATTTCCATCATCTGTAGAGAAATTTCCATCATCTGTAGAGAAATTTCCATCATCTGTAGAGAAATTTCCATCATCTGTAGAGAAATTTCCATCATCTGTAGAGAAATTTCCATCATCTGTAGAGAAATTTCCATCATCTGTAGAGAAATTTCCATCATCTGTAGAGAAATTTCCATCATCTGTAGAGAAATTTCCATCATCTGTAGGGAAATTTCCATCATCTGTAGGGAAATTTCCATCATCTGTAGGGAAATTTCCATCATCTGTAGGGAAATTTCCATCATCTGTAGGGAAATTTCCATCATCTGTAGGGAAATTTCCATCATCTGTAGGGAAATTTCCATCATCTGTAGGGAAATTTCCATCATCTGTAGGGAAATTTCCATCATCTGTAGGGAAATTCCATCATCTGTAGGGAAAATTCCATCATCTGTAGGGAAAATTCCATCATCTGTAGGGAAAATTCCATCATCTGTAGGGAAAATTCCATCATCTGTAGGGAAAATTCCATCATCTGTAGGGAAACCGAAACTCTCATCAGGTCAGAGAGGAGCACCCACAAGCGATGCGAAGGCTACGAAACAAAAGACTTCGTGGTCCGCAAATACTGGTCAAGTTTCCAGGGCAACCAATCTTGCCGCCTCTTCTGTAAGGACACAACAGACTGTCCAAGGAGCATTCCAACCTTTCTATCTTAACCCGTTGAATGTCTACGCGCCCAGTAGCAACAGCAACGTTTTGCAGGCCAACTCTAACGGGAATATTATCGGATACCTAGCTACAGGAAGCAATACGCAAGTTATTAATGCGTCCCAGCTTGTTGCCGCACTATTGCAAACCGGTCAGCTGCTAACGACAGCCAATGTCGGAAATGCAAGTCAGGTTCCAATGGCCCTTGCTACGAGTAATGCTACGAACACGACTTACGTTCCTGCTACGCCGACAACCACAGTTGCAACATCCACGAATGTATACGCCATGGCTACCGCTGCACCCTATGCCATAAGCAATCTCCAGCAGGCTACATTTACATCGGCTAATGGTACTACTAGCGCATTGAAGCCCCAGACGCTGAACTTGAACGGAGTGCCAGTTAACGGGTACGTCCTCAGTCTCCAGGAACAAGATTCGAGTAACTCTGGACAAACGGCGTATTATCATGTGGCTACTGCCAGTGATCAAATTACTCAGACAGTTTTACCTAACATTAAACTACAGCAGCAAGACATTCAGTCACTATTTAATGATAGCCAGCAACAAAACTATTACGAGTACCCGATGTATGCTACTTATCAAAGTAATAACACCTCGACCAATGCAAACAGTTACTACTCAACTTACTACTAGTAAAACTCTACTCAACTTACTACTAGTGAAACTCTACTCAACTTACTACTAGTGAAACTCTACTCAACTTACTACTAGTGAAACTCTACTCAACTTAACTACTAGTGAAACTAAACTCTACTCAACTTGCTACTAGTGAAACTAAACTCTACTCAACTTGCTACTAGTGAAACTAAACTCTGCTCAACTTGCTACTAGTGAAGCTAAACTCTGCTCAACTTGCTACTAGTGAAGCTAAACTCTGCTCAACTTGCTACTAGTGAAGCTAAACTCTGCTCAACTTGCTACTAGTGAAGCTAAACTCTGCTCAACTTGCTACTAGTGAAGCTAAACTCTGCTCAACTTGCTACTAGTGAAGCTAAACTCTGCTCAACTTGCTACTAGTGAAGCTAAACTCTGCTCAACTTGCTACTAGTGAAGCTAAACTCTGCTCAACTTGCTACTAGTGAAGCTAAACTCTGCTCAACTTGCTACTAGTGAAGCTAAACTCTGCTCAACTTACTACTAGTGAAACTCAACTCTGCTCAACTTACTACTAGTGAAACTCAACTCTGCTCAACTTACTACTAGTGAAACTCAACTCTGCTCAACTTACTACTAGTGAAACTCAACTCAGCTCAACTTACTACTAGTGAAACTCAACTCAACTCTGCTTACTGCTACTACTACTAGTGCAAGCAGTGAATAACTCGTTCAGGTTTATCAAAAGGCCCTTCCGTTCAATAGACGTCAGACGTACCATTACGTGTCATCTGGTGTTTTTCCTTAGTTGTAACTTAGGGTTGGAGCTTGCGAACTACTGCTGAAGTTAATAAAGATGCTTCTAAGCTTGATTTCGATCCGCGCATACTGATGCACAAAAGGAAACTGTCGTAGCTCTAGTATTTCCGTCATTATGAGATTATCCACTGATAGAATATCCAATCGAAAGAATTTCTACCCGATCGGGATTTTTTTTCACTGTGTTTTCCCTGTTAGTTTAAAATGCCAGCAGCACTAATAGCACCAATGGTCCTGCATCAATGTGCAGAGAATACTGTTCGCATTAGGTCTAATAGTGCAGCAGCAAACAAAAGGTACTTCTGTTTCGCGGCAGGAGCCGCCCAAGTCAATGCCTACCTGCATGAACACCGCTCGTCCCATGATGGCTTGCGTGGAGTGCCTTTACATAACGCTAATTCGCATCTTGGTAGTACGAGATTTCTTTTTTGTTACTAGTAAATCGTACATGATGACGCTATCGTGACGTCAGTTAGAGCATAACCTTTGAATAAAAATTAATAAGTAATAATATTATCCTATTTAAGGTTTCGCGGTACCTAAAGCCAGCCTATGAGGTCGTTGAAGCAACAGTAGTAGTTTTAACTAAAACGTGTGACTGCTGTTGCAATGCTCCTGCCTAATTGTCATGTTACAGATTCGTGAGTAGCTATATGATGGCTAAAAAGGTTTAGGTTGACCTAGGCCGCTGTGCAAAAAGAAAATTTCAGGATTTCAAATAGCTCTAATCGGATTTTTCCTTCCAAAATTTCCGTCGAATATTTCACAATATGTTCAAACGACTTACCTATCGGAAGCTTAATATACGTCTATGATTTGTAGAGAGAGGAAGCCTGCAATATAACGTAGGTAAACTATTGCGGTAAAATTCCAGTCATCGAGTCCTGAACGTCTACGATTTCCGCAGCGATATTAGATTAGTAGTTACAGTTGCCACAGACAGCAGTGAACAACGATGCAGAGCAGTTCAGATGACAGTGAGGTATCCGCGGGGTCAGATGGACGGCTACATCGTCTGTTGGAACTCCTTCTAGCAACTGATGGAAATCGTGAGTGCTTCGACTGTCTTTCTCGAGGTCCGACTTGGACGTCGTGGTCGCTTGGGTTGTTTCTATGCATTCGCTGTGCGGGACTACATCGGGGTCTTGGGGTTCACGTTTCGCGCGTTAAATCAGTTGGACTCGATCACTGGACACCTCAACAAGTGCGTTTTTGATGGAATTGTTTTCCAAACCTTTTTTTTGAAATCTATCCTTTTCCTAGCTCGTATTGAAGCTGTCATGCGTTATGTAAAAAGCTCGATTTCGTTTGGAAGTTGATAATAATGTCAACATTATTAGGCACATAAGTGATATCACAAGAGATGACTGGCGTCAGCGGTCGTCTGCCGTAATAAGATTCCAGCCTTTTTTCATTGAGCAATGAATTCATTGACCTTTTTCAGTCTGATATATAATAAAACACCGATCTCCCGCGCTGTTTTCCAGGTAGCTCGTCTAGTTCAGATAGGCAATGAACGTGGCCGTACGATTTACGAGTCGAAACTGCCTTCAAATTTTCATCGGCCGACTGACCTTAATGAACTGCGAGCCTTCATACAAATCAAGGTACGATTTTCGATGATCGGTTGGCCTTATGAAATGAAATGCGCCTTTTTAGTACCGCTTTAAATAACCGTTGTTGCGACTATATAAAATTAGATGGCTTTGTTTTCCCACTAAATCTTTAGAAGCAATAAAACACTAATATGAAACTATACTTTCTGCTAATGTAAGAATTTAAGATAAATATACAAAGGACGATAAAAACAGTTCTCAATTGTCCACACAAATGTTCGTCCACCCAGTACCTACATCGAGTTTACGTGACACCCGGCTACCGAGATCCACCTATGCCGCCTTCCGATTTGAGCATTGAGCAGCTGGAAGCAATCATTGCAGAATTCCTCAGGCAGTCAGCAAGAGCTATCCGTGCCATAGCACCAACGAAAGTTGCCGAAACGAGTCAGCAACGTCATCAGAAGTTTTCAAGTGATCTTGTCACGCTCGCAAACGACGAGAAGGTCCAGTCGCGAAACGGCGGAGCCGTAGATCAATATGAAAGAAGGGTCAGGTTCCCGATCAGCTCGACGAGCTCTACGCTGTTAAACGAATCGACCCAAAGCGTCATGAGTGATCGACTGCTAAAGGAAATACCTGGCACTGATGAGGGTGATCTGATAGAAAACGAGACGCGTGTCGACGAAACGGCAGTTTTTCTGCCAAATATGGATGAGGATTGCGTGCTTATTGATCTCTAGGAAACACTATCGCTTGTGGCACGATCATTCATTTTGTTTTCATTTTTTGATTTTCTCACTTCTGTAATAGATTGTTTACTAGCTATCACAAGCAACGAGAAATTGCAGAAAGCCGATTTCTGTTAGACTGAAGAAACTTAACGTGCACTGAACGTAACGGTGTACCTGAACAAAAGCAAAGATATACATAATAATGGCTCCTGTAGGTTATGCAGAAAATAATTTTATAGCTATGCCCAGTTTTCATAGCTAACAAAGATGCTCATTTATGTTTCAAATATGTCTTCTAGTGTCTTATATGCAGCTGCATCGTTTACGGGTCATCTACGAACAAATGTTTGTACTCTGGCGGCAAAATTTAAAATAAATGCGCTATCGTTGAAAGAAATTGTCACTTATTATCCTTGTGTATATAGTTAATTAAAGCATTGATTGAAATGATCTTGTCTTTGTGATGTGGAGCTATTTTCCTTCGATGACTAGTTCACTGCCGTTATTGGAATCACACAAAAAATAGTGGGCTGAGCGATTAAACTGTTGCGAGCCTATTACAGGCCCGATTGCGAGCCTCTGACATGTGAATGCCCAGTTATTCCGAATAAGGCACTTGTTGCGAGAGGTGCTGCATATGATTGGCGTTTTTACAAGGCTTCATTAACCTTCATCGTAAGATTTGTACTGATGACATCGAGATTACAATGATGTGTTTGATACGTCTTAGCAGAAGGCACCCGCCACGTTCTGCATCGCCTGATCTTCAATTACTCCAAATACAATAGAAGCATAATATATTGATATTTCTGATTCATCATTAAATTAATCGAAATTCATTTAAAGTGAGAGCAAACAGCTAAAACAGAAACGAGGCGACAAATAGCACATTATCGTAATATAAAATGGCCACATAGCCATCTATGATTCAGGTCTCGTTCGTGCCAGATCCGTACAGAAATATCCATGGACATTTGTAATAACAAGTCTTCGATTTATTTCGATATTTCAATTCATAAGATTAATAGAAGTTGGTCTTCCTAGCGTGCCTTGACTTTTTATGAATCAACAATTTTATACATTATGTTGTTTAAACATTATTTTGTACGATACCCAGGTGTCCCTTTAGCGACCTGGAATCCTGAGCATTTGCTCAGTGAATGAATCGACTGACCTTGATTGCTGCGTCCATGATTGACACTGCGATTTAATCCCTTGCGCAACTAAGCCTTGCTTAGGCTTAGATATTAGGTTCCATTAAACACCTCACCATGAGACTTCATTACAAATAGCTACGGTGCACGCAATCGAGTCACAATGTTTAGGTTCAATAGAGATTCACTATACAATTATATTAAACATAGTGGATTAATCAACATAGAAATTCCGCAGTACGACCGCATCGGCATTTACAAAACAATCCTGAATTGCGTCATTTGAAGGACAGATCTTGCTAATGGCAGCATTTACAGGAGCCGGTACTACTCTTTAGTTGTGATTTTTACAGGATAAAGTGTTTAAGGCTCTGACGACAACTCCAGTAATCATCCTGTTTACTAGAGACGCTTTCCTCGATGAAGGTCATGCTCCACGGAGAAGATCATAAAAACATGCGTGCCATTATCAATACGAACAACATGTCACTAAGAACGGATCTATGGCCCTTTATCGATGATCATTGATGGTATCCGCTTGATATTTGATTTAGCCAAAGTTTCGGTTGGCCATCGGTAAACTCTGCGGTTCGTCACTATTATTTTATACTGCTGCAATCCTTGCACTAAACTATTAGAAAAACTGTTTGCGTGGATACGATATATAATACGTTCTGCGGAGAGTTCAGTCGTTTCATGCTAGCAACTATGCTCGGAACAGACACGGCGCTTCCTCGTTTATTTGCAACTGCCTTCTAAACCACTGGCCTATGTGCAACTGGCAAGTTACGATTTGTAACTTAGTAATATTGATTGTACGAAGTGTGGCAATCATCACTGCCCATATCTAGGATTATGAATTAGGCCCTTGCTCAATCATAGTAAAACGTTGTTATACTAAAATTGCCATCGAATCTTTATCAACTTATAGGTCAGACACGGAACAGCCTTACCATAGACTTTAGCTGAAGACCTTTTTCCTGGTAGACACGATAATTACGCTAGCAGAATTCTCGATATGTCCACCTATTTTCTTTCCGAAAGCTTACGCAGTATCGCGTTAATTTCCGGCAACGTGGTGCTGGCGATCACATTGACAACCTGTCTTTTCGTCTCGTTGTTAACTTTTTCTTTGAAGCGAGCGTTGCGTTTTACGTTAAAACCGAAGTCTGGGTAAATCAACTCTGTTCGGAACCTACAGACAAGAATTATGCCACGACGTAGTTAGACTGCCAGAAATCTCTGCTCAACATGTTTACACCGCGGGTCGGATTATAGATCGTTCTGTTCAAAATTGCTTATTTTTAGTTTGTGTGAATGACGTATCACTGGCAGACCTTCGATATAGCCGTAATTCAAGGAAAAGGTCGCGCAATGAATAACTGGGGTTGAATGTGGGTCTATTCGTTTTGGTTCGATCCTAGCACTTGACGAGCTAATTTATCAGCGGGACACTTCACAGACCGTTGTATAATGTGGATTTTCATTGAATATCAATACACCCAGGTGGTGTGCTAGCAGAAGTACAGAAGTTATCTCGACACCCATAGGACCGAATCCCGTAAAACGTAAAGATTTTTATATATATATTTATTTATTTTTCTTTTATACGTATCCACGCTACGTTGGAGAGAATCTGCCTTTTCAATAAGAATGTGCGCTGAAGTAATGAACTTGACTGGGATGTTACCAGTCGAAAAAAGACGTTTCTGCGACTGTTAAAGGTACCAAGTCCAGCGGCAAATTTTAGAACAAAGCTTGTTCTGGGAGGCCAATCGTCTCATCTAATGATCCCAAGCATAAAACTTAGTTCTTCTGTAATAGCATGTCTAATAAGTGCAGCTTACCTTTCAAGGATGAGTTTGGTGACGCTCAAAGGGCCGTCCTCAAAGTTAGTAATCTCGATAGAATACTCCGTCCCGCGGAAGCGCACCTCCACCTTGGCAGCCCACATTGTCCCCACTAGGTTGAACCCAGTTACGAGTGCCTCATAAACCACGAAGGTACTATTCAAGTCAAGAAGACACTTCACCTGTTAAGTTAACCCGTAATTGTTACAAGTTCGATACAGATTTGCATTTCTAATAGAACTATTGGCTCGCCAAGGAACTTGAAAAATGTATTTTCCATAGCCAGCTACAGTTCACAACTGTGAACCATTATAACTTGAGTCGGACGGTTCGCCGTTACTTAGCAGCATTTTTTTCCTCACGAGGAAATCTATTTTGATACATTGTTTACAGGTCGTAACATTCTGCCCGCTGTTCGTGCCGCTGTTTGTCATGCCACTTACGGTAATCTTCTTCTTATGTGATGTTGGCGGCCGACAGCTTTTGGTCTTGATCGTGTCAATCCCGCTAACCTGGCCTTTGTTGAACCACGCATTAATGTCACGATGTGTCATTAGAAAATTCCACAATAAAGTTTTTTTTATCTGAAATAAATCGAAAGTAGCGGAACGGCGAACTTTTTGCTTAATAATAAATTCGAGAAATCTACTTACACTGCTGATGCGATAACATGACCTTTATTGATATTATTTGGTATTATTAATAACATTGACAAATACCTAGTATTAGGCCTCAGTATTTCTTGTTGTTGTTGGTGGTTCGTATTGCCCAAAGAGCATTGGGGCACGAATCGACCAATTTTTCTGCCTTGTCCTGTTGCGTTTATAAGGAAAAAATTAGATATCTACGCTTGGGTCATGCTTATATTATTGTTGCAACAATAAATTGGTGACTTTTTTTTTTCTATATTTAATCGATAGATTTAAATGACAAATAAATGCTTTATAGAAATTGTATATTGTTAGTTTTTATTTAGAGCAGATTCTTTAACAGATGTAAAATAAGAACTCTGAAACTTTCAGATGAATCGTTTTCAAACAAGTCAGAAACGTTTACCCCATTTTGTGTTATATAAGCGGTTATGGGTAAAACGATGGCCAGGCTGCCTCACCTTAAAATAGAATCCTGCTAAATGTACAGTGTTGTTGGGCAGATGTGCTAGGACGTCCTCCATAAACTGTTCTGCATCATTTTGGGTCTCGATATTGAAATTCGAAGAATTCAGAAATTGGGCCTTTCCTAAACCAATACAAGCGAATAACTTATCAATAAGTAGTGTTTTGCTAAACTGCTCGCATTATATGAATTTATATAGAAATAACTTAATGTCTATACAGTGATTGTTTTGATCCTTGCTTGATCACGCCCTATATTTTATTTGGATTTTATTACATATGTATTATAGTTTAAAGAGGGTATCCTAAATCGGATAAAAAGAGAAAATTCTAATGATCTGTAACTATTGATGAAAAATGTGG
This sequence comes from Varroa destructor, assembly GCF_002443255.2. Classification (NCBI taxonomy): domain Eukaryota; kingdom Metazoa; phylum Arthropoda; class Arachnida; order Mesostigmata; family Varroidae; genus Varroa; species Varroa destructor. The sequence continues at coordinate 44,817,617 of NW_019211455.1, read as the reverse complement.
TCAGCATTGGCAAAAATCCAATTCTAATTGATCGATTACTAAATATACCTCTTAGCTAAAAGACGCCATTAAATCCATAATGTTCATTTGGCTCCCTACGTAGTTTCCAGTCATTAAAATGTAAACAAACCAGCTTCACCGATAAATGCGGTCCTTTTCTCAAATACTTCTTAACAACTAGTTTTTGCGCAATGCGTTCTAGAGACACCAACAAACGACAACAACAACAACAAAAACAACAAGAAACCTAAAGAACTCAATCCTAGATCAATACTGGATGCTGATATAAATAAAATCAATAAGAAATAAAAAAAGAAGGAAAAAAAGAACACAACACTTCGTCAAGGTAGTAAAGCTAATGCAAAAATTTTAATAAATATTCTTTACCCTTAAAGAATACTTACTAACTCATATTGGGTTAGATAGAAATGTTGAGGGGATAGATTGTACGTCGCTATGACCGAGACGACATGTACATTTATTTCACAGATTCTATCCGTTGTACAGTGACTTGATTAGATAAATGTGCATGGGCTGATTCTTTGATTCCGGCCAAATGAGTACGCTGTTCTATACGTAAATATAGCTACTTGAGCGCCCTGCTACGCTCGCCATGTAGTTTCCTCTATATTATGACGTCGAAGAGTCACCGTAATTGGTAACGTTGCGTTGGGCGCAAAGAGCCTGAATAGAACGAACGATAGATATCAATCCAGTCGATAACTGACGAGAATCCGTTAACGTTATTAGCAGAGGGTAGGCAGCTATCCCATCTCAAATTGTAGTAATTCATGAAAATGGACGCCCAATCAACGTCCACAGCTTACCAAGGACCTTATGGTGATAATGATCCATTCTATAATTATCGAAGATAATCTGTTCCATGACTAATTGATAGTTTCGAAGAATTTGCTGCCGCATTGAGCCTTCCCGTAAAGGTCACAGAAGGTACGCGCCCGAGGCTTTATGTTAATCGCTGTAGGCTGCATCTATAGCGTAGCTATATAAATTCTGTAATTGGGATTTGTCGGCGTCAAAGATAGGACACTGTAAAAGATGTTCACTAAATAGTCAATTTAGTACTGCTACCCCACAGGTGAAGTAGCTAGTTGAAACAGGTAATGACTTATAGCCCGATACAAAACACCATGGTGCAATTAAGAGACGATAGCAAAAGTCCTACGGCACATTAAGCTCTAAAAAAAAAAGCCACCTGCTACTATTTGACTGTCTGTCTCGATATTAGCTGATCTTCTTTTGGCAATCGGTTCGAAATGTAGTAGAATATTATATAACAACATCAATCTCAGTTACATAATGAGATTATCCGTACAATATCCAGTAGCTCAAGAGGTGTTTTAGATGAATTTGAACGTCGCGTTCATATTTTACATATGTCGTAGAATCTATATATATATATGTCTGTATATATAAATTGATTTCGTTTTTCCTATGCTACATGCGTATAATAGTTACCAACAAATAACACTTCAATAGTCTAACATTTACCATTGAATTTCGTTAAAAGGCTAGCTCGTACGTCCGTATGACTGAACAATTTCAGACGAGCAGGGCTGACTCCAAGCAGTATTTTCATTGTAGATCGAAACGTTCATATCTTATAAGAATACAGACCCTTTTCATTCTTTCGACAATTATTTGCAGATAGAATTAGGCCACAGTTTGGCATAGTTCATTTAAATGTATATCTCTTGCCATCTCTTCGTCCACTTGTAGCGATCTGTGCTCTTCTGGGAGTCTTACTAGTGATGTAAATGGAGTTCCCTGACAAAGGAAGCGGTCTCATGCGCTTTTACATCGGCTAGAATCGGAGCAGACTTACAAAGAGCCACATTTCGTCAAAAAGTCTAGTCGCAGTACCGTAGGTAATACCATGTTGAATCACTACATACTTGTGTGGCATATAACAAGGCGAAGGCGAGAACCCGTACAATTTATTTGATTGATAAATACATGGATTTTACCAGTGCAAGGTAGAACGAGGTAGCTAGCGCTTGTGGTTACCTGGTGGAGTGGCAACGTCATAATCCAATTGTCATCCATGTACTGATAACGTGTATAATGATTACAGGACAGGTAATGTACCACTATGTATTAAATCCGACGAAACAGTGATGTTTTATGAGGCTGATATTAAGTCCTAGTCTATCAGTAACAGCAGTTCTTCAGTAGCTTCTGTAAGGCCTAGTATAATTAAAGGCTTTACATCGTGTGAGTCATGCACCCGTTACGATGCCTCATAAATCATTTGTATCGATCGATCATAGTCGTCAAGGGCTATAAGGGTTTCGTCGATCAGGAACAGGGGAATCATAAGGGAGTCCGTCTTTAAGGCAGAGGCCAAGCAAAACAAGCCATTGAAACGTGTCACACGAGTACTCAGTTCGACTAGACGATATCCTACGATCAAGGCATCCGGTGTGCGTAACATTCCGAAGCGACGCTCAATGGCAATATCGGGCTTACAAATTGAAACACCTGTTCCTATGCGGAATATATGAAATAAATTGCAGATATATTCGGGTACGTGTAAATATATTTATACATATACAAAGTCATAGCTTATATAACATGTGCTGTATATGTATAGCCTGTAGTGAGCATCGTATGCTTTGCACAAACCGCGCGAAGTAAATAATATATAAATCAAAGGGGAAAGCTGTTTTGCATGCTACCCAGATAATTTTAATCAGCTTCCATACACCAGAAACATCTGTTACGCCACGATCTGGCCAATATCTGAACCGCAAAAACTAGCGAGACCCTCTTGTTCCTATAAGAAATCTAGAACCTCCAGAGCATTTCGTCAACTCTTCGCACCGCATACTACTGTCACCATTTCTATTCAAGATTTGACGCACAATATGGTACGTCACTGCAACTATCGCAATGACGCTCGGCACACACATCTTAATACTAACATCCCATTCATAGTCGAGATCTCAACTCACCTTGGGCAAGTGCCACACTTATACAAAAACAAACAGTCACGCAAGAAAACCACATTGTGCTTGCCTTTAAGCGACCATACGAATAAACTTGACCTTTTTTAGACCTACGCCAACAGCAGCGGTGGCGGAGGCGGTGGCAACGGTCAGCAATACGCAGCTTTCCGTAAGGCATCAAATTTTCACTAGCCATACCGCTAGACTCAGCTGCTCAGCGGATTAATTTCGCCTCCCGTACTCCACAGACGAGAACAAGATGGCCCGGACGGCTTGAGTGACGTATTTCGCAGCTCACCATCTGCTGGTACCGAGAAGACACCCACAGCGCAACAGACAATCCCGTAGCAGACATCACTTAGCAGCGGATCACGAAACAATTTATCGGAGCGCCGCCATCCTCAGAGACCCGGTATTTGGTGTGGAGGGACTTTTCGGCGGAGCACGCCCGTCAGATTGCCTGCAGCGTCAATTGTAGGCAGAGTGCGGAGGCGAAGAGCGGCGAACGTCGTCTTGGCAGTGGCGGAAGTGAAGGAAGACTAGATTCTATTGTTGGTACTTGCGCGTTTAGTTTACGCATTTGCAAAACGCTCGACCCACAACTGTACAGATTACTTGAATCTGTGATGGAAGGACGTCTGTTTGTAGCGAGATTGAAGGAAAATGACTGTTGTTAACTTCGTAACGCCATGGCGGAGCTAGCACAGAGACGCGTGACAGCGACAACGAATCTCATTCGCATAATAGTGCGGTGTCGAGGGTTGGCCAGAAAGAACGGCTGCAAGTAGGCTCAATAAATTCAGGCCTATATATTGCCCTGCTGGGATCTTTACTGCCTTTTCATTTCCCGTTGGTATGTTACATACACTGTTGTCGTTCGTGTACAGAGAGCCTCAAATAACAATCTTATTTCGCCACTATCTTGAATCTACTTCCCACCGCATCGATGTCGTCAAATCAATATGCTGTTGAAAAACTATGCACCGTTTTTAGCCAAAACAATGCTAGTAAACTGAGTAAATAAACTGTCATTTATATCGTCAATGACATCCCGCCATATTTTTGGTTTCGCCATAATCCCGTCACTTTGGTCTAATAAAATGTTCTAACTCTTGCGGAACAAGCAGTATCCAGCTGCATAAACGACCGTATAAAGCCAAACAGTCACAGTTAAGTAGAACTACGGCGCGGTGCCACAGCTGCTGCCGATGCGGAGATTTCAAACAATCTGATGTTTTTTTTTTTATTTGAAAAACCTAATTCATGTTTTTTTGATAACGTATCACTACTCTGACCGAAACTAACCCATCAAGTCGAAGGCGAGAGTTTTGTGGTGTTCAATTGAGAAGCTCGCGGAGCCTCATGCATCTATATATTTCCTATAATTATGTAGCATAAAACTCTAGATCAAGATATCGTTCTTAGGTTTACAAAATGGTTCGGTTCAAGCAGAGAGCCGTGCGTGTCTTCTGTGATGGTCTCATGCAAAGCGATATTTTGGCAGGAAGGGTCTGAAGCTGTAAATCGAGGACGTCAACTTTCGTACGGAACAACACTTGGCAAAGATGAGCTTTCTTAAAATTGAATTGTGCGTATGGAATCCTTGGAAGGAATCCTTCAAATGTGTTCAGAAGAAAGGATTTCTATGAACCAGATGTCGTATCAGTGCTCGAACCTCTCTCCTGGATCCGTATCTGTAACGAAAATTTTCTTTTTCTTGACTACTAACGTCAAATTCGTTGTTATCCCCAAACGTCAAGCCATTTACAAAAGCTATTCGATAACAGTAACAATAATAGTGATTATTGTCCTCAGTAATCTATGCCATCAGGCCCAGTTGTAGACGCCGACACGTCGATTGTTAGTTGATCAAGAATGTTTAGATTATAAGTGTATTACCAAGACAAACTTTACAATAATATTTCTCACAGACTTTACTGATGTTGCGCGCCATTATTGCAACGGTGCCTATTCATTCGTAAACTCTACGTCTACTTAAACGTACGGGTTTCGTTTCATCAGCAGGCCTGTAATTTGGATGCATATAAGGCCAGACGGTCGTAGATATTCCAAGCAAACTTATTACGTGCTTGTAAGGAAATTTCCTTAAACTTCCTTCTGACGATTTATCACAGATACAATACAGCCCTGCAAGATAAAAAATTTTCATTGTAAAAACGCTTGCTGTACTTTACCGAACTATCTGTTCAGCGTAATTATCAGCTAGGAGTTTACGTTTTTGACTCCACATCGTTAGACGCCCTCACGATAATGCGATAGAACCGTGCACTTATCGTCGTAATTGTATCTCCAGTTTAGTTCCTGCAGATTGCTCATATCGAGGTTCCCGCCTTGATAGGTCCTCGAAACAATGTTAAAAGGCTGTGTCAAATTCAGCTATCGAATGCGCTTCTTCATCTTTAAAGCGACAGGTAATAATTTACAGAAATTGGACAATTTAGATGTTATAAGCTGGTTTCGAGCCTATTTATAATAACAAAACTGTGAGCGCCTAATTTCGAATCTGCATTTTCAGTTTAAGCGTTTGTTGTCAATCAGTACCCATAGGGGGCGCTACCGCGTGTGAAGCTCCAACAAACTCCAGCGTTCGTCAGATGGCTTGTCGTACCCTGTTGCGTCGGTAAGCAACATCCAGTAGTTTCGAATGGCTCCGAACGTTTCTGTCGGGATTAACAGTATGTATAGAAAAAAGAAACACCTGTACAAAATATTGGCAATTTAACTATAATTTATAATGCCCAACGCGATCGCTTCAACTCTGCTGGTCGAATACAATTCCGTCCTATGAATTAGCCGTAACTGCTCAAACAAGAATATTTCAAACAGAAAATGCTCGATTTGAGAACGGAACTATTCAGCAGCTGTTCCGCTGATACATTCGACGAAGACAGGTAGGCCAGTTTAGACAGTAATTAAGTCTTATAGACTTACAGAGCTAAAATACAACGCAAGGAAATCGAGTGTATAACATACTCTATTATAATAATATATGGATATATAACAAAACATTACACTGTTACGCATATTCGGATGTGCATAATATTTGGTTTTTCTTTTCATTCATTAGCACTCAGTGTTAACGAATGTTCGCCTAGTTGGTCGCGGAAAATAAAAATTCAGCGCGTAAATTTTCATAACAATTTCAAGAGGAAGAAGAAGAAGAAGAAGAAAAAATTTCACTACGAAATTTTTTTATCTACGCATCAACTTGCAACTAGAAAGAATACCGTATTTTTTAAGCACACGTACTTTCCGCTATTAACAAAATTAAGTATGAGCATTTTCTCTACGTACATAATTTTATTGACGCCGTTATTGGTAGCCTTTTTTTTTTTAATTTCTATGAGACACTGCAGATTTCTTAAAATAGTCGATCAAATAAAATAGCGGCTAATATTCAAGCGTAAGAAAAAACAAGGAAAATCTAATTCTGATCACTGAGACGACATTGTACGCTAAGTCAGCGCCTCATCGTCGTATCAGGTACGTACAATACCTACAGCCCTAGTTCATCGCTGATTCGCTACCCGCACAAGTACCTATACAACTTGTGGAAATGAGCACAGACTATTTTATCGAATCCTATATAGAAAAATCCATAGACTCGAATGTCCCGTACATTAAATAAAAATGAAACGAAAAAACACAAGGAATTGATACAAATTTTTTACATTTTAATCACCAGAGTGTGCATAGTCACTAGGCCTCATGAGCCTCCACCAAAAATGCAAAAAGAGAGAGAGCTGATCAGAAAGTAAAATCAGTCTTATGTATTGCTTTGTACGTGTCGAAATGAGAAAGCCTAAAAACAAACAATTGAAACAGACAATACGACAAGGGATAATTATAATATATACACGCTCTAAGCTAACCAACAGGGGTTGTATCCAAATGACTTAGAGGAGTTTCTTCGTTATGGCATCAGAATCGAGACCGCCTTAGATCGTTTGATGCAATATACTTTTTCTCAATACAATTGAAGCAATGCTTAACTGTCGCATCCCATGTAAAAGTCGAGTCATATAAACGAAATTAGTCCGAAACTGAGATCAGGGGTTTCTCGTTCGCGAACTCTCGGCTCCGGCACTGAGAGACTTTTAATCCTTTCCAAAACACGGTTCAAAGAATACTGCTCGGGGCTAAAAATTGAATGTTTTGCATTATCTGATAACATAGCATGAAAAATCTAAAACGGTCTCTAAGTCCGAAAACTGCCCTCGGTAGGCTGACGAGGTACACACGCTGAAGCCTCGAACCTTGACAATACGGTGAAGTTCCTCGCGAGTCTTTGTCTGAAAATTAATGTCGTTCCCTTGCCTTTGAATGCCTTCACTTGTGTTCTCACTCTCACCCCATCAAACGAGAACTGATGAACCTATCGTAATGGGTTTATCATATAAAACGTAGATGCAGCTCCTTCATGCCATAATCACTCTGCTCAGGTATACCAGACACAGCCGAGTGGCGATCAAGCACGATATGTAGTAAGTAAAATCATCTTTTATTGTACACTATATTGTTCTTTCTAATCTTCTACGTACGCAAACTTAAACACGTCTGATTGGCACTAGTCTGCCAGTCGCCTATTTGTGCAATAGCTTTGGCCGAATAGTCGTTACTAGCATTAAGAAGCTACTCTTTTGTCTAATATAGTAATCAATATTTCCGTTGGAGCAGTCATCGATTTGTTTGTTTCATCTATTAGGATTTCATTTGCCATTTGGCAGTGAGCCGCATTGTTACCACCGCAGCCTACAAATTTACACGTATTGCGGTAGGTCAAATGTGGGGGGCCGTAGGAGCTGCGCGATCAGCTCAAGGACTGACGTCGGAGGTCACCTTTTTACCAACTTTGGGAAGGTTAACCCCCGACTTCAAGCTTCAGTTCCAACCCGGGGCCAAATTTGCCATTAGCTTGTGATCCAGCAGCTCCTAACATTTTTTGCAATCAGTATGTCTCGTTGAGGCGTGGAATTATCTCTGTAGCGGTTTTAGAACGCGTTCTTTTAGCAGAATCGCGAAGGTTGATGACCGGACGGAGTTCGTAGCTCCAACGGATTATGTTTTGTTTAGCGGTACGGCGTATAAAAGTTCCGTTGCAATTTCAAGCAAGCTCTATGTAAAGAGTGACAGTTGTATTAAGATTAGATATTTAGTGATATCATGGTCATGACGGGCGTAAGCCGTATACAATACACATGCATTTTTTGTCTGGACGGTAACGTCTGTTTTTTCAACTTAGCGTCCGGAAAAAAGTCATCCTCTAACTAAGGTTTATTCACGAGGTATTATCATCGCGGGAAACGATTTTACTATGCGGTAACGGCATTCGACTGATTTGGTCTGCGACCTACTCACCATGACCAGTGAATCTGGGAACCCCACGCTTCTCCTTCTGCACCCAACTTTATTTTGATAGTGGTAAACTGTGGTCTATACTCGCACGTATCGTGTAATTATGTAATCTAGACAAAACCTGAAATAGTAACTTCTAGTCATTTTGAAGTTCATGTCCAATGCGACTGCCGTAGTTCAGTATTAATTCAGATGAGTGGCACCTTCCAGAATTAAACAGCAGGCAAGATACGCCAGTACAAAGTTTCAAGTCTGAAGAAGAGTTCGAGTGATACTTTTATGTATGGGCTTACCAGGGCAAAAGCTGGATTTTATACAGACTTGGTATGGGGCTTGGCCTTTGTAGTTGGATTTCATTTCGCCAACGCCATTACTCTCTCATTTTTAATTGGTCTCTTTAGTTCGAATTGACCCAGCTCTTCATTTAATAGTCCTTTAGATAAAGTTTTGAATCTACATTATCTCACGTACCCCTAAATTTACTAGGCAAAAACGCCATCTATTACAGAAACACTTTTCAACAAAATTATTGTTCCTGTTATTTATTTTAATATATTAATATTATTTAATATTCAATGCTATGTGATAACAAACGTGAAAATTAAGCAGGAATTATATGTAAGGCACACTGGTACAATGACTTCGACGACCGAAGTTTTGGTTGAGAAGAAGCCAAGGGCTGCTTCTAATGCCGTATAATATCCATACACATTTGTGAAACAATTGTGATACATCATATGCAGAGAATTGCACAAAAGCAGAGTGACTTTTTCAAGAAGATGGTTACCGAAGCAAGTTTTTGTGCTTTTGGACCTATTCATTTTCGACAGTTTATGACTCTCATCGGTAGGTCACTGGGCGCGCAAAACAATTGAACGATGTAGACAATAGAGTAAAGGAGGCTTCAAACGAAATTCACCCCATTGTGGGTAAAGTACGCCTTGGCCGTCAAGCCAAACTTCAATATGTTTCTCTCAGTGACAAGAACATACCTAATCATAAAATAAGCATTTTCGTTTACACAAGATTCTAGGGTCTCCAATAGATACTCCAACAAGAATGTATCTAAATGAAAAAAGTTGAAACTACATTTTACAACCCTGTACTGCACTGCAACGTACAGCCACGACAACTGAAGGTTAGACCTTGTTTTTTCGTCGAATTGTTATGTCATTTTTATAACACTGGCATAATTATTGACAACATGTGTTGAAATGGGTATATATCTATCACATATACAGTGATAAATTGAAAAAAATTAAGTGGACTTCACGTCCTTTTCACTGCAACGGTCACCACATTGTTAGTGATGAAAAAAGCTGAGCGTCATACTTTCTGCATTGGCCGTCACGTCGACCATACGCGTCCATATGACGACGGGAGAGACTGCCTTTTGAAGCCTGTTTGTCGACAGCTGAGGGATGTCTTTCGCTGATTTGTGGAGATGGTTTGCAGGAAAACGACCATTCTGCATGATCTATGAAATGTTCGCATGTGTGCGAATATATGTGCATTAAATAGAAAACGATAAATGTCGCCAGTGGGTAACCATCGAGACTGTAGAACCATATTGTGCTCAGTCAAATGATACGTGATTAAATTGACCCTGATAACTATCATTGTTATTACAGAATAAAAAGAGCTAAACCCTAGTGATGTTGATAACTGCAACTACAGTAAGTGACGATTGAAGTTCTACGCCAGGTAATGCCTTCGTGAAGGGCTCCTTCAGATAGCTGCCCCTCCCCTCCCCTCCCCTCCCCCCCTCTCCCTGCTATGCTAGATTTGAAATTAGCAAGCAAGCAAATTACCTTCAACTAGCTGCCAAGATGGTAGCTCTTTGAATCTGGCGGGAAGAAAGGAGAAGCCTAATCTAGTGAGAGTAGCTAAGTAGACAACGTCACGGAACGGGCGTAACTATATAATACGGTTGCGCTGTAGTCAATTTGGTGGTGTCACTGACGGAGACGCATCGTCCGGCCTAGGACCGCTGGTGTAATTCCGGTAAGAGAATATTTGATATACCGTTACGAAGCGAAGTAAGGTGATTTAATGTAGATACAACAAAAAAAAAGCGTATATAACCTTTATAGCATTATAATTAGATATTAGCCAAGTGTATTATCTCCGTATTTATCTTATTTGATTTTTCAACATTGCAAACGTCCGCTATTCAACCTGCTTTTCTATTTATACAATAATAACGTCCTTCGTACGTAATTGCACGGCTAACACTATTGGCAATGTTGCCTTACGTAATTTATCCTTTGTAAGTTTGTTCATTCTTAACAACTCATGGACTTCGGACCAGCAGAACAGCCAGAACCAAAGAAGGCTTCTGGCGGTGAGGTCATGAGGGTGAGGCACAGAAATAAAAAGATTCCGGGGATGGACTTGGCGCGTTATTCAACTCTTCCAACGATAAAAGAGGACAAGCAGGTGCGTCAACATTTTCTCGTAGCCATTGATTCATTATTATCTCTATCGCCACCTGATTTGTATTTCAATAAATAGAAGCCACACTTCTTAGCTATAAACGTCAGGTTTTTCACATGCATGATCCTACTATACTTACATAATGGGTGCTAGCTAATCTTCTACAGCTGAATAGTTGCGAGCCGGTTGGAGCTGTTCTATCCCTAGAATGCTACATCGACGAACGCGATTGCAATTAACATAAACAGTCTCCTACTTCTATAAATGCACAGTATCGTGCATTTCGAGCGATTCAGTGAAACGTATAAGAACATGAAACGAAGACGTAGGCTTATTAGTTTTGTGTTGGTCAACACCGCCATCTAGTGGCTAATTATTAACGAACCTCACAGTTTAAACGTATGTCTATGTGAAACGCCGTTACATTTTTTTTTTTTTTTTTTTTACCAATTCGTTAAATACCCTCTAATTCTAAAAATTTTACTTACTAATTTTGTATTATTTCAATGATTATTTCATCGTCATACACGAATCATCCTGTGAACTGTTGCGTTGCACCGTATATTTTGGGCATGTTACGATTGTGACGTCATTACATGAACATTGACCCGTGACACTTTGTTGGTTACTTCCCTATCTTAAGGTGATCAATATTCAAGCCTTCAACCTTCAATTTTTTCCTTCTTTTTGATATTAGGCTACCTGAGAAAAAGCGACGAAGTTTATCTTCTTGATAAAAGCAGCATTTAAATGGCTTAATGCGGAAATCGAAATTTCTACCTGTTGTGCGAAGCTTAAAATAATGAAACAACTTTTATACCTGGAGGCCTTACTAGTTTTCAAGTACTATAGCAAGTGGATTATTATAAGTCCGTTCTTATTTCTTTAAAATTCAGTGACGGCCACTATTCCCCCCAAAAAAAAAAAGATAGAAACTTTAGATTGGAAATATTGGTTATTTTAGTATTTCGAAATATTTAAAAATTAACTGAATTAACTTAGTTTCGAAATAATAGTCAAAAAGTGAGTTGAAAAAAGTGAGTTATATTAAGAAGCACGATGAAGTATTTATAGCAGATACCCATTTCCGTAGACCTTCTACAATGAACGCACTCGAGCGCACCGTGACGCTACATTGATTAACGATACAAAAATGATCTTCTCAAATTTATTGAACTATGAGACCTATCGTACGAAATGGGATTTAGAAACCTTTTCTAGAAAATTTTCTAAATCAATAATATATCACTTCTAAGCGGAAACTTCCTGAGCTAGGTGACACTGTTCTTAAATCATTCGATTGAAGTTTTGCGGGGTGATTAGTAACAACGCAATTTACCGGTCGCCTTAAAGACAAATTCCGCTAAGTCTCGCAGAGCTGCGATTCCACATCATATGAAACCGGATTGTATGATATGCAACAAGCTACCTGGTTTCTCCACAGATATTATACATGTTACATCCGTTGAAATACCCAAAAGTAATGCAATAAGGTGGAGGAGGAAAATAATTTGTCAAGCGATTCTCCTTCTCTCTCATATATATATATATTTCTCTCTTATATTATATATAAATACGTACAATTGTACATGTATTTTTATAGATATAAAAGCCCGTTTGATAGTTTGAGTCCTCACCTTACGTCTACACTTGTGATCATCCTGGAAGTGTCACATAAAGGGAATGACAAACCAGTAGCTACAATCACAACTGACAATTGCTGCTGAGGCTGCAGATAACTTATTTCCATAATATATCTAAATCTTAACCGTAACCTTTCGCTGTAAACGAGGCAATCGATAATTTTTCACATCTTAACCCTTTTATTTTTCTCTACAGGAATTCTAATAAGCAACTTCGAAGTTTTCGTACGACTATGGCCCTTACTTTCACAAGCACAATCTGCTTGAAACTTGGTAGGATCCTAATGGTAAAACTGGCTTAACCCAACAGAGCTCTGTGCGGCCAATGGCCCACATTCTACACGAACAAGCTGTGAAGACAAGACGCATAGGACAGCGGTCAGATTGGCCGAGTGGAAAGAAGGCGACATATGTATATCGAAAGGGTAATCTATATATATATATATATATACAGTAATAAAAGCGATAAAATCTTTCTCCATTGCATCGTATGTAATGGAACCTTCCCATGTAATGTGTATGTATCATAATACGGATATATACAATATACATTACAACAAATAATTTCTGCCTCTTTTCTATATATATATATATATATATATATATATATATATATATATATATGTATATGTATATGTGTATATATATATATATAATTGTTAAATGATTATATGTCAACTAAAGGGATCTTTAGTAATCTGTGAGAGAGAAGAATGCTTCGCCCTAATATTCACTGCGGTGAGGTCAAGTCTTAGTTATTGCTTGTTTGATATATTTGATCTTTATCCTTATGAGATATGATTTCTCATAATGGACGTGATCTTTAACAGATTCGACATTATTAAACAAGTTAAAGTAGCAAGCTTCTCAAAAGAACCAAGTGCAAGCCTTTGAGATAGGGCAATGTCTTAAAAAGGTTTTTCAATAAAATAAAAATTCTATATTATGTAAGCTGACGCTAATAATTTGCTTTAACAAGCAATCTAATAAACAATTTTCCCGAGAAGGTTTCATCGACCGTAGAAAGGCATTCCCCCCCCCCAGTGAAGTTTAATTTACGATACGATGGAAGCCTTTACGCTTCACGCAAAGCGGTTTGGGATATATTCAAGTTCCATTTCTACTGCAGTTTAAAAGATTCATTGAGAGTTAGAGGAGATAAAGCATGATGTAACCTCGATTGAAGCTTTGAGAACTGCTTCAATAGCATTAAATTGCTAACATCACACGGAGACCGACCGCAGCCTAAATCAATGCTTTTGCAAGGAACTAAAATGTAAATTGCACACAACCGCACGATTTCGTCACGAATGTCCACTACTACGAACGTAAGAACTGCGCATAGATGCGTTTGTTTCAGCAGCCATCTGGAGCAGTGCCTAGCGAGTATTGTGTGAAAACCTCAAAGGACATGAACGCTTAATTCAAAAAAACATTAATCTAAACAGGTTGCAAGACAAGCGAACAAATATGGCAGAACATTCTGTAAGGCATATTGTAACACTCAAATAAGAACGCGTATCACACTAGAACTGTGAAATACAATATATCGCTTGTTTCCATCTAACTTCGAATCGAAAATAAAAATCACTGATGCTAATGTCTCAGCTTTGCCGCTATAAATATTAGTTACGGGTAAACAGGTACGAAGCCTCAATTGCTACTACGAACTAGTACTAGGACACTTTCTAGGTATGTATATTAGTAGCCCAAAAGGGAAAAGAAAAACACTTCCATTATCCTATTGACAAAAACGACTTTACCGTTACACTAGTAGTGATAATAAATAGATCAAGGAACTAGGCATCACGATACAGACCGAAAATGTATGAAAACACACTTCGCCGATGATGAAATTTTGCTGGATAGTGTCCAAGCCGAATACGGAAATAAGGACACGCGCAAATTAGGAAAGCTACGAGACTCGTTTGAAACCGAAGTGTTGTTGACGCATTTAGTATTGGCATCGCTTAATACTAACAACATCCAGCTTTGATATATATATTACTGGAAGGCTCAGAACTCGCGCAATTGCAGCGACCTAGTTTTCAGCAAGTCGACCATCGAAGTGGGTGACGAAGACTAAAATCTTTCTGTTCTAAAATTAGTAAAATAAATAGGCAGGTAAAAGCACGATTTTATGTGTAAAGAGATAGCGTCCAAATTGGCATTATACGCTGTCATAAGGTTATAAACATTTTTAGGAAAACCCCAGTGTTTTCATGTTGTTCTTTTTTAGTGGTTAACCATTAACCAACCGTGTGGCTTTAATAGCTACTAGCGTGAATTAAGGAAATGTTAATTAAGGAAACGGCTAGGCTGGACGCTATTCAGGAACGCACCATTTTCGAATCGAAAACAATATAGTTTTGATCGGTTCGCTAGACCTAGGAGTAGAAGTTTATTTCGGGTAAAATATTCCAATGATGACTACTTCATGATCTCGGCTTTTACTAGCCCAATAGGGATGGTCGACCGTTCACCATTTGGTAGGATCCGTCATAAACATTTTAATTCAGATAGTTTTAAGAGGGAGAGACATTAATTCAATGATATTAGTCACGAACCACAGCATTGAAAACAGGAATCTAGAAATGATGCTTTGCAAGTTATGAATCCAGGATCTAACGAGGGGACAACGGTTCCTGTATTTTACCGGGGAGCTGGCCTGCGGACTGAAAACCAACGGTATAAATATTTATAAATGAATTCCTTTGCAGACGGAATTGAATATTTGATTCCGCCAGCTGCCTGCCTAATAATATTTAAGGTAATGAATGAAATACATGTCTTCATTAACTTAAGTATGATGTTTTGTACGTTAGAGACTATATGGTAACTTTCGCGAGACTGGAAAATGGTATGATCGATTTAAAAAAAAGTTCCTTCTCCAGAGGAAATAGACGAATTTCACAAATGATGGGTTGTGAATTAAACCTAATATTCTCAATAAAAGAAAGGCATAAGTAAGTTATAGTAGCTAAGTCAGTAACCTGTTGACTAATAGTTTGTATTAGTAAGCTATAAGGTAAGAATAGAAAAATATGTCATAGTTAACATGTCGCCTTAGGTTCAAAATTTAAATAGCATTCGTTTCGTCTGGACCTTCCGCTATCGTCCACTATATCACAGTTTTTTCACCGGTTCCATAACTAGTACTGGATAAATTAACGTTTGAGACCTGTTGCAATTTTCTTTGCAGAGCTGGACGGCTATACTGAGCTTAAAGAACAAAGGTTTTATGAAGTAAATTTCCATTTTTATTAAAATATACTCCACAGGACTTTTAAATATTTAATATTAGCTAAATAGGATATATTTTTTTCAGTTTATATGGTTGTGGGCTAAAATAGACTCATAACGTAATTCAGCAAAAAAGCAGTTTGGGTAAAACATGGGTTTGCAATTAGATACACTTTTTTGCTGTACGCCAAATATTTCTCATCCATTAACTTGCGTATTTGTAAAATATGGGTGGGCTGACCACGCGCTATTTTAGTGGGCTTTACTTTTGTGAGAGCCCGTTTTCATGAGATCCAAATTAATTCTTTCTTAAGCACAGATTATGTCACGTAATCTATGTGTTATTGTCCTTCTATTTCTTTAGTGGAAGCCATTTTTAAAAACCCGCGCATATGTAAAAAAATTGCACCGCTTTTGGTCTTAGGGAAATAAACAGTATAATAATGTGTATATACCGTTTTAACACAAGTAATGATACCAACAAAGATTTGAGCAATTGAAGTAACAGAATTTTCTCATTGAATACCAATAGGCCTTAGAGAAAAGCTAGATAACTTATTCGTTGCAGTACATATGATTGCTGCGTCTATGCAGGACTTGTACGTCCTCCGTGCGGTTATGCGTCCGGCACAATGTTTCAGCGGTCCTCGCACTTTCGTTCATAGCCGTCGTACGTCTTCGGCGTACGTCTTCGGCGTTTTCCTGGCATGAAGTTCTTTTGCTCTCGATCTAGCGACTTCGTCAGTGTATAGGCTTGCCGTCCCTACAGCACTCATTTGGCCTCCCTTTGCCGTCAAACTACCTTCTACACCTTCTAGTCCACAAAACAATAGGTGTATCAATAGTCATAAAACGAAAGCAAAGCGTTATTAACTGTGATCATACAAGGAAAGAGTATGCGTGAAGGACCAAGAAAATAAAAGCATTGGTTGCCGATAGCTACATAGGCACCAATGCAAAGTGAAGCTTTGCAAATTTTGATTCCGCTCAGTTTTGGGTAATATGGATATTTTCACCTATAAGTTCCATAATTAGGTTGCCCACGTGGATTAATACCGAGTGCCTTATATGTTTTTAATCGAAATCATGTTTTTAGTAGTAATAAAAAATTAGCGCCCGGCTGACTTTCAATCGTCTCTGAAAGAAGCTTCGTTAGCGTTGTTTAACATTGCTTGTCTTGAAAATAATGTTAAGGCTGTAAATACAAAGAATCTGAAGTAGAAGGATGCTATATATTAGGTTTCGTTATAGTATGTCGTTATCTTTCTTAAAGCGTTAGCAATCGCATTTCAACGACAGTGAATGTTGAACTTCAGTATTAAATTCGCGTTTTTGTGTTTAATATAGATAAAAATATAATCACTTTACCACATGCATTTAGCTGTGCTAAGATTTTAGGTTCTTTACTTTCTTTCTATACTATTATAGAAGTGTTCTTACGGAACGCTTTTATTTTTATGGGAACATCTTTGCACTATAAATAAAGAACAAACTATACATAAAGAATATTTTTGAAATGACATTACTGTTCTATGGACAAAGAGCGTTTAATTTGTGTGGAGAAATTTTCAACAATATGCACTGATATTTAGAAAACAGTCGTAGAATTAAGTTTTTTAGAAGCAGCCACATAACAGAGTACGCGCTTAGTGAAACGCCATCTTCCCAAGCTAATCTAGATAGCAGTTTGAAATCTTTTTAATGTAATGTTACTCGACAGTCTTGAAGATGCCATGTACTTTATCATTTCTGCATACCTCCGGCCAACTTGAATTTTCCAAGACAAAGTTGTTTTTTTTAAAAAAATACCTACCGGTGTTCTTCAACTGTGCGATATATATATATAATATATCTACGCACAAGCAAGACTCTATATGGTGAAAAAATAAGTAACCGCCACAATACATCTTCCCGTAAATGTTTTCTTTTGGTGTTCACACACGCCAAACCATTCACGAAACAAACAATTATTCTACCCGACAGGCCGAAATGCCTTGCAATCACTTCCGACCCAGCAATACTTTCACCGTTGGGTTTTAACCAACGCCGGTTGGCAGTTGCATATAGTCGTCGCATTTGCTGCAAAACTTACATGGAGCGAAACACACAACCACCCAGCCCAGCCAAGCTCTCCCCTATTTGTCCCGTACTTTTCTCTCCGTAAGAAATATGATTGCCACTTAAAAAAAAAAAGTAACCGATACGGACGATATACGTCAAGCTACGAATAACACGCCTCAATCTATTTACATTTGTTGGAAACTGCTGGCCGCCGTGTGTCGCTGTTAGGCGCCGCCTAGTGGTTCCGTCGCTCATACCCGCCTCACTGACTTCTCTTCTAGAGGCTCAGTTTGCGGCAGTTCAAAACGAAATTTTTCAGCCGGTTATAACCGGCAAGTTTGTCCTTTTTGTTATTCATGAATGCCGCTTGTTTTCATTCTTCCTTCCTCGCTCCCAAAAAGAGCGCTTTTCACGTACTACCGAGCTGACACATGTCGACCCTAGCACGTCTCTTTCGTTCTGTCATTTTACCAGTTTGCGAGTGACTCGGTGGGAAGGGTGAGCGACTCGTTGTTTGTTGACCCGCCCCATCCCTGCAGTTGCTATTTCGCACGTAGTGATACTCAGCGTCGGCTTTCTATCACGATAAAGCCGTGTGGTGCCGGAGCTAAAGAACACTCACGTTTCTTTTATACTGCTCCGTAGATGACCTGTATCGGTCTGCCAGCGACCACTACGGTAAGTGGCGGCATCCTGGCGCCGGCCGTTCGCGGTCTCGATAACTGGCTACTAACCGCTGGTGGCTTATGGTCGATTTCGGCTCACAATTGCTAATGTGAGGTCTTTCAATTAGTTCCGTCGCTGCTGTCTTCGTCCGCAGCGCCCTCTGTAAACAAAGCCCACATAGCAGTCAGCTGCAAATAAAACGAACGGTGGCGCCAGCACTAGCAGTAGCGCCCGGAGCATAACAGCCTGGGTAAAGACCCCGACCGACTAACTGCGCACTTTCTTCTCGACTAAATTGGCTGCGCGCTATTGCCGGTATATAGGCTCACGGTGCCACGGGCGTAGAGCAGCAGTAATACGCTTGTCCGAGTTGGCTGTTTAGCTGGCTACTCAATGGCAGGGGCTCTACCAGAGGCTGGAAGATGGAACACATTAACAGTGTGAGAAGGGACTACCCTCGCTGGCGGAGGCGCCAGCAGCAGTAGCAGCATCACGGTGACGAGCTTTGCGTCGTTTTTGGCCGGGTACGGCGGTGAGTCAACGAGACGTGTGATACAAGCCGATATACAAACACAGATAGAGGAACACATACATACGAACCATACAGAGATGCAGATAGATTGCCAGTGAGGATCAAACAGCGCCTGTTGTCGCGACATCCGTGTTTCAGTTTGCCGCGAACTAGCAGCGGATACACACGCGCGTGGCTTGATACTGTTTATTGCACTCTTTTTGGACACTAACGACGAGGAAAAATAATAGGAAGTCTAACCAGGAGAAGAAACAACGGTTCTTGCGCGAAGCATCAGGGAGCCAAAGGCTGTCGTGTTGGCTGGTAAGACACGTCGTATGTGCTTAACTTGTCAGCAGCAAAAGGGATCCGCTTTTGAGTTCTCGAACATTCTTGTACAACCTATTCGCGAGTGCTTACCTATTGGGCAGATTATGTGGAGCTCGCTAGCCGGCGGACTAGAAGACCAGGTCTGTGCGTAGATTATAGCTAGCGTCTAGTACCTCAAGTAGGAGAAAAAAAGGAGAATTTTTTTTACAGTACATCATTATAATCGAAAAATTTCAAGATTAGGAAATGTTGCTCATAGCGGTGATACTACTATATATAGGCGCAACTGTAGTAGTGAACGGCGATTATGGGTATTAGTAATGGCTTATTTATGATTCACTATTATTAGTACTCTCATTATATATAGGAATTAATTGTATTTTGTTGGCGCCAAATTAAAGACGATGTCGTACTCGATGGCTGTGTTTCGCACGTTAATTTGTGGTATAATTACTTTGTTTTTGTCAATCACTATCGGTTGATAATAACTTACGCATCGGCAATCATCCAGAATTGGCTGTGCGCTGTCAGCTCTACTCAATCAGCTGTTGTTAATGTAATAATAACGGTTCATTATTGAAATTGTGATTGTTTTACGTGATACATCGCCGGTGGCACGGCAAAGGAAATCAAGTTTTTTCGGTGTGATAATTTGCTCCGGCGCCACAAAGAAATTTTTCGACCGGAAAACACCAATTATGTGGAACATTTATATGTGAAAAATCATTGTGTAGTGATACATTTATCACCGTCAACGTCACATCATTGTCTACATCGGAGTTCAGCTCATCAATCAGTTCGTGATTTAGATTTTAATTGAAACACTGAAAAGTTGTTGACTACATTTTATTTTAATATCTAGGAGTCGTTAAATTTTACCGAAACAGAAATTATTATCGCCGTCGGAACGACGATAGCCTGTTTCGTTATGCGGGTTGACCAAATTGATTAACTTGGGGGATTTGTCCAATAGCCTAGGCTTGGGTTTACTCGAGTCCCAACGGAAGAATATCAGTCGAATTTATAAAAGCAAGCCGCGTACTGCATGCTACCCATTTCTACCCAACACGACTAACTGTATTTATGTCATATAGCCATCATTTTTTTGGCACCAAGACAGCAGTCATCCTGTTATTTTGTATTAAGCTAGCCTTGAAGGGACGTTTGTACCAAACCTCACCCCATCCATACTTATGTAGAAAGCAAATTAGCGGAAGTATGCACAGATAACTAGTAACCAGATTCTTCTGCACAAGACTGCAACTCATATCATTTTGCTTGACAATAACTTATGACTCCCAAGAGTAATGCGACGTTAATAACTTGTAAAACTGTACAAAGACATATCCATTAATTATATTGTATATTATATATTGTTGACTTGTATTCTGCCGAATATTTGTGAACACGTGAACAAGCTTTTGTTTTAATGCGGCGGCCATTGTGTTGTTATCGAAGGTCAACAGCCTGCACTTTAATATAAGCAAGCAATGAAAATCGCCCGCAAGAACTCCTTTAGTCGATATAAAAGCTATGAGTCACTATTAAGATGGTTGTCAACAATGGGTTGCTGATGATGACGCCGTAATACTCAATGCCTGTTTCCCTGCTTGATTATTCGCTGTGACTGTGCGATAAGCAGTAGCGTTGTCCACGAATCTTCTTCTTGTTAGCTCTAAATCAATTATCTAAACAGTTGTGTCACTGGTTGTTGAGTGGCGTTTTAAGTATTTGCCGGCATATAACGACGAGACGTACGATTGTGATGCCATCGCTTAAAGTCGCCACCCTTGTTTGTCTAGCCAGCGATCAACAGGCCGATAAGCGACTACAGAATTTTGGTTGGCTGGCTGGCGCTATTTTGGCGGACATATTTTTGCTGTATGGGATTATATAGAAACGGACCATTTTGTTGAAGCAATAGCACACACTTCTTCTTTTGTTGATTACTAAAAGAACTAATGTAACGCTTTGTAAGTGTAAAAATATTGACGATATCTTAAATTTGTCGTAATGTATAGCAGTGCTTTCGATATATTAGTAGACTCAATTATAAAATATACTACACTGCGTAATAGTCAATTTTGGGTTGAGGTAACTTGCTCGGATTGATGCATCACACGAATGTAGGATTTGTAGTGGTTCAGTATATGTAACATATCTATGACCATAATGTGATTACTGTTGATTTTTTCAACTACTATTACTAAATGACTTTTAGTTAGTATAAGCATTAGTTATAACTTGATTAGTAAATATAATTACTATTTACATTGCTTGTACTACTAAGTTATGTCGTTTCACAAAACATTTTTTCGCGTATTACAGGTCAGCAGTAAGGCTGTCTGTTTAATTTAACTATTCGGAAGGACCATGTTGATATGGCAGCAAAATGCTGGAGGAGTGCTTGGAGCAAAGCTTCACCAGCAATCGACTAGTGAAGGTGCTATTCTTGGGATTCTCGGGGTATGGTTTCCGTATTAGATGCCGAAGCAAATGCGGTAGATGAAACAACAAATATGACTATTTTGTTTGTAGCGACTGTCACTAAAAAAACTCCTTTCTAATCCCAAAGTACCAATATAGATGATATGCCGTCGTACCAAAATTGCAACTGTAATTAAATCTGCAAGGCCATGTTCCACATACATAGTCTTTGGCTGGATATGATTTCTCAAAAATATTCGATACATCTCAATATGCGTTTTAGAAGTGCCTACCAATTTGCATTTGAATACTGTACCCCCAATCAATATTTGATACCAATTGTTTCTAGCAATAAGATATACTTTTCAACGGTCAGATACACACTGTTCCAGTTTACGATGGCAATGGTATAATGCGAGCGGATACGTTTACGCGACCTGTGCCAGAGTAATAGTAGGTGCTATAAAATAAACGAAAACAATCCAATAGACTGTGTGTAGACAAGCATATATGCGTTTATCGAATATCCGCAACGTGTGAAAGGAAGTGTGCCTAGTCACGTGTTTTTAGGCTGGAAGGTGCCTTTCAGATGAAGTTAGATACGTGATACAACAGGGCTTCCCAGAAACTTCATCGAAACGTGCTTTATACACTGTAGACCAGTGGATAGAGCAATATTGCACGGCGTATAGGTATTCAATTTTTTGATAACTTTTACGAGACAGCCTTATGCTAGAGTCAATGGTATGATTTAATGTGTAACATTCATTGGATGGACTGGCTGGCGGTTGAAAGGGTTACTGAGATATTTAAAATGCGCGTGAAGATCTGGCGTTTGATTTATAATCTATAACTTGCGGGTACTCTAAGTTTGATATCGAACAAGTTTTAAAGGTTTCAAGATTTAAATGGCTGCGTGGGTTAGTCAAAGGTTTGTCACACAGAGAAAGTTCGTCTATATCAACTCTATACATGTGCTGATTCCAACCTCCACAAAGAAATTTCTGGTTGTTAACGCGGGCTAGATTGACCTCAAATTCCCTATAAACATGCGCCTTAATCTTCCTGTATAGTTATCAACTTGCACGAATTCGAATATATTTTTGATAGTCGGCTACCTGCGTAATGACCGGACGCGATAAATTCAATTTGCTTGTTTCTTGCCTATTTTTTTTACTACGTATGCCCTTCACTGGTTCACCCGAGCTGTTTTCCGTTCAATCTTGTCTTTCGTGCGACGTTCGTTTGCCAAAATGTTTAGCTGAATGCGGTAAACCGCTTGGCTGGCCGCTTTGCGAGTGCAACGCTTCGAGCAGAACTCAATGGAATCAACAATGTTCTGCAAAGAAACATTCTATGCAACGCGTTGGTCAGCCCAAGCCGCATCCGATGCCCACCGATAAAAAACTGACCGGCCAACCGAAAGAGTCACCTCCGCAAAGACGCGAACAAATGGTTATACCTGTGTCGATACCCATGGCTCACTGGAAAGAGATATTTGCGCAATGATCAGACGACGGCGCGTTGGCGACAACGACCAGGTTCGAATTGCGTAGTATGCGGAATGTTCTACGAGGAAGCTCTATGCGACCAAGGCAGCTATGTCGGTGAGGCTAGCTATAGCGACAACACAGGTACAACGATCTGACACGAGAACTTACTGTTGCTGCAACGGTGTTCAGCGAAAGCGGGCTATTGATGGCGAAGAAAAACCCTTTGAACGAAGCGAATCGCTCACAAATTGTAGATAGCAGCAAGCAAACAGCTTGGGTCGTCAAAGGATTTAAAAAAAAAACTATTTGATATTTCGAATCGACTTTTGGTAAGATTCTTTGTCTTCGTCATATTTGTGGACTCTGTCCTTATCAATTCGAACAATTAATCAAACTTATTGTATTTTGTGTCATGTTTCCCATTGCAGAAGGTGCACGAGGCATATGAATGCCTTTTCATCTTATTATTGTCGCTGGCTACAATCACTTTACATGAATGAAGCTTCAAAGCGGTTATCTCCGTCTTTTGATGATTTCCGATATTTTTAGTTCGTGCAGAGCTGACATTATGCTCCTGTACAACGCACTGGCTGTTGTTGATGTTAGTTCTTGTGTTTTTAGGTTTTTGTGGACGCCACTGGCCTGCTTCAGGTCGAAGTATTTGCGTGGGTATCTGGCTTACCTATGCTAAAATTAGATAAAAGCAGTAGCATACATAGAAAAACGTGGAGAAAGGAGAAGACGTCAGAAGCGTAGACACAAGCTATAAATCTGTATACGTGCATCTTCATTTATATATATATATATACAACATTTTTCAGAAAACGTGTTGCGTTGTTCAAGCAAAGCTTTCGACTTGTAATAGGTAGACTAATGCTTGCTGATAGATAAGTGAGTGAATGCTGGCGTATGAAAACAGCAGATGACTTTGATTCCAAGATACCAAACATAGCTTTTCTCCGGCGTAATTGTCATTCGTAACATAGCACAGACTGAAGCTTAGCCTATAAAACCATAATTACGTTCAATACCTAAACAAACTTATTTTTAGGTCGTTAGCCCATTACAAATTTCACTAATACATGGCCAACTTTTAGCATGTCTAACACCATCACTTTGCTGTTTGCTTCTACGACAAAAAAAAACTAGTAGCGGTACAGTAGCAGTACGAGATTAGCTGCTAGCTAGATCGTTCAAAGTACATAAGGGAAACAGCGCTTTCTCCGTAGCACTAGGAATAACATAGCATAGAGCTTTCAAAATAGTCAAGCCAACTGTTTATATTACTGTGCACAAGAACGTCTGCCAAGCCCTGTTTTCGGAAGAGGCAAGAAATAGCCGAATGTCGCTTCCGAGTCAATGAAACGCAGTTAACGGTTTATGCGGAGAGTTTGTCGGCTCAACGTGGTCACGCAGTTTCATGACCACTATCACGAACACGGAAAGATGATAAGAGCGGAATCCACCGAGAGGGGAGGGATATGTGGTCAAAGCAAAATCTAGCGTGGGCACCTCGGAACTGGTCAACAAAGTTACAACATCAACAAGGCTAGCTGTGTCGGATCTATTGTAGAAGACAGCCAAGAACCTCTTTTCTCTATTTTTCTTCGACCATCATTTATTATTATTAACGTTCCAGAAAGGTTTTACGCATTGAGGTTTACTCTGTCTCAACGATAAGGGAAGAAAATCACTTTTGCTGTAGCGCATGTGGTTGGTGCGCGGTCGTAGTGGTTGTTTTGGTGTTACGAGTCTACTTAAACGTCCATAAGCTCGGCTAAAAGTAAGTAATCACCTCTTATAATGCCCCAACACACGCCTGCCACCGCTTATCGTCGAGCAATAAATAGGTCGCCGTTCGACGTTCGTTCCTCTGTCTGCTATGAACTAGGAGATCGGATTAGAATGGAATCGGAAGACCGATTTAGGGCAAAGTGCTGACAGTCACGCTACGTTGTAGACGTATTGGCGGACTAGCGGATCCCAAAATGCCTGATCAGGTTGAGTCTTTAACGTGCAATGGAGTATTTCTGTTGGAGTGGTCGTATTGTATTGTACTGTAAACAGCATGCTCGTATGAGTTAGGATTAGAATGTTTAAAAAATGATTTAGGTTTCGCTTGCACTTATTTGTTTAAATTTATTTATGGTAGTAATGGTGAAAAGTTTTTTTGATTGTGTCAATGCATTTTAATTATGAAAGCTATACACGATCGTGTATCTTAAAGCCGCTTCGTGTACACGATTGACTCATTACCAAGCTGCCTTGTACGGGCAATCCAATTAATTTGGGTGGAGTTCTTTGTCTAGGTATGGCTTTCGTCGAGCGGTGACACGCCATACACGTACAGGAACGTTACACAAATATCCACGGTTTCGCAGGCAAGGCTATCCTATGATATTTGCGGCGTTACGTGGTCAGTCACTCGACCGAGTATTGTGTTGACAGATGCTTGTAGAGCTTGCGAGACTGTTGACCATCTTTATTGCGGCCGTTGGCCATTTCTACATGACTACACAGCCCGGAGCCTTATCAAATTCGTTGTCTGGTGTTGAGTTGCAGCTTGCAAATGCAGAAGCGAAGTCCATTGTTAACTCTTCCGTTAGAGGCGTATGCTTGTCTGTTCTCGTGGTGCCTGTTTCAGGTCGGGTACCGCTTAAAATAAAACCACGTATTTTTAACAGTTGTTGATATGATATAGGCTAGCTTCGGTATGCATATTTCGCGCATATAAAGATGCCCGGTCAGTGTATATATTTTATATATATAATCTGCGCGATATATTTGTACGCGTATAGGCAGACGACTTGTGTTTGCATTTTTTCGTGAGCCAGATGGTTTTTGTTTATTCTCTACATTTACGGGACTGCGTTGTTGGGCTAACTTCACGCTTTTCTTTTTCTAAGAAGTCCATAATCTTATTAAAAAGTATCTGTAAGTCTTGAGATATATATATATACATATATTTTTTTTTGAGCTAATGTAAAGACTCGATTCTAACCTATTATATCGGAATTGTGTAGGTAAGGTTTGCAATGCTCAGTGTATAGCGACAGACCTGTACACGAAGCTGAGTGTTTTCTGAGCACTGTTATTTTTCTTAACAGCCTAATGGCTCTATCATATTCAGTAACGTTGCTATATTTAGATTTAAATTTTCCAACTCGTTCTCGAATGAACATATTAGTTCGAACGAATATAATGTAATGACCTTCAAAATCAAAAGACATACCTTATATAATAAAAATATGTCTTTTGAAGGATTTACGGAGTACTGCCAAGCTCGTGATATGTATTTGCAGTTATGTTTTCTGAAAAACACACATCGAATGTCGCTCATTTGCGCGCATACTTTGTGTGTGTTGTAACTACACTTGAAGGTCAGAATGCCCTGAATACCTTGAAGGTGGAAGCAACATTCTTTCAGCCATATACTTAACCTTTTACACCATTGTGTGAAGGGAAATGTAATCGACCGCAAAAGTTATCAAAAGACAACCCTAAAACGCAACGCGCTACCACCCACGCCGAGCGTAGCGCGTAAACGATTGTTTTCAATGGTTGCAGCGATGACTGTCGGCTGTCTGACAGACACAGGACGGAAATTAGCAGTGGGTTGCAGTCAGTTATCCTCATATAGCGCATTGTTTTGATGGAACTCGATAGCTTTATCGCCTCATTTGCTGATTTCAGGTGGTGATCAGGTTCTACCGCAATACATTCCTTCCTTATATTATCATTATGGCGAAGTTATCATTATGGCAAAATTTAGCAAATGGCACCCTATCCTGGGTTAAGTATTGGGTTGCTATCCAAGCCACCGTATCGAGGCAAAGCGTAAAGAGCAGAGATGCGGATCGCTACAATGAGCGTCGTCTCGTATATTCCCATTGCATATTAACACGAAGGAATTATGTCAACAGGCTTGCTTTGTAATAAGACTAAGTGAATATACGACAAACTTAACTATTGGTCGCTAATCGGTTGGCAGTACGTTGCCAGCCGTGAAACCAGCCGCTTCCGAGGTTTCGCTGTGACTATTCCATTAAAGCAAACGAAGACATAGATTTGCTTTGTCAGCTATTCCATTGTGGGGAGTCATTGAAATCAATTTGAAGGTTTCCTTGCGCGGAGAATTACAATACCCGTTTAGAGGATCGGTAATGCCTAACGGCTCAAGTACTGGACGGTAACCATAAAAAACAGAAAACATATGATGCAGGACGATGTGCAACATCCCACTATAGAAAGCTCCCCGATAATCGGTCGCCACATGCTGAGAGCGTCGCTCGGATGGACTGTTCAGCTGCAAGAAAATGCATCATGCTAGGAGATGCTTTGTAGAAAAATGTCCGTTTGTGGACAGAGGCGAGTCGAGTTTATAAGATGAAGCAAGTGTAGCTTTCCGCGTCTAATTTGAAGATTTACAGGGACGAACCGAGATAATGATGTTGTTTGGTGCAGATTTAAGCTAGCCAAGCAATTGTTTCAAAAAAATGGCCCAAGGGTGAGTTGCCTGTGGCCGATGGCTTGTACATCCTACAGAGGAAGCTATACAAATGGCAGCGAATGGGAAAACTGGTTGTATAAAAAGATGCATTGTAAAACGAATATGAAGCGAAAGAAATACACAATTTCAAGGTCGGGTGCTATATGGGTAGGACGAATCACACAAGTGGTTTGTGGCCGTACGCATTAACATTTGAGTCACATGCTGAACCGTTAAACCCTAGTGAATATGTAGAGTCCTATATAGGCCTTATAACTCTGGTAGATATTCGGTGGTCGTATTGTGTTTCAAGCTACTTTTCAGCTATAGTCCCTTCTGTTTCCAGTTTTACGTCCGGTGTCCCCGTTAGGCATTCCATCAGACAACCGTCAGCACGAAACGAAGTCTATTTATCTGTGCCCGGGTTTGATCCTAGACCAGAATGTGTGCCTAAGATTAGCAGACAGACACATTACCCAACTAAAAGTCCTCTAAAGTAAATAGTTATGTCTTTTCCATGTCGCTTCAAGGATCACCAAAATGAGTCTTATTCAGCCTAGCAAAGATTTCTCCAACATATTAACAAGGTGACAAAATATCGGCAGCCCTTGTAACTTTTTTTCGTGGAATCCAGAAAAGTACATTCAAGTCTTACTTTTCGCTGAGTTGTACTTAAAAAAAAGTACATTCTTCTCGCCATATGTCAATGCTGATGTCTGAACCAGCTGTGGGGAAAATGTTTTCTGTGTACGGTGACTATGCGCTTATGAAGGTGCGTATTTGGTGCACATATTACGCTATATTTACGCTATATATGTAAAAATAATTAAACAATGGACGGTTACTGTGAACCGGTAAGTTCGTGCCAAAGCGTAAAACAATAACATTAATTATGACCTGTGCGAAATAAAACGGTAGTCTTTGTCCCTCCGGTCAATTTCTGCTATCGTCAATAATTATAGGCACCTCGCCAGTACAGTAAACGAGCAAAGTATAAAGTATGGGTAACTCTATATCCTATAAAATATATTTCGTACGTACCACAAATAGACAAATCAGCACGAAGTGAAATTTCCCGACCCTCTGCTTAGGATAGAGAACCCTAAAGTTTAACAGAATAAAATTGAGATCATAAACAAAGCTATATAAGACGACTGATCAATTTGTTTCCTTGGCAACATATCTTTTACTGCTTAGCATTCGGATTGCGTGTTGGAATAAAATGAAAGCTTTTTTTTTTCGTTTTTGCCTTTTTTTTGATCACGCTAGGTTATAACCAGGCTTCCGCAGCGGTAGACCTATATCATTGGTGCTTACATATCGAAGATAACGCATAGAAGTATGGTTTTTGGCA
Organism: Varroa destructor; assembly: GCF_002443255.2. Lineage (NCBI taxonomy): Eukaryota > Metazoa > Arthropoda > Arachnida > Mesostigmata > Varroidae > Varroa > Varroa destructor. Next base: position 44,788,622 of record NW_019211455.1, on the reverse strand, counting down.
CTTGTTATACGCATATCTGCAGTGCGCGCTAACGTACATGTTGTCGGTTATCTGTTCTAGAGATCGTATAATTAATTACCCAATCATTTTCTAGATATATTCGATTAATGTCGCGTTGTTACGCGAATCTTGTTATATCCTTCGCAAGCCATTCGGGTAGATAAAGCCAAGTTCAGTCCGAAAATATTTTATTTCACTACTTCCATAGTTGGTTTTGTAAACGGTAATTGTTTGGTTTTGTCTTATTATACAATTACTAATTTTTTTTGCTGCTGTGTATTTGAAGGTTCGCGTTCACAAATTCTCACAGTGTATGAATTTGTTCGTAGATCTGTTTGGTTACATATACAATTTTACATAGAGAGACAACGACGGTGGTGAGCAATATGATTTCGCAAGTGACTTTCTTCCATGACCTTTACCGCTCCGGATTGTCGGGATTCGTTGGGATTAGTTGGTGGGAGCTGCGTATTTCTGCACTTTGTTCACGTATCGACCGACATTTACCTTTACGCAACTTTATCTCTTCTAGATACCTCTGACCTGCCCGTTCTTCCTTCCATATAGGCAACTTCTTACTCGAGCTGATCACCGCTCTGCGGCTCTCACTTCGCGGTCTAAAAACGCCTAAGTTTCACGCCAGTGCCTAAGCCCTTCATCACCGTGTCACATGTCACTCACCAAACTGGTTTCGGCAGAAATAGATCACAGCTCCTTGCGCACAAGCATTGCGAGCTGTCCACGTTTGCGTTATAGTGTAATTTAGCAGAGGTTTGTGATCGAGAACTGTCGCCGGTGATTCATTGGCTGCTTGCCAACGCAACACCGGATAATACAATAGTTCTAATAAGTATGAACCCGATATGCGTTCTAGTTTTACTACGACTATTATTGATGTCATAGCCTCTACACCTGGTAGAAATTTAATGGTGCAGCAAGTTGGTACTGCGCATCGCGAGCGGTAGGAAAGAGACGGCTGGGAAACGGAGGAACGTTCATGCGTCGTATTCACGGTATGTGGCAGCGGAGACGGGTTACAGAAATCCCTCGATTAGTTTTTCGTTGTCAAAGCTCTCCATTAATTGACCGCTCGATCGTTGGATGTTTGCTTACACCGTTTTTCATTGAAGGATAGCGAATCACACGTGAATGTGAGACGTAACGAGCTGGAAAGGGTGAGTGAGGTTTTTGAAGTTGAATTTGATTGGTACAAAGCGATGGAGAAACGCCAATTGAGTAGTAGCTAAGGTAATGTCGAGAAGCTGTTGAGAATGAGAATCACGATCATAAGCAAGATAGTAACGATTTGTGCGTTGTCAAGGGTTTGTAAGGGCTGTAATTAAATCGATAACATTCTATGATGCTGTATATGGTGGAATGAGTTGTTTACATAGAAAATCCAAGTGGGTTGTTTGTGATCATAATCCACTATTCCACCATTGATTGGGTGTATTTTTGTTGAGCTCAAATGTAACTATAAAACTACTCATATAGTGGAACTGAGAAACGTCTACGCGACTAACCAGAAACAACAAACGTTGTGTGCATTCTATCATTAACTCAAATTCACGACAGTTAGAGGACGATAACGCCAAAAACATGCCACCTTCATATGTTTTCAAGTAAAGCATATCTTCGGACGTACACTTCTGGCAAACCTAGATTTCTTCCTAAATACATCAAGGTTTCAATCATTAGGTATTTGCTGAACAGCTCTTTTGTGCTGCCGGCCGAAACGTTACGTTAATGTTAATTAGGTTGGGATGGACTAACCAGTACTACGATGATAACTTTGAGACCCGGCAGCGATATGAAAAGTTCAAATTATGCCTTAACAACGGTGTCTTAGCGATTCTCTTTTTATTCGAGTGTTTCCAAACTCTTTGCTACGCAAAAAGAGCAAGATGGCATTCTGTGATCTGTGTAAGGTGACCAATATTTTCAGAGCGACTGTGTTGGCCTACAAGTAAAAAATTTTTAATTATTCCATTAAGGGGATAAGTGTCATAGCTTGAGCTATTTCGTTTTTAGGAGTTACTAATAACTCCTCTCGTCTGTTTTTCACTATAGTATATTTACAAAACTTACTTTTGCTTAGCAAGCTAGTAACGAGTAACTCAAGTGATTAAAATGTATAACTTTAGGTATGTTTTATGATCTCCCATTGTTCTTATGGTAATTACCCTCTAAGAGAATTATCATTAAAACAACAGACATTATTTTGTACTTATATACACAGATAACGACAATTGAATATGTTCATATCATATTTATATCTTGTAGTTGCCTTATATACTCACACATAATAATAATAATATCAAGGCATATCCTCCCATAGTGCACATTTTTTTCCACAGAACAGTTACAGAGCAGCCAGTTCTTGTTGTTTATTCCGGCATTTGTTTTTGTCAGGAGCTTTGTTGCCCGGACTAGGTCATTGTTAGGCCGTAAGAGAGAAGGCTGTTGCTGTTGCCGAAAAAAGCCTGAGGACAACACGGCCTAAAGCGACGATACGATTCGTAGTTGATTAACGACGATATCTTATTTTATGCCCTAGCTTCGCTCCAATGTGGTCGATGTAGCTAAGGGAACGGTAAAAACCCACAGACTTACCTTTAATCCCGGCTGATACTTCCTGTACTTAAAATAGGACGCTCCTGAGTACACACAACAGTCAACGATGGATCTTTAGTATAGGCTTGGTTTTTGGTATTATCTTTGTTGATAATAACCATTTGTATAGCAATAAATACGTCTATAATATGTATACGATATTTGATTGAGCATACACCAGTAAATCCATATATCCTGGATAGGTCAAAAGCTGCCTTAAACTGAAGCAGCATCCCTATTTACCGGGGCCCTATCCTTCGCACTAAGCGATTCTCAGTCCTGCTCACCATAGTTATCGTCTACATCACAACCTACGCACCATTCACGCGGATACGGTATTCGGGACAGACCGACACTTCCAGTGATTCTACTATCAATTTTCTCAGTTTTTTGTGTTGTTAAACTTTTTTTAACCTAACTATAATTTAAACGTTTTGCATCTCATAGGTTACCGTTCTGGTGTGTCTTACTTTGAACTTAAGCTTAAGTAGATCTTATAATACCACTGACTGCGCGCAGATACGCGCGATGACATACTACGCTGCTGTGTAATTTTACTTTATACAGTAGTTCAGGCAAGGCCTGTTTTTGCTCTTTTACTGAGACGGTTTCCTTGGCTAGTTGGCCAGTGGTCTAACGAAAGTTCTTTGCTTTGTAATTGCTAAATTTGACCTAAACGTTCTTTGCGGTAGTAGTTATACCATGCACCATGGTTTTGGTAAGTACACGGCTAACGGTTGCGTGTTTACTGATACATAAATACTAACCACCCTTGTCAGACTCTAATTTAGATGTCCATTCGATTCGCAAACAATGTAAAAAACCTTGTACTATCGATCTTTGATCTAGGGACTATCTTGATAGCTCCTATCTAACAGGCAGCCTCTGTTGCTAAATTGGACTTCACACCATCCCGAAAAGCCAACTCATTACCAGCTGTTTACCGCTTGCAGTCGATTACAGACATCAATCGATACTTAATCAATTACTTCCACATCCATCAACAGCAGAAGACTCAAAAAATGTTCTTGCTGCCATTTGTTACTCACTTGCTTTCCTTAATTCGTACGTATTTAGCACATGATATCACACAATCCTAGCTATAAACTACATTAGCGAGACTTCGTTTTTTCAACGAAAGTACCGCTTCGTTTTTGCCCCGCATACTCGTTTTACGAAGGTCAGTTCGTCGGTAAACATCAATGCACTCTGATATATAGAAAAATGGCGTTCGTTCTCGTTGAAATAAGAAACGCCTTTCTCAAACAGATGAATTACTTCCTGATTGTTTCAACATACTGGGGAACTTTCATTTATAATAATTAGCAAGAGCCGTGACGAGAACTGACGAAGCTGTTATACATGGTATCAATGATAGATTGTATCAATTTCTCTCGTTTAATGAAATATTGGTGTCATAAATTGTGATCTTTCGCTGAACAGAGGCGAGTTGCAGAATCTCGGTCGATCAGATTCATTTTTAGTCGATTCTCCGCGACAATAATACCTTGGTGACGGTGAGCGAAATAGCTATCAATACTGTCGAGCTACGATTCGTCGCAGGGCTTAAAGGCATCCACTTTCCAGACTATACCTGTTCGTTATTTCTAGTTATTGGAGTTCAATTCAATTGTGATTGTCTCATGAGCTGTTTTGTCGCTTCTGTGATTCCGTTTATAGCAGTTGTATAGGTAAACAATGTCTATATCAGTTCATAACGCTAGAGTCACAAACAAATTTAAGTCATCAATTTTTCATTTTTATGTGTGAATTTGTGTGATTTTCAAATGTGTGATTGTGTTTCAGTTGATGATCGATGCTTAATACGCGTTAAGCAAGGAAAAATCGATTTCACTCATTGAAGAACATCGTTTAACATCCGCCCAACTATAGACCATATTACGTATTTGTACAAAGAAAAACGTCTTCGTTGTGCGACAAGCCCAATATCAACTTATCGACGTGTACGAAATCACCTTAACGTGTCGTGATGTCAAGCCCAAATAGCGCAAACGATATAAAAGGTGGAATGATTTCCAGCATGATCCGAAGACATTCTGCCGACGACGCTGCGCGAGGAAGCTTTTTCTTCCGGAGCTTTACCGGTATGCAAATCCCCTTTGCGTTATCACTCATTAATTTGTTGACGTCTTAGCTTTTATGACATACACACAATCGTTTGAAAGGAATGCTCATCTCTAATGCATAACTTATGTTTTGAATCATAGATACTGAATTTTATAAATATTCTAAAGTATTATAAGATAGACATGCTTGATTAGCGTGAACATAATAAAAATATACTATTTCTCTTACTAGATACCCTCTCTCTTACGTCATATATATATATGACGAAAAAGAGAGGGTATGTAGTTAGAGAAATAGTACATTATATTATATATATATATATATATATTATTTTGGCTCTTTGCATAATATTGCAATTATGTAGCATTTGCCCTACCTAACTTCCGAGTCAAATGTCCAAGTGGATTAACCGATGTTCGTATTTTTGACACTTAACGTGTTGTTTCAGACACCCGAGATCGGCAGCGCACTGTATCTGAAGTCGTCCCGGAACACTCCACAGTGGGTCCCAGCGAGACATCGCAAAAGGAAAGGCGAATTTCTGTGATGTCGCTGAGTCCTATATAAACAAATTATGGGCACCTTTAAAGACCACCTCTCTACAGTGCCGCGACATGGACTCAATCGGCCAACATCGCTAGCTGCTTCAGGTGACACCGGGCGAGACGGAGCTATTGTTTGCCACCATTACCGCCATTATACTACCGAACCGGCGAACATTGCGATAGGTCTAGAGATCCTCGACAAATGACACTCGCGTGCAAACGGTCCATTCCTTCATGTCAAATAAGCGACTCCGAATTTTCACGTGTCGCAGAAGTTGGAGATGATGCCCAGTGAGTGCGAAGGAGATTTGGATCATTAGTGGAGAGGAAACCCTTTGAAAGGAGTAAGAAAATCGCTACGCTCATTCCCTAACAAAGACCGCAGTGACAAAAAAAAAAACTCAAGAAAACCCAGATTATGTCAAACAGTTGAAATATGGCATGCTATTGGACTCGACTATTATTTGACCCGCAGGTCTAAACATTTAAAGAAAATTTTCTCTAGAGGAAGGAATTAAGCATGACATCATAGTGGTAATAACTACACTACTTCGACCCCCACCATTAGCGTTTTCTCTAATTGGCAAAAATATATTGCCAAAGATCAGGAAAAGATGATAAAAAGATAAAGTTTTTAACCAGTCAGTAGCCAGTAGGAATCCGAAGATAGGATAAAAGTCGTAGAGCTCATATACAACTGAAGCATAATGATTATAAATGTGATAATAGCACCTTCGGGTGAGATGGCCTTAATACCTATCGGTGTTACAAAGCTGTGGAAAAATTGTACAGCGAAAACAGACAAAAGGGAACAGATGGAAGAAGCTTGTTCATATCATAAAGCAGCATAATACCTATTTTCCCACACACACTTGATAACATGGTGCAAATGACGAAAACAACCATGTCTTACCGAGGTCGTCGATAGGAATCGTCTTGAACAAATTGATGAGAAAATGGGGTTCTTCCTGTATCTTGACTGGAGTACAGATTATAAAAAAAAAAAACAATTCTGTTGATGACACTTAAATTAGTCGATGGCTTACCTGATAAGTAACGTAGTCCAGCCGATAGCGGTTATCTAAAGTGCATCACAAATAACTTCAAATACAGTTGCAGCGCTTTTGCGATTGTTCCCGCTAGATGCCTGTCTAACCATTGTTAGCGTCAGTTGATCACATTCTCACTCAACCTAAAATAGTATTGCATGTTGCATACACAAGTAATCCCTATCCTGTGTAAAGATAGAGTGGTTTGCTTGGCCATAGTTTCTGACCAGCAAAAGGAGATCCATGTATATATATATATGTATTTATACATATATCATTAGATTACTTAACAGGAGGTAGCCAACGGTAAATATGAGATGAGGTGTCGTCGTGCGAGAACGGCGGTGGATGACATGCAGATCGTCTGAATCGAACTCTTCTAGATAACGTTGTAGCTTAACCATACCACCGTACGCCTAAATATATACAAACACTATTTATTTTTGGAAGGCAATTGATAACGGAAAGTGAAGCTGATTTCTGAGCACTATTTCTGAGCACTGTTCGTCGTCGCAAAACATGGTCTGCGGGTGCTTCCGAAAGATTGATTCCTTCAAATTCAGTGACCCGGTGCAACGCGCCGAACGGTAGGCAGAAAACAGTAATAAAACAGATACCCTTTCCCATTGACTCATGGAAAGGGATACAAGATTTGCTCGAATGTTAAGACAAAAACCTACATGATATTTTTAAAACAATGTGTGTAAACTAACAGGAAATAGGCTAAAGCAAACGGCTCCAAGGAAGATAGAAAGTTGATGGGTAATTAGAAATCTTAACCATGGATGTCTGTACGACGGGCACGTCCATTGTGCCCGTTTTCTCGAAAGAGATCGATCGATTGATTTTTCGAGAGAAATCAGTTCAAAAAAAAAAACAGTCGATAACTTAAGGACATACAGCTTAGGGAAAAATACATTTTCTAATAAGATCAGATAAGTAGAGAGAGAGAGAAGCTGAAACACCGTATAACATGTTAGATAGTTGGGCAAAGGTACGATACAAACCGATAAGTGTGGTTTCATGATTGCTTCAACAACAAGTTAGTGCTCTACGCAAATGATACTAATAAAAAAAAAGGCGCGTAAAGCGATTGGTGGACCACTCGTACTTTATTTAATTATCATAATCCTATCAGCCAGTTGCTATATCCTTAGCGTATCCTTACGACAAGTGTCGGCAATATTAACATAAATTTTCTGGCAATAGAATTGCGTCGAGACAGAAAATCGGAAATCGCCTACGGCCATTAGACTAACGTTACATTGTCGTACATTCGAGAAGTTGTCTAATGTAACGAACAGCTAATTAAGTACGGGGAGTATTGACTTGTCTTAATCGTACGAAAATGTACGCCGGCAAACCAATGGTGTCAACTTATCCGTAACGATGGCAATGAACTGCAACAAAGCGTAGTTGAGAGATATGAAACACCGAACATGGCTGAAGCTGAAAATATGGACAAAGTACAGTCGAGGGCAAAGGCGTCGCGGAGACAACCACATCAAAAGTCATCTATTGTCACGCTGTTACATTCAATTCATTTGATGGTTTTTTTATGGAAGTAATTATACATAGGCAATAGCTACGCAGACATACATTGGGGCAGCAAGGCGGGGCAGCAAGGCAGGGCAGCAATTGTAGTTACGTATAGCGTATTATTTCGTGTGCTATATCGGACACGTCAGGATAGAAATCAAGCGTCTATAAAAAGGAGGAAAACACATTAGATAACGGAAGACAGCGAATCATGCGGAAACGCGAGAAATATATTGGTAATTGGTTCGACAAATGTACACTCTAACTGTACCTTAATACGTCTCGCGTCTTGCGTGCTTTTAATAACACGCATACATAATTTCAGAACATTAATTCACATTTTATAAACTACTATTTTTTTTACCAAAAATTATAGGCATTCCTTTTAAAATCCTAACATATGATAAAATGAGCATTTTTCAAAAAAGTTATCAGAAGGTTGTAACGTATTATGATCATTGGTATGTGTCAGTCTAGCTATCCCAGTTCTCGAAGGCGTTTGATTGTACATAGTGAAAGATACAACGTTACACGCTCGCTGCTCAATTACACATAACGTATATAGTGGAGTACACGGAGAAACTTGCAAACAAGAGTATTTATCGACCAACACAATATATAATAGACACGCGTTCGAACGAAGCCGTCTCGATAACCTCCTGTCGAGCTTCAGAGGAACATCACAAGGCTCACTGTAAAATATAAGGCAGTAATGCTATATAAACAAACGACGCGTGAAAGAGAGAAAAGACAATAAAACAGATGGACCAAAAAACAAATACGAACTTGCATGATCTCATCATTTTGTGTGTTAACTATTAGACAGTATTGGTTCAATGCAACCCATTTTCTACACTGTGCAAAATTAAAGACTATCTAATCCTTATGTGCCTAACCTTTGTATATATCTATATACAATTACGTTGTTCTCTACTAGTAATGGTTAAATGTTAGGATTACAGTAATAACAGAACGGAACGATATATTCACAATTGAATATTCAAGAGATTCTGGATACTCTTGGGGATGTATTGTTTTTGAGCATGGTAAATTTGACAAGCTTAGCTGACAAAACGAATAGAAATAACGTTATTATTAAATTAAAAAAAAAAAAAAAAGGTAATAAAAAGCGTTAAATGGTAATAAAAAACACGGTCAGAAAGACCAATATATTTTCTGTATTAGATTGTTAATAACTCGCCTATCTGAAAGTATTGCTTGAAATGGTTCAATGCCAGAGCGCATACGCTAAATATGTGATTTATCGCAAGGACTCATTGACACAACTGTTCCGTTATAGTTTTTATTTGTCTATTATTTTTTGTTTTATTAAAAACGACTCCCAAATAGATCCGCCTGAACTGACAGAAGTACTGAACAATTTTTTAAAAATTTCAGATGATTAAGGTGGCAAAATGACACCGTTCACATACTGAAGTAGATAGTCGCCAACACTAAGATATAATCATTTTTGTAATACTAGTTCTAAGTAAAAATCGAAGTTTACTCGAACTCAGACGTTATGTTGCTATGAGTCATGATGGCTTAGCGATAAATTAACATGAAAAGGATTGTGTGAGTATAGGTGTTTTTTGCAACACCGATGCTGTTGTACAGGTTAACCCTGAACCTTGGGTCGAATAAGCGACCTTACTATGTCTTATTAGTATATCTATAGGGGGTATTTTTGCGTACCTGGCAGATTTTTGAATTTCCGCGCGGATTCACAGTCGAACAAAAATAACACCTTTTGCTAGCTTCAACTAGTTAATCGGAGAGCGTAGTCAAATGCTTACTTTGTGATAACTATGTATCTTCACTAATTGCATCTGAGTGATCAAGAAAAAAAACAGCGGAACCTTTCCAAGATTACAAATTTGCTTATGCTATATAGCATCTATTTAGAATTTACAGATGTATTTGAATCACGGCACAGTTGGATTTTTGTCTTGATCGTTATTTAATCACTATATATGTGAAGACATAGCAGTATTATATCCTTGTTCACCACTTTTTATAGATATATCTGCTGTAGAGTATAATAAATAGACGTGAACCCTCCGTTGTGTCGAAAGCGGTAAGTTCATAACGTTAATTACACTTAGTACATGTTTCTTTTATTACTGTCGAAGATTACGTTCGAAACTGACAAACAGGGCAGACAGATATATTTGGTACTGTTTCATCAACAGATTGAGAATAATACTTAAAGAGTCGCCTCTATTTAGATATTTCTAGTACATCGTTGTATAATCTGCATTTTCGGTAAATGGGAAAGAGTTCTAACAGTATCTATTTGCCTGAATATTATCTCACTACAGCTATAACCGAAAACCGTCAAATTTTACCATGGTAGAATTCTTCCGAGAAGTTTTCTAGTCGCTCAAGACTACGAATTTCGATGGCGGTTGCCGTATTATCAGGAGAGAGATTTTCATGTCGGGTCAAATAGTTCCGATTCCGACTAGACATACGAACTATGGAGTAACGTATATCATATATATATATATATATATATATATATATATACACACGTGTATCTGTGTCTATCTTGGTATATATATATATATATACACACAGCTGTTAAGAATTCTGATAAAACGCGACGTGCAGATTTCAACGTTTCAGGAAATTCACACGTTTTCTATAAAATCGAGACTGGTGATAGAATCGGTCTAGGTACTACACAGGAGACTTTCCTGCATTGTGAAAACCCATTGACTAATGAAACGGTGAAGCACCATTCTTCAGCCTCCTTCTAGAAAAAAAGACGAAGCTTTGCATGGGCTTTTTTCAGAATTAGAAAATGACGATGTTAGTCACTATAACTATAATAGCCGTATACAGTATAGAAAGTTTCGTCCCAACTAATTCAGGCCCCACTAATAATTAGCTTTTTCTTACTAAAGGACCCAATCGGAATCGCCAGGAACTGTTTCGGTGAACGGTACACTAAACTGCAACGACTGTCCGCACACAGGCTGGTGACCGTATGTTAGTAAACGCATAAAGCATAGGCCGGGACAAGCCTTCTCGCCAAACGCAAGACTTTCCCTAGCAGAAAAAAATCGATGATAGGTGTCAGGTCGATAGTTTCAGGATTAGACCTTACCGAAATACGTTATATAGTGCTACTTGACGTCGCTACAATTATTCATTGTTGAAGCTTAGTCCAGCGCGTTCGACCATCGTGGGGCAATTGATGCGTTCGAAGGCGGCTCGAAATTTACCTTTATGAATTTTTTTTGCACCGTGCTAGAATAGATACTGGATGAAACTGACTAAGGCCTTCGGCGAATAGTCATTGAAAAATAAAAATTAGACCAAGCATTGCTACAGCCAATATTCGATATTTATGTTTTTTTAGATAGAACAATGGGTGAAAAAAGCTATAACTCCCCATAATTAATAATATGGTTATTGAACCAGTGAAGCCTTTTATGGACGCGCATTTGGGGGCACAGTCTAATAACTGAGAAAAAAATCAGCCTGTTCTAAAATCGAAGAAAAAAAGCTGCTTCAGCTATTTTCATTTTAATCAAATCGATTCTATCTTAAACGCCTGTTATTAACGACTGGATCTTTTACGGACGTGAAGTAGGCGCACACCTCGATGATCCCGAGTTGCCTGTTTTCTATTGCCGTTACCGCACCGGTAATAAAGAAATCGATTGAGTCAAGGTCCACGTCGGGCGCGATTCAGAGAAGTGTCAAGTAGGACGACAAGCAACATTCGAAACACGAATTGGGGAACACAGTTCCATCAAATAGAGCTCAAACAAGGCACTCACTACCAAGTTTTTGATAATTGCATCGACGATGCCAATATGAAACCCAATTTGTACGAAAGTGTGAAGAGGGGTGACCCGTCTCAGACGTTAGAATTGAACAAAGCGGATATCTTCTTGGATAGGATTGAACTGTTTAGACAATGCTTTCTCATTCGATTGTGACAAGAGATAAGTGAAATGACTACATCCGTGCAGAGTATATCGACCGCGATGGATACCTCGAAACTCGCCAAAGAACACAAGACTGCATAAATGGATTCACTGGTGAGACACGTAAGCAAGAGCAACCCAGTCGTACCGCTTCTCTATTGTAGCTTTTGTGTAAGACAACACCTATCGGGCTCACAGGAAAAGCCGGCCCCAGCGTCGACAAAGACGCAACGGTTCATCTAGCCTCTGTTCCGTATTGTGCGTATCTTCTGACATAGCATGCACGAATATACGCATGCACGTCTACATATAAATTATAAATATGCAAAGAGTAGCAGAGCTTCAATTTTTCAAACAAGCTTCGATTTGACGATAAGAGAAAAAACCAGGTTACAGGAGATTTCATGAGGTGTTTGTTAGAGCTCGACGGACGTTGACCCGTTGTAATTTCTCAGAAACTTCAAAAACACGACGTGTTATTATATGCTGTCTTTTTATATAAACCATATATCCTTCTATTAATAATTTCGAGGTATTTCAAAGAATGATTTTCATACTTTTGAGGATTAGCCTGAGCATACACAACCATGTATGATGCAACAAATGACACTGTAAAAAGTGTACACATTATTCGTCGCATTGGGATCGTAAATCGGCAATATCTAGAAATAGATATCAAATACCCCAGATGAAGTAATCAGTTGCTACACGATAAATCATATAGTATACACATTTAACAAAGCACGCAATGAAGAGCTGGCGTCCTAGAGATAAAGGTAAATTCCTATTCATGCGTAAGTAAGAAAACTGTTATTGTCCATGGTCTTAATTAGTTGGCCTGATTATCAGAGACATTATGTTGAAGTTAAGAATATGGACAGGGTATTTTCCGCCTAGACACAATATACACGTTTCGATTGTGTATAGTTAACTAAGCAAGTGTTTAGTTAACTATATACAATCGAAACTAAATTTAAATTGGTTAACGAAACTTGTTTAAAAACGAGATTTTCATAAGGAGCGAGAGAAGTTAAATTAAAATATAAGCAATTTCACATGAACACTTCGATGACAACACTGCGAAGAGGTTTCGGGAATGCCAATGATCAGCTTCAACACATAACCATTTGATATTAGCTAGGATGAGTAAAATCATACTTGACAAATAAATCATGTCAGCCCCTACGTACTTTCTTGTATTTTCGTAAATTTCGTTAACCGTGGTCAATACGCGACGGCAGAACGCACACGACCCAAACAAATAGAATGATGTACGAATTTTACTATGATACATCGAGTACCTACCTGCCTTATGCCATTGTGCGCCTCCAATGAGTACGAGTTATTTATTTACCACACATTCTCTCCATTAATGGGAAACACACCAGCATAAAACTGCCGTATCTGAAACAGGTCGTGGTATGCACACACTTCACCCCTTAAGTTTTTAAGTTCTCTGCAACATCAAAGCGTCTGTTGATAGAGTAGTTAAAAAGTGTGATTTGCATTATTTATCTATCTGTGTGTATTTAGAACCAGGGTAAAACCAGGAAGGAATAATCGCAGGTATCTTCCATGACCTCCCTGAAAATAACGAAATAAGCCCAAGAGTTGACTTGATCCCAGATATGGGTAAAGTAATGAGTTCAGAATATTGAGTCATACTTAGAACTATTATTTAGTAAAAGGTTATTATTATTAGTATTAATATTGACTTCGATTTTCTCAGGCCTCTCGTATGCTAAGCTAAACATTGATAATATCCTAATTATGACAAGTTCTAATCTGAATGCTGTGCATTGTGATTTGCAAGTGGCAGCTCGTATTAACCTTTTACTCCCTCCGCAGTCATCACAATCTTCATCCATTAATGTTACTCTGCAACTGTGACATATACGATATTGTTTTTCACGTATCTGCTTTTTCTATGCCGTTTTCCAACATAGGAAAGCTTGTCCTACGTTGCTCCGTTCAGGCCTATGGTTCAGCGTTCAGTATAGCAGACCACTGTGGACACTTCGGCGCTTCAGTGACGAAGGACAGCTTTCCGGGTCCTGAAACTAATCCGAAACATACTAGAGCCCGGCTAATGGGAAGAAAAATATCAATAAACTATGATACTTTACATATGCCCTAATCACATAGCGCTGCTTTTCTCTAGCTCAGATCGTAGCTTCCAATAAGCGTCATTTAATGATTAGTAACCTTACGGCTAAGATCCCGCAAACCTTATGAGTTCTTCTGTGGTCAACCTACACCTAAGACCGTGCTACGCGCAAGCTTGTATATAGTGGACGCATTGTGCAAGGGGCTTCAAAATCTACAGATAGGTTACTATTCACTGTTACCTTAAAATGCCCGGGGCTATTGCTAAGATGAGAATGCATCGATAACAAAAGGCGATTGAGTCGATGCGGATAGCACCTGAGAGGGTTATCGGTCGTAAACAGGGCCGAAAATAAAAAAAAATTTCAGAAATAAGTAAAAAAAATCAAATAAAAATTCAAGAGATTAAGGCCAGAAGAGATAAAGTCACGATCATTTCGTGCAGTAAAAAAAAACAGTCTACCTATATGAATACGCGCGTTTGGGTACATGGTAGGTGAATAATAATAATGAGCCTTACGCGGATGATCTAAAGGTATAGGGCCTGTCTAATAATTTTGACTGACGTAATGTCGAATTGGTCGACAACGAAAACGTTCATATCACTATCTAATTGCGCGACTTTATCGTACGGTCAATACGATTTTCTTTACACCCCCAAAAGACCGCCGCGCTCTGGCAGCGCAGACGGTTCGTTTCTTACACTTTGACTATGTTCTTCTACGGAGGCAGTCCGGAAGACCAACTCTATTTAGGATACAACTTTTCGTATATGCGTGACGGCTGTTGGGCTTTTTTAGTATGGCACAATTTATAATAGCTTAACTGAGCTTCGATAGATACGATTTTAATGTGTAAAAATGTGTCATTGTGCTTGTTGGGGCAAAGAAAACATTTACGTTAGGCGAGTGAGAGTTTACGGATGCCGACGCCACTGAATAGACTGCGCAATGAAGATTATCTCAGAATGCTGCGGAAACTGGGAGAAGCAATTTCTAGCTCTCTGATATGGGGTAAGTAGCAAAACAATAGGTGGCGGCGATGTGTACAATCGTACCAAGTACCATAGTGACAGTTTCGTTTTGAATTACGTTTACTGAGGTAGAAGTCCCCCTACTTTTTGTAATAACAGTAAATATCATCATTTTCATTTTCTTAATCTTTAATGTTTTACTATTTGATGTGGCTTCCTTTTAGTTCTCTGACAGGACACGGGTACTATGTATTCTCTGTGCTAAATCCGTACTTTTGTGTTATTCTCTGGCAGGGCGAATTTTTAAATGGTTTGAGAAATGCGTTTTCGAAGCACCTTGGATTGGTACCCAACAAAGGTCCATTACTTGTACTATGAAAACTTGATCCCGAAATCAGGATTCAGTAAACCAAAGCATGCTTTTGACAATGAAGTAAGTTAGAGAGTGGAATACGGTTGGTGATCGTAATGACAAAATGAAGCCACAGAAAAATCTAACTAGAAAGTTCTTTTTTTAGTAAAGTTCGCATCGCGTTACTTCACAAATCTGAACTGCTAATTACCTATTCTTCTGTATTACGTATCAATATATAGCACATATTTACGTCGTGTATACTTCGCGCGAGCTAAACGTTCGTTGTAGTATACAATAGTGAAAGCACTACTTCAACGTCTGCGTTTTTTTTTTCGGGTTTGTGGTGAGTTTTTGTATTTTACGCTTGGTGCATATTAAGCTGTTGGAATAAACACAAATCAGTCTACATATTGAATGTCCATTTATTCACTCGATTTTGTCCGCCTCGATTGCTGCTTCTAATTAGTTTCCACCATTTTTATTTTCTCTTCATTAACTCGATTCTGATTCTTGCCTATTTTTTATAAATTACAAAGCTCACGCGTTTTCCTGGCTCCAGCTGTGTTTTTCTTCCACATACGTATGATTATATTTCAACTTCTTCGCACTATCAGGCTTATCTCTTTTGCACACACCTATGTATCGTAAATAAATCCGTATTACGGTAATTTGTTGGCTGTTTCTGTTTAGGCTTGCTTCCGTATCTCGTTTCTTAGCAATAATTTGTTGTTGCAATAGGCCAGGAGGCTACCAACGCTCCCCGCTGTTATCCCTTCGTTTTCATTCTGTTTTTTTTTTACAATAAGTTAAATATTTTACACTGCCTCTATGAACAGCCGCCTTGATCGCGTCTACTTGACGTGCCTCACCGCCCGAATTTTATAGTGTAGTAATAGTGTGACCGTCACCTGCGATTGTATCGCGTTCGACTTGCGTAACGGCACGTTTTCGTGTGGATAATTTTAGATGGTTCCGAAGCGTCTATGATAACCTAACAATAACTCTGCTTTTCTGACGCCTACTTTCTGCCATTCTAAGTACAATGGGGTCAGCGAGACGCAGAAGGTGCGACTATGGCTTTTGTTCTTGCTTTATTCCAGTTGTCAATTTTATTATCAATATTAATAGCATTAGTATCATCATTTTTTTCTGTTCTACTGCTCGAAACAACGTTCAGCCATCCTCTCATTTTTCATCTACACATATTTAATTCTTCTTTGTGATTTTTCTTATTTACAAGCCGTCCGTTTCCTATTTACACCTCAACGCTTAAAGGTCGTCCCCGAAAGTCCCGTTGTTCCGTCGCCATTTTCTAACCTGATTTCTTTCGAGTTAATCCGACTGACAAAACAAACATTTGTTTTTTACGCGGCAGCTATATATTAAAAATTAAGCATAGTAGTACCAAGGTGCCGTGGACTATTATATTGTCTTTTAGCAGCACGTATGTAGAACAGTTTATCCTTATTGGCTAGTTAATTATATAGATATTCTGCTAAATTTCCTTACCAAATTCACAAAGAATCAGTAATTTTCTCTTCTGTATTAAATGAATAAATTAGCGAACATGTAGTGATTTTCAATTGAATAGTTAACCATTGGTCTGTTTCGAGTGGTTCGCCCATGAAAACGACTAAGCACCGACTTACCATCGTGACCTTTATTTGTCATCATCTGCGCTCTAAAGCGCTCTTATCACCATCGGCCTGTCATCATATTCATAGTTAGGATCTTGATCACGCCATTTGTGATAGGATAGTGACTTGGTGGGCCAAGGCCCATAGGCACACAATGCTTGAGACAACAGTTATCATACCAATTCTACCGCCTTTGGCTCGTAGTAACGTCTCAAGTTATCGCAGCACAACGGTGCTGGTAAAAACTCGATCTTAGTCCAACAGCCAAACGTCATAAGTTGTTCACCGCAGGGCTGGAATAACCTTTGTCTTTATCGTTTTGCTTTATAACTATTTGCTAACCTCTAAAGTTCGTCTATCATTTACTCTCATTTGCTGTTTTGTCTGGTTCTGTTGGGTTACCAGTTTTGCAAGCGTTTTCAAACGTTCGGGAACTACAACGACGAAGTTGTATTTAGCTGACGAATAAAAATCGATAAAGCTTAGCCGGACTGGGATCCGCGTATCTAGCGATTTCGGTGTCATTATATAAGCCAGCTCCATATCATTTGTCGTCCTGTATGTGCAGCCTTCCTGATCTGCCCTAAACGCTCAGACATCGGATCCGCTTCACCGGCACCCTGCTTCTCCGGAGCCGTCTCTCGCTTTATATATATATATATATATATATATATATATATATATATATATGCTCTGATACTTCGTGTAGTTTCTATACTACACACCTTAAAAACTTCGAACTGCATAAGTTTTTACTCTCCATAAGATTTTTTCCTTCCTGATCAGAAAGAGACGTACACATATACATATTCGAGTTTACATTGTGTGGTACAACAAAGCGTCCATGGAAGTTGTCATTTGTCAACTCCTTTCATTTAACCTCAGCGCTATGTCAATGTTGCTTTCAGGATACCATAGATAGATTTATCTGGTTTAACTTATACATCTTTTCTCCTATTTCTGTTTCCCTGTTAACAACAAATATGACATCTGCATCATGCAGACGACATCTCTGCTTGGGTTCCTTCTGTGCATTTAGCCAACACGGTACCGTTTAGTGGCATTTGGGTTCTAGCATTGTCACTTGAGTTTCCTTAGCCGTCCGTTCGACTGAACTCAGGCCTTCATATCTCGCTCTGTCCGTCCGATAGTACTAGTGTATTTTCCATATGTATATATCTACATGCACCGCATTCGTTCATCATTGCCGGTTCATCACTAAAATCATCGACATCATCACCCTATATTTATTTTTATCGCTATTTTGCTATGTACAGAGTTCAAGATTATTATGTACAGGGCATGTTGGTTGTCTCCGCTTCGATCTTCTCACATACATAGAGAAAATGATAGATTGATTTCTTTTTAGCGATTTTCATCTCATTGTATGTATCATTACTCTGAATCGATGTTGAGCTACGTCGGTATATCCCTCTCTTTATCATGATACCGTTGCTACCTTTGAGTTACTTTTTCCGGTGACTCCCCCCGTTTCCAGCTGTTTCTAATTTAGCTGGATGGAATTAGACTGGAATTCTCACTGATTAACTACGTTTCAACAGACCGAAGTCGGTTGGCCTTCCATCGTGCAGGCGACATTATGCAGCTTATGGGCAAGATGCATCGTGTGGCACTGTGGGTCATTGTCAAGGGAAAGCAAAACGTGCTCACGATACTTAGCCGCGTACACGTAAAGTTCTTTGACGGCCACGCTGGCGTCGAACTCGCCGCCGTATTGCAGACTTAGCTGTTGCAAATGGACGCAGAGATCTTGATCGGTGACTGTGGGCATCATTGCTAGACAATGATAAAAGTCACAGACTTTCTTCCGGTAGCGTGGGATGTCTTTAGCGAAGAGCAGTTTATTCGACGGGGAGTCCTTACCCAAACGATGTTCAGTCAGCGAGCAGGAGTCCATTAGGGTTTGGGCGATCACCGACAGGCAGCTATCGACGATTGGCGTCTTGTTCACGTCGAGTATGAAATCCGGGTTCTTAATAAAGTTCACCCAGAACCGCAGCGGAAGACAATTAGACTTCCATGCATGAGGTACTTCCGAATCGGTAATACCATGTAGCATCGAAGCTTCATCAAGCAGATCAAACAGCCATTTAATGGCGGGCGGGAGCGCTTCATTCGCGGATAAAATTGTTGTAAAGAAATCGTCCACGTACTTCTGGATTGTACCTTTAGTTGACAACAGGCGCGTGAGAAAGATTTCCGGAATGGCTTTTGTATACGCCTGGTCATTCTTCTTATCATCGTCGTTCTTCACGAGGTGCCAAAACTTAAGGCCGTTCTCCATATCTGATTGTGCCGATGACGACGTGTGACTGCCGCCGTGTGTTGACTTAATTGTAGCGTAGACGTTCTGCATGGTATTGTGCTGATTGTTTGATAGGACAATATTTGTCATCGAGTTTAACGTCATGTCGCCGCTGTCTGTAAAGCGGACCAACATAAAATGGGAGAGGGTAAGATGGGAAAACTAATTAGAACTAGAAAACAAACATTAATCATTTTCACAATTTATAATATGCAATAGCACTAAGCGGATTCGATGCATGGATATTCCTCATGAGGCTCATGCACATAACACACTTTTCTGGGAAATCACTAACAAAACAATATACGCATACGCGATTGCCTGTGATACTCATCATGTAGCAATGAGGCTGGCTGTTCTACATGACATTTACTTGTTGTACCTAGTCTTTTACTGACTGAGAATATCATCGCTACCAACTGATCAAAATCCAAAGCGCTACTTACAATTGTTAAAGTTATCGTTTTGTTTGCTGACGAGGCTCATTACGGCGAAGTCTTTAATGCCATAATGTCGCAGGGTGTTCAGTCGTCGCCAGCCGTTCAATGTTTTTGTGGTAAGATCCTCGTCCTGTAGGATCAGATGTCCACCTCGTCCATGACGCCACTCCAGATCGACGTCGAGCACGTTGGGCCTCAGTGAGTGCGCTGTATTCTTGTACAGCGCATCGAGCACCTTGCATTTGACCTGCGAGATCGTATCGCAGTCATTCACCCGGCACACGACCTTGTCTCCCTGCTCTTCCTGGACTACGTGGATCGTAACCATGGCATAATCGACCTGTTCCCGCAGTAGCCTAGCTTCGAATAGGGAGTAGCGTGCGTCGTGGGTGATCGCATCCACAGGGCCCTTTTCTATCTGATGCTTGATGGCGCTAAAGAGCAGAAACAGTGATGAGCCGGCAGAATCCTTCAGGTAGTCATACATAGAAATGGCTAGCCAGTTCGTAAGCATCTTCTCAACCACTGATTCCGTTCTCCGCAACATCAACTGGGGGTGTTTGGATGAAGCCGACCGCTCAATTAGCTGAAGTAGCAGTGTACGCAGAATGCTATAGAAATACGGCGAGTCATAAAGTGGGAAACATGGCATAGAGAGCAGATGTTAGGGACAATGAAGATTACATGTGGTACGGTAGTTTGTGCTCATTAACTATTTACCTATAGATTAGGTATTATTTAGGTTGTTGGTTTGGGCGGCCGTAAATCACTGCGCAAATTCATATATGTACCTTGAAAAAGTATATGTATTAATTTTACTATTAATTATTACGAACATGGAATATGTTTTCAAGTAAGGTAGACATTCTTGTGAAAGGGATAACCTTTCGTTGCATACAAAGGGACCGTCTATGGAAGGTAACAAAGAAATATGGATTATGCTACCTAAATCTAACGCCTCATTTATATTTAAGTGACCTGAACAGATTATACCTGGTTTCACACATTTCAGACTTTTTTAGCCTATGGCTATCTACTTTATACTTACTCAGTGCCATACTCAAGCTTGTTCATGAAAATCACCATCAGCAGTGAGGCGACATTAACCCGATCACGGATCGTGAAGCTCGCCTGATTTTCCAACGTGTTGATGAAGTTGATGAGGAAGCTCTTATTGAGCAGCAGCTGATGGAACTGCGTCATTGCCACTTCATAGTTGTTATAATAGCCGTTATTCTTCAGCTTGTTGTCACGCGTGAGCGGATGATCGATTACCCCCGGAAAGAACACTTTCATTACGTAGGCACGATGTTCCAACGTGGGGACTCCCATCGTATATAGATCGTTCGTCAGATCGGTCATATCGGTTTGCAGCTCAGCGAATGCTTGTTTGCACTCAATCCGAACAGATTTTTCGAGATCGTCCATCTGAAGCTGGATCCGTTTATACTCGCGCTCGGCCTGAGTCGACTTGTGACGTAGCAATACTATCACAAAAAGCGATACCAAGGTTAACACAATGCCGATGCCGGCAATGGCGGCCACTGCCTCACTTGGTAGATCTCCCCGTTTCGAGAACTCATACCTCAAATAGCCGATAATATAGTGTAGGTTGGGCCCGATGTGGACGACAACGAGGGGCAGATCACTGCGAGCCTCCTTGCCATGCCAGAAATTATTGTACGCCTGAGGCTGTTCACTTGGCGGAAGGCAGACCAACTGATTATTTGCTATCGACGTAATGTTGCAACGTTCATCCCCGATCGCCACTGAGATCTCGGCCTCGTCACGAAGCGCTGCGCGGATGTTCATCCCTTCTATAACGAGCGACTCGCCTTTGTACAACTTAACGTGACCGGCGGTGTCGAACTGGTAGAACCTCGGATCGGGAACATAAACCATGTCTGAGATCAGGTCAGGAAAATTTGTCGTCAGATCGCGAACTGCAGCAACGTTGTCCATAAGGAAACCGATTTTAAACCGCCACTCCTCGTGCATCACATCGGAATCGACGCGACGACGGGCGGCTGGTCGAGCCACTTGGATCTCCGAGTTTACCGGCGGCGACAGGCAAAACATGTGCTGGTTATCCTCGACTTCACAGGATGTCTCATTGATGATGTTGTCACCGTAGAATACGGCGATTTTGGGGGCGACAATGGCGTTGAAATGATTGCCAGTCACTTTAATCCGTCGGCCACCTGATACAAAGCTTTTCTTTGGCGCAATATCAAAAATGACTGGATCGGCAACATAGATGTAAGGGTAGCCAAGCGTTTGGGTAGAATTATCGATTTTTAGTGTCAGCACTGAGACGTTATAGGGTATTGTCGATTTAGTTGTTGTGCAAGAAAGTTGCGAGTTGGACGCAAGAGTCTTGTCGACGATACACGGCAGTTTGTCCAGGTATACTTCAACGTTTGACCCGATGTTAAGGTTCTGTCCGGAAATGTACAGTCGGGTCCCGCCAGACATTGGTCCGATCTTTGGGGTGACCTCCTCCAGCGTGATCTCTTTGTACAGAAACTTCTCCTTAGCAGAACTGAGTCCGGCGCGATTTCCAATCACTACGTCAGCGACATGAGATACCTCGGAGGGACCTGTTACGCACGTCACCTTCACGGAAACAGAGTAATCAACAACGCGGCATGGAACTCCGCCAACGGTGATCTTATCTTCGATTTCTTCTCGGGTAGTGCCCAAATTGCTGCCTTCGATCGTCAAAAGTGTTCCACCCTGGACCGGCCCGCTCAGCGGATGAATCTGTAAACGAAGTCAAATTAAAGAACGTAAACACTTATTTAGTTGCCTAAGCGTAACAAGCTTGTTTCATCTATATCGGGCATATACTTCATAACTGATTGTTTCAACGTTGGGCTCTTTCATTGACTTGCGTAGTGACTTTGAACCTAGAATGTGTGTTATATGGCGTGCACTCAAACAATTTAGGTACACCGATAACCAAACGAGAACCTTAATTTTTCGAAAGGATAACATGGTTTAATACACAACGAGCTGCTTATTAAACGCAGCCAGATGCCCTGTTGTCAGCTGGGAGGCCCCTGAGAAAACTATCGCTATGGTTTGCCCTCGACATTCTCATCCGTAGAAAACGGATTACAAGCGCCTATGCAAGTGAACGTCGCCTTCCATCAACGCCCGCGGGCCGCTAAAAGCACTGAACCTTGTAGGTTGTAAGATGCAAGGAGTTAGACTACAGCTACCGACCATCCCCCTATCTTTGTACTTCCTTTCGTTCCTCTCCCTAACTGCTCGGCTGCTCCGTAGCTCTTACAAGTGTCTTCCGTACAACGATCCCTGCCCACTTAAGAAGATCAGTTAAAGTCGCTTGGTTTGACCGTATTCGCGCAGCATGTATTGACACTTTGAAAAAATATACACAGTCTACATATGGGAATATGGGAACAAGCTCGTAATTTTTGCTGCTCGATGTCGTTAAATCGTCAGTTGATACGTTCACTAAATGATCGGATGAACGCGGCATAACGAGGGTAAATCTGCCCAGGCCACACACAGACAGTGCCACAGAGTTAAGCAATCAGTGTGGTAGGTGCCACTGTATTATTTTTCTGCGGCTATGTACCCCGAGCTATGTCAACTTAATCAACTTTTCAAGGCAAGTTGCAACGTTGACAACATTGGCTCCGTCAGTCCCGTCGTCTACGCTGAGTTGCCCTGTCGTCCTAGCAGGGAATATCTGTCCAAGAAATGGTTATCTAGTCCAAAGGCTGAACGAGTCCATCATAAGAGTATATACATGGTCGCACATTCAATTTCTTGTGGTACGTACCTAGTGAAGACATATACTTTACACTATTACCGCGCTCGGTGCCATCATCATGATGCAAGCGGCACAAGACTTAGCCGACAGAAGCGGAAGGGATGATCAGGAAAATGATGAGAAGAGAAGCAGAGTAGTAAAGCGAGATTTCCATCACTTCATCAGCGTTCATTAATTTGGCTCGACCATCGTCAGGTTATGTAATTAACTTACAGGACAGAACTTCGCCGTGGCCGTGGTCGTCATTGTGATCGATGCTGGTAATAGATAATCAACTCACAATGCATGTCGAGTTGCGTCATGTCAAACGTTCGATTCGATAGTTCGCACGCGGTGCTCATCCCGCAAGACATACTATACCACGACGTTTTTTGCCATGTAGCTACTTTCACTTCGCCTCGAGTCAGGTCGCAATTACTGCGGCGACGCGACCTCGACTACTACCACAATCAGGACCCCACTCGACTAGAGCAAGCATCCACTCGTCTTCAGCTTACTATAGCTCATCGCTTCACCAGCCCCTTCACTATTGCCTTGAATGAATCAAATAAACAATCTTTGCCCCCTTCAGGACACGGAGGACCACGAATCTCGATGATGCCTGACCAGGCCAAACTAAGAAGTCATACGGATCCTCTTCTACTACCCCAATTCGTCTGTCGGTTCCCCGTACCATCCACCTGGCCGGTCCCGGATTAATCTTTTAAGTGCCAAGTGCACTGCTGTAGAAGGCAGCGGTAGTAGCAGAAATGGTAACACGGCAAAGCCTGGGCCGAGAACAAAATCAGCGGCGTAGCTTGGGTCGGAATCTCTGGCATCAGAGGCTCGATATTGGCAGACTGTGTCGGGACTTTCCGAACACGCGCACGCTCGCCGCTGCCGCCACTAGCTTTTCTTCTGTGGCCCAAGCAAAGTAGAGATTGTAACTAGGGCGTATTGGCATACTCGCTGTGCAGTATTTATACGACTTCCTGCTAAGCACGACGAGAAAAGCTACTTCGCTCTGCGTTATCTCTGCACGTTTATGCACGTATCACGTACACGACGTCAGATGCAACGATGTGTTTAAGACGACAAGCGGATCATGCAAGTTGTTGGCGACAACAAAAAAGGGTTGGTCGCCTTCGTCGACGAGGAAAGCAGTCAATCATACACATTCGCCTACTATGTGAGGGATTCTCGCACCACTGCGAAATTTGTCGCGTATCTTGGTTCTTACGCAGGGGAAATCTCTCTTGAACATCCTGCTGTGACGCAACTGGCTGGCAAAGATAAAAAAATCAAATTTTATTAAGTTCACTCTTATCAGGATAGCCAAATGTATATCACCTCATGACTGTTACTATCATATACTCTTAACAACTTTGATCATAGAGCTGCACAGAACTTTGGCAACGTCCAAAGAAATATAAGCTGACTGATCTTCCCTCACGATCTAAGCGTATCGAGGAAAAGTGACTATAAACGGAGTAGAAAAACATGTACAGTCGATACCGGACTTGTCGCTCCATTGTATTGCACACATCTATGTGAACTCGGAAACATTTAATAGACAGCAGTAACAAATCATGGCCCCTTATTCAGCGTTGCTTGTTACAGATGCGACGCAGTATTCCAACTATACTACGAAAATGACTGTTGCGTAAAACAACAGCATACCCATAAGAATATCTTTGGAACCACCATATTACGATCAGATCAGCAAAGCCGCGACCAGCATTTTCTTAAGCCAACTACGCCAGATCTACCGTCCGAGTGTCGTTTCCAAACGAGAGCTGCTAACCCTAAGTAATATACATACACAGAAAGCTAGAACCATAGAAACCACAAATAACAGGAACAATTTCATCTTACTGGCTAAACAATCTGATCTAGCAGATGCTCGGTATTTTAGTATTGAGAGAGCGAGAGAGAGAAAGGGCTGGGGGGAAGAGGGGGAATTTGCACTGCTAAACTACTAATACGAAAAGGCTTCATCCGGCTAACGGTCCTTCTCTGCCTAGGCAAACCGCTCCCCTTTCCCCGACGGTGCCCAGCTTACCAGCAGACGCTTTCGTAAACACCGCAAGACTAAGCTTCCTGCTTCCTTCGTTCATCCATTCCTTCGTTGCTTCACTTGGTCTTATTTGCCCCTCTCTTCTTGTATGGACGCCAGATAATTAGCAAACTGCTTAGATTGGTCCGCCGACCAGCACTCGCGCTGGTCGCGCTTTACCCATGTCTAAGCCTGCCTCTGCTTGTGGTAGTAGTTTAGTATGTATCTGTGCGGACAATGATGGTCGCTTAACTGGAATACCCGCATGTTATCCGGCGGTGCCGGTTCTACCTTGCCAGCATTCATGTTCGCCTCCGCAACAGTAATTTAATTTAGGAGCCGCGTCGCTTCTTTCCCTTTATCTCTTCGAAGTCTTATGCTTCTAGCGTATTAGCCATGATCCCCGCATCTCCCCTTGATACGAATAGGATAAACGATTGGCGGCCAATCGGCCACAGAGACACAAGTAAAACGAAATAGTAAACAAGCAATAGATTAACAGGCGTGACAGCGGCGAGGATGGGCCAGCTAGGCAGCCGAGGCTTAGGGAAACAGACAGACAGGAAGACAGGCAGGCAGGCAAACGGACAGACAAACAGGCAAACCAGGGCAAACCGACCCGCACCCTAAAGCTTCCTGTACCTAACTTAATTCGATGGTGCCTGTACTGAAGCAGTTAGGGGCGATTTTTGGTGAATTGTGAATGGAATTCGGTTTGGTTATATTTATATATTCTAAACTTGGCGCGAACCACTCGGCAAGATCCAGCTGCGCAAATGTATGCGCTCCCTCATCCCTGCCCATCCGAAACTCTTTTGTCTGTATTGCTGTC
Source organism: Varroa destructor (assembly GCF_002443255.2). Classification (NCBI taxonomy): domain Eukaryota; kingdom Metazoa; phylum Arthropoda; class Arachnida; order Mesostigmata; family Varroidae; genus Varroa; species Varroa destructor. Next base: position 44,762,341 of record NW_019211455.1, on the reverse strand, counting down.
CGACACGACGAGGCAACCGCTTACGGCACACAAACATGGATCGATGCTCAATGGTGATGTTATTACACTAATATATAGACAAACTGTGTATAGGCTTTAAAGCTAAGCCTTAAATTAGACTTGTAATCATTTCTTAGCTTAAGAAGTTAGCTCTTATACTTATTCTTAGCGCTTCTTGCACCGACGTTTAGCTCGCCCGAGTGAGACTACCCTAGAGAGCCATAATAAATGTAATCTTGTTCTTAAATTATTGAAAGGAGAGGTTTCCGATCCCCGATCAAGAACGACTGGGGCACGGAAGGATTATGATAATTTTTATAATATAATTGCTTTCGGGGAACAAAGAACGACAATTGTCTATTTTAACCGTACAAACCTAATTGAAAACAACGCCTTCCAATACGTTCTTGATCCATATGTAGTTAGCTGAGGCAAACCATTAACTTGTAGATAACCAGTCTAATATGTTAGCGAAGCCATGTCTGTACACCTACACGCGATGTAGGCTAAAGTTTTTCCCACTTTATAAAGAAAGGCTACGAGGGCTCTTTTTAAGCACTCGTAGAAATCTACATACGCGTCTCAGACCCTATATCCGTAACCTCGCTTCTTCTATTCCGCTGGAAGTGTGACTGGTATTGATGTGGGTCAGAAAACCGCTGGATCCGAGCACAGAAGAAGCGCTAACATTGACTGTTGCTGTGAGTGCTTTGTTGTAGTTGTTATAGAAGCCTTATGATAGGTTTCTTTTGTTTTCATCTCATATTACCTGCTTACTCATCCTTCTTATCGAGATCCTGAGCTACAGTGGTTTTTCTCATCTTTTAAAAGTACTGCTGATTTCTGCGCCACTACCGGTGTCGGCCCAATTTTTGTTCATCTAGATCAAAGATGAAAAAGATCAGAAATGAGATCTTCGAGACTTGGCTCTGTTGGATACTCTCCCGTCGGTTCATTGATCGGTGTCTCGTAGGCAGTATTGTTAGAGAACTGAGAATGCTTCGGCAACTTTTTCTGCCCTTCTCAGCTTAGATCCCCAAACGTCCTTCCTGATTTGCACAGACATGGAACAATACTCCGGGCAAGCCACTGACAGTAGACGCTCTGCATTGGCTGGCTGATAGGTTGGGGTCTTCGTTTTCCCTACTCGGCCTGGCAGCTGGAACATACTAAAAGCAGCAGCTGCAGGGACAAGCATTCCAACGGCCCTGCGAGACCACGACTCGGCCCGCTTAAGGGCATGAGGAAGCGCTCCGGGAAACAGCTGTTCGATTATTTTCGCTTTCCTCTCAACTGCCGTCCCCTGATCAGCTTAATTGGCCTTGCACCCCAGATGACCCAGGCGGTTTCAGGCTCTTCGCGATTATAGCGCCTCGCTCTGTAGCGGACGCCTGCCATGTAGCATATAGCTGTTCGCTCATTCATACGATAACTAGCTCATACAACATACTGTCCGACAGATTAAGAATTGTGTCCCCTTTAGCGCACTGGTACGAAGCTGGTTAAAGGATCTAATAAGGGGCGTAACCGGTGCTGGGGCGCCCGGGGAAGAGAAGAACGATGTAACAATTTTGTAGGATAGTGGCCGATTACACACAATGCGAGCTGGGAGGGCGCAAAGCAAACCCTCGAACATTTTCACTATCAGCAACATCAATGAAGATCTAGAGAGTGTCCAATGTTGGCACTTATGATACTGCATGTGACAAGACTAGATGAAGCATAGAAAGAAATGTGCTTTCTTTTTTGCGCAGAACTGAATAGGCGAAGTGCCGTAATGCTCAGAGCGAATCCTTCGTATGAATGCGAATGTGCGAACGTGTGTTATAAACCAGCAGTATTATTATCATTATTACGGATCATTGAGGTGACAAAGGCTCAGTCACTGAATTAACGTAATATGGATGAACACAAATAACTAGTTAAACAATCTAATACAGATGTCTTTTTGAAAATTGGCCTCGCACATTAATAAATATTAATTACAGTCCGCAAAAACTTCTTTAATCGCAACCGCCCGATCGTCTATGTGTATCTTCAGTCAACTATTACAGTAATAAGGTCCAGGCGGCTCTTTTCCCTTATCTGCTCCATCTATCCAGCCGGATATGTAATAAATACACGTTTAGTCTCGACGTGCCCATACGCAATGAAAAAGACTCAGCAACGTTGATAAATGAAAGTCTTCCGGCGATCGAGAGCCCCTGTGCAAAAAAACTAAAGAATAACGCAGTCGGTTGATCTTTGCGACGCCTTAACTTAAAGGAGACCACCACTAATTAAAGACTAAAACAGAATGAGGTAACGGGTCAAGAACGGTCCGCCTCGCTGAAGGATTGGATGGTCTCGTACCCGTAACGTCAGCAGGGCCTGGTCCGCCAGTTGGCCTGAAAACATGAGCAGCAGCCCCCATTATTGCCACCACAGATACTGGCGAACCCGAACCGGTCGAGCCAACCCTAGTGCCGTGACGTCGCCAAATGGCTGTTGTTTGGATAAAGAAGACCAAGTACGACCAATGATCCTATTCGCTGTTTCTCCTTTCTCTCGCATTTAGCACTGTGCATGCTTACGTTGGGTGTTACTGGAGAGATAAATCGAGTCGATTTTTACTAGGGCTTAATTGAAAATATCGTCCTTTTCCACAGTGTTCTCCTTTGCCTCTGCTTGGTGTCTGTGATCCGTAACTGGCGGATCTGGGAGGGGCTTTGCACAAGTTAGCCAGGCAAGCCGTTAGCACTGCGGAAGGATGCGTTGGTGAACTGGTAGTTAGAACTACGTTTAGCAAAAAAAATATTACTGGCTTGTTCCAGCCCAATAGCAGACGTCTACCGACTATCCGATCGACTAAACAGGACCAACTGCATTTAATGCACTCCATTTTCCACTGAAAACGAACTTTAGCTTGCTGTTGTAGCAGTACAAGTACCCAGTGATTAGAATCGACCGTTGCGACGGGCTGATTTCCACACTAGGCGTTCTAAGGCATTATAGAAGGTATCTATTCGCACCCTTATGTGATACTATCAAGTGACGTGTACCTAAAGTATTTATCAACAAGAAGACTATATATATGTTGATCACGCAAATGGCATAGGCTGTGGCATCGGAAAAATCCGCGGTTCACCGAATATCCCTCGACCCAAAATGATTACTGGCCAGTGCTCCGTAATGCTCCCGTATGTGCGGCATCTAATAGCCGACAAGCACGACAAGCTAACACCATCACAAGGAAAAGGTACAGCAACCAAATAACGAAACGCTAGATGAAGACACCGTTCGACAAACCGAGAAGAAGCCATCAGCTGGGACTGGCGACCGATACATTCACGTGATTGTATCGATCGCCAGCCGAGAGGTCATCGCGGATTCTCTCACTGTTTTGCCTGTATGACCAACCATGCATATTACTACATATAGATATACATGTCCAAAGCCGTCTGCGAAGTCATCCGTCCATTGCCCTTCACACTGACTCACCCATCAGGCCTGAATAAGCTAACTTGTCAGACGTTCATTCACTCGAGGTAGGCCTGTATTGTCGCACGAGTACGTTTGTCAAAAACATAAATCTATGAGAAACTGGTGACAGACCGCTGGATGAGGTAAATTCGCACACCTCCTTTTCGTGTCAAACACCAAGTAGGGGAGCGCTGTTGTCGATTTTCATAGAAACAAATAATAACTCTGAGCAAACCGTGCTCAACCGCCGTGACACTCACTACGTACGAGGCGAGTTCAGCTATTAGATTTACGTCGTGCCCTATAGTCGATTGCCGTACACTGGCGAAGATGCTGGTTCGGTCCTGTCGTTGTTGTCGTTATTCTTATGTTTAGGCGATTATAAAGTTGCAAAACAAGTAAGATAATTATGGAATAATATATGAGCTATGGGAGTGAAGTGCTAAGAGGTGCGCCACGTTGAGCCGCATTAATACGACTCTGATAGAAATCTGTGCTGTTTTCTGCAATACTGATTTTGCCACATTGATGCGCTAGTGTCAAGCTTATAGCTCGGCTATTTCACATTGCCCCACGGTGCTTGGCTAGGGGAAGAGGGCCAGAACAGTACTTGCGTGGAACTTTTGAAGATGCGCACCGAAGACCGAATGTAAAGACTAAAACAAGACGATGATTACGACCATGACCACGATAAAGTCAAGGCGCACAAAACCAATGCAGCAGAGGAAACAAGCGGCGACTGGCCAAATGGGCGAGTTTAGTGTAGCAATAAGTGCTTTGAACCGAAGAGGGGTATAAGCCGCTGTCCGCGGACAGAGAGACAAGTAGCAATAGCTAACATTCATCATCATCAACTAGACATCATTCGAGCGCGTGTCATCTTGTTGTGTAGGATAAATGGCGAGTCACATATCTTGTGGTTGGGTAGTACTTGCAAATATTTCTTCGGCCTATGGTGAATTCAATATAGAAGTTTCCACAATCATAAACGGTTTCGGCATTTTTATCGAGCCATACTTTGCGATCTTCTGATCGGATGAAGTGGATGTCCGCGCTCCATCGAGTCAGTTAACGCAAAACATGTAGGGAAGAAAGTGTGCTGAAATAACCAAAACAACTACACAGTCACAGATTAAGAGTCGAGGCGCCCTTATCCAGAAGAGAAACTGTCATAACTGCTTTTCCATAACAAATTTTTTTTTTTTTTTTTTTACATGATTTCCACATAGTGGAAAAAGTAAAAATGGGGTATCCCGTAGCGACTGGTTATCTGGTGGCGACGAGCATACTTGACCCAGCTAACCTGGCCCCGACGATACGTTTTGTTGTCCGCGCTCAATCGATCGTAGTGATAGTTATAGTTCATACGTTCGCGTCTCTGTCTAATCGATTCTGCGCATACGAACTTCCTCGTCGTTGCATTTCAGCCCCGAGCCTATAAACCGTTCATCTGTAACGAAACTTCCAATATCATTGCTATTTACAAAGCCATTTATAGTGCCCTCGTGCACGATGCATGTTCGGAATACCCATTTTCTAACTTATTATCGCACCGCGCGACAACTGCTGCATCGTGCACTGGGATCCATTTGATAGTGTCGCGACCGAGCGAACCTGCACGGCATACTACCAGCCCTAGGCTATTACGTGCCTATCGCTTTGAAGGCATACAGTTCTAGCTTATTTTCTTTATTTTTTTTCAATGTCTATTTTCGTCGGATGTTAATAACAGCTTTCGAAGTAGCGGCAGTCATTAACTTGACTGGCCGATGGTCGTTGTTGACTCTATTCACCCCACGAGGGTCGGAATGACTCCGGAACAAGAATGAAGCCAGTAAGGGAGAGAATGTGAACGGATCCACCATCGTCCCGCTTAGTTTCACTTATGTAGTGCTGCTATTAAAACCGCAGGCTGCTGGATTGGCGTCCACATAGAAAATCCAACGCCAACCATTTGCTCCGGAAGAAGTAAGCCGTTAATGACTAAGAGCATAAAGACGGCGATGCCACTTTAATCCCTTCAGTTTTTTCTTTGAATTTACCAGAAGTAAAAGTACTTGTGGCCTCGATATGATCATAAGGCTAAACTGTTTGTCTATATCGGACGCTTAAAATCGGCCTGCAAAAGATCGAATTATGAGTTGTAGCTACAAACTGTATTAGTTTAGTATTACATACACCGTGCATTAATTGTAATGTTTCTCGCTATCTAGTTAACTTTTGGAAAAAGTTTATCGGAGGTACTCTGCTCGCACTGCATCGTTTACATCGTAGGGTTGTATCAGGCGACGAGGTGTAGCGTTGACTTTTTCTAAAGTGAAATAGTTCTAAAGCTAGATATACCCCACGTCTACAACAACATCAATCACGCCCTTGTGGTCAGTTGAAACCAGTATCGATACAAATTATAACCCAACCCCAATCTTCAGTGTTGTGGGCCATGGCTGATTCTCAACCACAGCATGCGACAACAATGTGGGACGATTATGACCTCCGAGTTATAGTGGTTTTTCGAGATGTGTTCTCGTATTGTTTCCGATGTCATTGAGCGGACGCTGCGTAGGCAGCAATCCATTCGCTCGACCTAGTACGCCCAGTCGTTACCTAGACGATTTCGTCTCCTAAGAAAATTATGACACACTGCCTAATAAACATTTAGAGCCCGAGGATTAAACAGCGATCTTCACTATTCAACACTGTATGTACGTACTTTATATATATAAGCATGAACCTTCGATTCGTTGTTAACGCTAGTAGTGTTAAGAGACAGGCTTTCTGACCTAGCGGGTTCCTTTTGCATCAGGCATTACTTTCAGTATATACCCAGTAACATCACCAGATGTCGTTTAACACATATATATTTGTTATTAGGAGCACTATTGGTGAATTAGCAAGGCGACCGTAACAGTATTATATTGCTTCCAGATCTCGGCACGTTTCTGTCGGCAGTGTTGTGTAACTTCGATATAGTCAAATCGGAGTGACTGGGGTACTGGCAGAACGTGGGGCACTGGCTCCCAGCGGATCTACACGGACCGCCAAAAAGTCGCTGTGATTCGGCCAGCTGATCGGATCAGTGGTTCTTCTTGCAGACGAATCAGTGTTACCACAATGCGTAACAGTATCTTCGTTCCCCCGGCCATAGAAACGACATGACATGTCGAGTGTGATAATCGGCTCTAACTATATAGAATAGCATCGAGTCAAATCGTGCATTTGGTCGGATTAGACTGCTCCTGCTCATCATCAATATTCCCTTGGTCACTTGCCCAGTTTCGATGATTATGCTAGTGGCCCCGAAATAGCGGACGTGCCAACGCAGCGCACGGAAGAGCACTATACGTCACCTTTCTCATTGTGCCCGGCGCAGATCTAACCAGCGTGCGGAGGGACGGTATCAGACGTCACCGTTATATATTTCTATATGATATAAGATAGTGGTTTATACCGTGACGATTGAATGTGAGTCAAGAAGGTGTGCTATCATCTCAAGCGGCGTCTTACTCAGCAGCAACGAAAATAACGATGACAATCGGCGCCACCGCTGCAATGATAACCCCCTAGGGGGACTGGGCACCGCACGTAGCTGTACCAGGGTAACACGAGACTCCCGAAGTACGCGGAAACGGAAAATGAAGCCAGAAAATCAGCAAGCGATTTGCAACACAGGATTGATGGCCACTATAGACACATGTAAGCGTATTGACAACTGGCATTCCGCAACTTCAATAGGTTTTCGTGATTCAAGAGATCGTCACCGGATGCCCTTTATCAATAAAAATATGATAGCAAATGGGAGATTGGGCTTGTAATGTAAATAGACGACCACCGTTTTTTGCTTGAGAAAAACCTCAAAAAGGTTAGTACACAGAGCAATTTTTCGGACAAATTCAATGATTCCATTAGTTCTATAAATAGACCATTTATTCTGGTGCATTCATCGCACGCAAGCGTGTCAACTGGGTCACAACAGTGACTATGAACATTACCACTATATTTCGACTACGGATAACTTTATTTATTACGGATACCACTTTAGAGCAAGGCGCTCCATAGATATATGTATACTTGTCATTCAATTTCTCTCGCAGAGTCGACCAATTCGTTATCAGATGATTCTTCTAGCTAACCTCGACAACAGATTTCACTTCCCATTTTCCAACTAAGAATAAGGAATACTGCTAAAATACATATAAGCATAACAATGTCTTCATCAGCCTCCAGCTAACCTAATTTTTGTGGCTTCTGTTCCCATGAGGTCTTCCCCAGCTCGCCGTATTAAGCTCGGACATTATGTCTGACAGCTCCCTGTGCGCGCCATTCTAAAACTTCGCTAACATTCAACGAGATGTCGAAAAAAATTGACGCCTCAGCCGCAATTCGAAAACTGGCCACCGGTAAAGCACAAAAGCAAAATCGGGACTTCTCAGCATAAAACCAGCATCCGCTACCTTCAGTAATGACAGCGTCGTCAATATTTGCAGTCGGCAAGACGACAAAATACGAGGATAGATTCGGCTGTTCATAGCTGAAGTCATTACCAGAAAGGAGTACTACGTATTTGACAGAGTCAAAAATGGTGTTCCGTCGATTGTGTTTTTTTTTTTATTTGCCTATCCACTTCTGTTCGCCCTTATACCGAGTTGTGATGTTATTGTATATGGATATAAGTCGGATTCGTAACGACTGAAAAATAAATATGTTCCAAATGGTCGAAGTAAGGCAAGAATGATCTGACGGATGGGCCAGAACTATGGCTGCTACCTAACGAGTTATCAACCATTAGATCGTAATGTTACGATCAGTCGTTGACATCCAGCAACAGTGTACTCAGCAGACAGACCGACTGAATGACAGCAACAACAATAATTTACTATTTAGTACAGCACATTGACCAAGGAAACTGGTGACATAGTTGCCAGGTATCATTACGGGAGGCGTATGCGTGGCGTGGCGTGGCGTGGCGGGAACCCTCACGAGGTATGCAATTGTAAATAGCCAAGGAACCGACGACAATAGAACCTTATCGTACCCGCGTTATAGTTGCGGCATTTGCCTGTGTATAAAACATCGAATCATTCTACCGCTATATCTAGCGGCCAGTTGTTACCAGACGATTTCGAGCTGAGAGCGAGTGAGCTACAGTGAAAAACCGAAAGGTAACGGTTGCGCCATTGTTGTTGGAGAATTTGTTAGCGTTCATGTTGCGTCGTCCTGCTAAAAGATCATCGTTATTGCCAACAGTTGCTAGATTAAATACCGTTGGCGCACCATGAGATCGTAGCACTGGATGGCTCCCCGGCCTGATCCGTCTAGACCTTGTTCAGGTGACCTTCTCGTTTTTCGCCTTTTTCCTCACGCTCGTATTCCCGTTCTTTATCGATGAACAATTTACTAAACCATTGGCGCTTAACGTCGATGGCGGAGAGCAGTTGAAAGTAAACAATTACAGCCGACGAAGCTAGAGGCAGAAAAACGATAGCACAAAAGCATGAGTTATTACTGGATGTTCGTGGTTTTGGGCATGTCCGCTCTATTGGCTGGCTGGCTGGCTGGCTGACAGTATTGTCACGTCGCGCATTAACCTCGAAAATATGAGCTGAAGCCAAAACGAGTTCCAGTGACTTGCTATACATTCGCATATGAATCAGATAGTCACTCGAGATCTGACGAAGGGTCAAGTAATGGATGAAAGTACTCGTTATACATTCAAAACTGTGACCCGGGCTTCAGTGTTGCTAAAAATGCTTTCTGGAAATTCACACTACAGTGATCACAGTGGAAAATGAGAACACTGATCAGGACAGTCTTCTATCTGAGACGTATTTAGTTGGCAACGATAAGCGTCGTTAGCTAATTTCAACTGCAGAGCTAAATCGTCCTAACAACTCACGTAACGGTAATAACGACAATGAAAAAGTTGGCTGATCGATCAGTGCGCCCCGCGATAATTCGAATCCGAAGCCTATATTGTCCGTTTACTATCACGTTAATAGTCAAAGAAAGCGTCATTAAACGAGACAATCAGCCCCTGAATGATTTGTTCCCGCCAAACACTTACTTCGTCTGTCGTACGACGCCGCTTCGGTCGCTGCAATTGTCGTTGTTCCTTTTACGGTGGATATCGTAGCGGAGGCGAACCGTAACGGAGGCGAAAGGAAAAGTTTTCTGGCAATTTGTGGTTCGTTGTCGTATTTTCTAATTGGAAGTTCAGGAACGTACTTGTTTACCTCGTGGGCTTCACACGATTTTACAGTCTAGATACAGAATATTCCATTGCATCCTATAGGACCCGTTACAGTATTGTGATAGCACTTCTGTGGTATCAATCACTGCGAAACTCTAGTGTCGATGCTATCCATCTATATAGATACGACCAGCTTACTCTGCGTTTGCAGTTCCACTTACAAGAATTGACCTTATCAATAGTCAGTCTTAGCATTTCATCGTTCTCTGACAAACGCCCTTTTTCCCAGCAACCAGCATCAAGTATATTAAAAAAGACACGAAAAATTACGCAAAAACCTAACATCTCTCTTGTTTAAAATTTCTTTGCCTAAAAACATATAGCGAGGCTAATATCACATGGGCAAATTTACTCAAGTTACGTTTTTGTAACGTAGATATGCACGAAACGGTTTTTTCAGAAACAACAAGTGTATCTATCTACACAACGACGGCTTACGACATCAAATCGTTAAAGGCCTGCCTATGCTACTTATAGGCTAGAGATGTCCTAAATAAACAATACACCGGACACGCGTACGCTGCGCGGCCACAAAGTAAAACGCGTATCTCATAACTTCTGTAGTACTGTGTACAAGATACTCTGGAATTGAAACAATCAGATATTGCAGGCCCAGGGTCGGCCAATAACCGAATAGGTATTCAACACAAGTTCGAAATCGATCACTTACCCAGTCGATTCGCGGTGGGGGACAGGTCATCTGCACGGGTTCGTTGCACGTCGGTCCATAGGTGCAGTGGCCGCTACACCAGGTGCACTCGTACTTCGGATCACGGGAGGCACAAAGCGAGCAGTCGCCCCGGCCGCCGTGTGAGCCTAGCAGCGAACATTTATACAACGTGACGTTCGTACGTCCGATAAATGTGTCCCTATTCCAGAGAACGGTTAGTTGGGCGGCCGTCTCACCACGAGCTTCTCGATATGAGTATTCGGTTTCCCCGCAGATAACCCGGCTCTGACGAACAGACGCCGACACCTTCGTCTGACGACCCTCGATGTCGATCAGACACTGAAAGTTGTCCTGCAAAGGGAGAATGAACATCGAACGTTACTAGTAAACTGACGAACGCTACATCTCCTACTATTGACGCTATAGGAATTTGTCACCAATGAGGTTGCGTCTATTGTCCAGAACAAGCCTACATCCGCTATATATGAATGTTGAATATTGAGAAACAAACTCTAGCTACTGGAGATTTTGTACCCTCTCATAATTCCGCGGTACCTGTAATTTCTAACAATTTACTATTTTTCATTTCGCATACTGTTCAACGATCGTATCATACAGATAGTGCACCAAAAAGGACACCATTTTATCGTGCGATTATGCAGTACTGTAAAATGTCCATGATTGCCATGTCTATAATTATAAATTATGTAAAGTCGTCGCACCGCTGCTACGAGTCTATCCCTTGATAATACTCTCTGTGCTTGTTCGTCATTGTTTCCTATTCCCCCTTTTCTATTGTTTCGATTGTTCTAAGTAATAATAGTAATTTTTAATAATACAGATCACAATGATACCCTGACCAGGCAAAACCACGTCACTATTTATAGCTGGTGACGCATAGCCAGCGGAGCTGTAAGCGGGACGTGTGTCTGCTCGTAGCTCCTGCAACAAACACTACTTTGCGAAGCCAATAACTGTTTTTTTACCCTGCACGAGTGTCAGATAAGCTCGGAACCCTCGAGCCGAATTCAACACCAGTCGCCAAGCGAGTTTCCAAGTACCGAGAGTCATTCGACGGTGGAAATCCGAGCCGTAGCATCCGTAAAAAAGTCATTGCGGCGGAAACAGCAACTCCGGGCGTCAGCAAAAAAGGACCCTCGCCATGGCCGCTTTGGCCGTCGTTGCGTTTCGATTTCTTCGTTGCTCGTTTCTTTCACTTAAGAGCCGAATATAAAGAGACAGCACAGTGCAGGGTCAATCGCTGACGTTGCTGCCGCTTCTAGTGCTGCAATGTCGAGTGTCGACAAATGTCTCCAGATATCTGCATGTCCGCCAGGCGCTGTGCTATTTACCCGCAGAGTTATCAGATGAAGAAAACACGATCGATAACTACTGGGTGAAGCCAATGGCGAGGTTGCGATGAGCTAACGCGAAGGCTTCCGTTCATCAGTGGCTGATGTTCTAGCGTGAATAGGTAGGTAAACAGAGGCGTATCGCTGTTGTCAGCTAAAAGGAGTAGGAAAAACACGCATTACCCTTACATGCTCCCGCTGTAATCAGGGAAGCGTCTTATTACGCTCCGATGGTTTTACCACTATTTTCATTTTTAATTGGCAGCGATAGCAACAATAGTGGTGAAATTTAAATTAGGATCAAGCGGACGAACAGGCACGCGAGTTGATTACATCGGCGGATAGTGAAAACAAGGAAAGGAAAAGACAGAGAGGGTGGCTCGCTGTGCTTGTTGGAGGACACTTGTCAGTGGTCCTAATCAGCGTGAAGGTTTTGCCGTGTCGCATCGTTGTGTATGCATGTGTAAGTTTGAGCGACACGGCTAAGTTAGATAAATGCCAATCGAACTTCGAGAAAATGTTAAGTTACCTAGATGACTCTGCTGATGGCAGTAATATCGATGACAAAAGAACGTACACAAGTCGATCGAGTTGATTTCTATATGGAGGCCTATTGTTTACTATACTGCTGCTGTTCGGCTGTTATTATCAGTACTGAAAAACTGCCTTCATTTCTATTTTAGTCAGAGAAGCTCGACACTATCCCTGTTGGCGCTATTTTCCCGTATTGTGATTATTAGCTCACTGAACGGCGTCATCCCTAGCAACATCGTCAATATTACCACCATCATCATTAGGTACGAAACGTAAACATCAACGTTTCCGGACAGTATCGCCGTCCACTGTTGAATCATTTTCGGCACCGCATGAGCTTTGACACTCGGCAAACATTCTCGTACAAGCTCAAACGCAAAAACCTTCGCACTGAACAGCTGGCAAATACGTCACCTTCTTCCTGACCTTCCGTGATCATGTCGGCATCGACACCGCAACCATCGATTGTTCCGCACATAAATATTTTTGCGCAGCACTGCCATACGGTTCGCCTGTGTCATTGGCCGTCTGTATCTGTGCCGTCGCCGATACGTGATAAGAACTTCTATAATAGCATATCCACAATCTGCTCAGAGTGAACAGATGCTGTACAATTTCATTAGATGGTCGGCACCATTTAGCTTCCATATATGGAACATGACCATGTACAAATATGATGATTCCTTGCGCTCGGTACCCCCGTATCGTGTGCAAGATGGCCTGACTTCAGTACTAGCAATCTGCTAGCTTTTGATGCGTTCACAGAGGCGTACCTCCCTCCAGCCATACGGCACAAACTGAGTTGTGACTTTTGCTCTTCGGCCCAACTTGATAAGGAATCTGGGACTGATCATAAATTTTAGCCGCAGTTTCATGTCTGCACACGCGCTTCACGTACGTTCTCATCCCCCCGCTCCCTCTCTCCCACTCGGTCGATAAAATGGATGCCTACATAATGACATTTCTATGTGTAACCACGGTGTAAAGTTAACAGACGCAGCTGCAACCAGCATGTTCACCACATGTATTATACCAGCACCCAGTCAAAAAAAATCTAACAATTCCCTCTCGGAGCCGTTTTTCACCTTTGCGTAAGCGATATCTGAAAGCGACGCTGAAAACCCGATCGGTAATGGCTTCACCCTCTGTAATAACTTTTACGTATTATGATAAGCAACGTTCTGTTCGTAGCATTCGCTCTTCTTTGTCGCACCTGTGCAGCCAACGCAGCGGCCATCGCCGACGTCCAATTTTTATGTTATCATACTCAAAACGATCGTAAGTACTTAAATTTTCTAGTATTTCTTTTGGCTGACGTAACCGTGAGCTGTTCCATAACCGTTGATCATAGACTACATCGATATATCGTGTTGTTCCGGTAAAGCAATTTCTTACGTTCTGATGTGTCCTGATAACTGAGGTGAGTTGCAGTCAGATACGAAGCTGGCGGCCGTCCATCGCCCGCCTACAGAAAATATTGTACGCTCTAACATAGTGAATCGATTGGCCGGCCGCAACGAACTGTAATTGTATTAACATATTGTCATAATTAACTGAAGCTAAGGCGCGTATACAAAGATAAATTGGATCATTTAGTTTCCAATATGTTTATCTTTCGGTGGTGAATTTAGGAAAAACAATTTACTGCTCTTGCTTTTCTATGACATTCATGAATAATGCAGAAGCTATTAGTTCCTTGTCAGAACGTTCTCTACCGCTAAACCAAGGCTGTTCATGAGATTGGCTATTGCAAAGATGACCATCATTTCAGCTGGTCCCTTGACCAGTCTGATCCTTTTTTGTATGTCTTCGTCAAGGCGTCGTCGCTTCACCCTTTTGGGTGAATCCCGCCACTCCACGCGATCTTCACAGTACCTGCCTGCTTAGCAGACATCAGACAGACAGACAGACAGACGACAGCCGCAACAACAACAACAGCCAGAATTTACTGTTAAATTGTGGCAGTCTTTCAATTGCGTGCGCGGCGCAGCTTCGACAATCATTGTTTGGATCATCAAAAACAAATCAATCGATTCGTTGTCGCTCAAAGCAGCGAAGTAACGAACAGGAATTAGAAAAAAAAAAACAAAACATTTTGAGCAGATTAGCGAACGCCGACCATTGATTTAAGCCGCTCTAAAATTGCCGTTGTTTTGATAGCATTGCTGGCCTTCATGCCTATATATTTGACTACATTTTATATATCTGTATAGGGCATAGGCTACGTACGGTTCGCTACTAGTTTCAGTTGTTACTCGTTCGGCTGTCAACGCTTTTTTTTACGGTAAAGGAAGTGTTTAACATGACGGGGTTATGAAACTTCGACTCAGAACAATGGCGTTCTCAGCATGTGATAGTAAACGTTTTCCATCTTTATGGCATTTCGCGATCAACAGGGCTGAACCGCGTTGAAACTCTGGCCACTTTATGATACAATACGTTAGGTCTGCGCTTGTGCCACTGTCAGTGTACACTGGGCACTCGTTTGACTGAAGTGTAGTAAATATATAAACTTTAACGCCCTTCCGCTGTAGATATTCACGGTATGGAGGCGCTTGTTTTACTCGTCGTAAACCAATCGACTTCGTTCTTGGAAATTCGTCGTTGTTATTTCATGCTCTTTCAGGCTATATGCGGCCTTTCGTGGGTCGAATAATAAAGCAAAAATAATTTTCATTTGTTCCAACTGGCCACGGTTACTACCGCAGCGCCACGATACTCATTAAACAATCGAATCACTGCACTGACCGAAAATTGTCAGGAGTATCTCCAACGAGTGCACACACCATAAACGCAAAGGGATCGAGCGAAAATTCGAGTAACACTCGAGGATCCAGCTTAGCCGGCGTTAGATAGCCAAAGTCTCTGGCCTCAGGAATTTATCAAGCCTTTTTCACAGCGCTATTGACTGACGCTTGATACCCGAAAAACTACCAGGTTCCATTGTTCATTTGCTTCGTACGCGAAAAGCGACGCCAATCTCTGCTTCCTTTCTAAATGGACAACTCTATTATCTATTTCCTAACCGTAACCTATCCGGTACGGTTAACAGGTTTTGCTCGTACGAAACAGCGTTGAAAAACTAAGCAACAAATTAATTTTAGGCCATTAAAATAACTATTTAATTGCGACAAATTTACATTTAATCCTCTTCCGACTTCCCTTAAAGACAACTCCCTCTAGACCTATTAACGACAAAAAAATAACACCCTATGGAGCTTGACCATAGACCTTCTATATCTCATAAATCAGTGTAAATCTTCACTAAAGTTTCTCGCTTCCGTAAGTGTCCATATGATGACATAGTACCGTATAACAAATCGGTACGTTATCGTTGATGTCAGAACCATTGCTCAATATGTATCCTTTTCTATTTCGTCTGCTAGTTAGCCCAGGCTTCTGTTAGCAAAGTCATTCTTGGCGCCTCTGTGTTAGGAACTTGTAACACTGATTCGTGTGTCACCAGCTTAAACCAGCAAAACGCTGGATGGCCTATTATATTATAGTATTGCTCTCCAAGTGCACTACTTGCTTGATATCTACAACTTTGGCCCCATGCGTGAGCTTGTGCCTTTGGGCGTCGGAACGCGTCCCTGGTGTGCGACAGAACCTCCGCGAGTCGGGCTGGCCATCGCCACTGAAAGGAGTATCGGTCTTCCATCAGATCACGACTTTGTTTACTGCATTTCCGACATGAACGAAATCTTCGTCTTGGCGTCTCTTTTTCAAGAGCTACACTGACCGCTTCGAAAATTGCCATTATGCACGTATATTTTACCAGCGCACTCGTGGTTATTTGACGCTCGGGCGCTGGCCCACGTCCATCATGCTTAATGGCGTCTACGATGGCGAGTCCGTTGCTGCTGCCATCGCCGATGACAACGGCCCTTCGCTTGCTGATGCGTCTTCATTAGATTTGATCGCCACCCCTCCCTCCCGCTCTCTCTCTGACTTTCTCTCTTTTTCCTGTTTTTTTTTCTGTTCCATGCCGCAATGGCGACCGCTGTCAGCACTCGGCAATGGCGGGCTTTTCTCTGCCCTGCTCTTTCCCGTCTCGTAGTTAAAAGCCATAATTTGAATTAAATGAATCTAGAACAACCGCCACACGATATCGTGATGAGCTAAAACGTAAATATCTCGTGTGGTTAAGGAAATATCATCGAGTAGTAGCGACAGTGGTAGAGGTATCATTGCTCTGAAACGTGAAAATAAGAATCGGTGTCTTTGAGTGTCATTGCGTTAAAGATCTTTATCTGTTTTTATCAGTCGCTGCTAGCTATTTGGCGGCGTTCGCCGTTTGCAGGTCTATGGGCTGACACGTACTTAAGTGCTCTCAATTAACTTCCCAAGTATGTTTCATTGTATCGCGTGGAACTTTCCTGCTCCGCAAGTAATATTGCAATGCATTTATGAGCTGTTAGTACAAGCGGTCCTCCATAAGACTGCCGAAAATGGCCCTGCAAATATCAATGAGCTTTCCCTTCTGGCTCAGAATCGTTTTATTGGCATAGCGGTGCCTTTAGTTACCCTACGTCTATCCTATAGTAAATCTTGCACTGTGTACAGTGTCTAGCCAAGGGTCATTATCTCGGGTGTCCTAAGAAAGCTTTTCCGCAACTGAGGAGTTTTTCTTCAGTCATTCCTTCATCCGTCCATTTTTAGCTCTATTTGATTTTTTGCTAGTTTTTTTTTTATTTTTTTTGTCGGTAAAACTGTTTCTCTCAACCTGTCGCAGACGACAACTGCAGCGTCGTTATATCTTCCATTTTGCTGACGTTGCTGTTGTTGGTGTGGTCGTAGCGCAGATGGACAGCCCGACTTTGCGTGTATTTTAAATGAAGGATAGCAGGTTGTCTCACTTCTAGTTCAGCTGACATTTTGCGTTACTGTCGAACACAGTGTAAAGTGATACAGGTATCGTCGTAATAGATTTGCTCTTATTTAGAACGAGAGATATAGTAGTAAAAAATACGATGGCGGCAAAATCAGCGACAAGCGACGCGAATCGTCCGAAAATGGAAAACGTGTCAGAATAAAGAGGGACATTAGGACACCTGACGCCGGCTACTTACGCCGTTCACCAGACGCTCGGTGCTTGACGCCGTCTTGTAATACCTAACTTTGACGGATATCATCTTGCGTAGGTAATAGCAATTGTTGCTTTAAAACAAAATTTCGAAATAGGTTACACGGCCTATGATGTCAAGGGTACAGGCAAGTAACTGTGAAAACTTTACCAGCAGGGTACATAGTGCAGTAGGTAAAGACGATGCTCCTAATTAGCTGGGCTAAATATGTTCTATTGATTATTGTGCGGCAACGATCTCTGAGGGAATTTGAGTTACAATAGTATGAGTACAACCCTTGTAAGAGTCTACGCAGAATATTTGATATATATATATATATATATATGTATATACTATACTAGGAATAAAATGATTACTTACAGCTGGGCTGGGGAGGTTACGTACTTCAACGGTCACTTCAGACCTCGTTCCGTCAGCGAGCAGAATCGAGTTATTCACCTCGAACGAAGGGCAGTATCCACGACCCTTGTTCATGAGCGTGTCAATTGGGTTCTGGAATCGATAAAACCAAAATGATAACACGAATGATTTTTTCCTCGAGTACGAACGATTAATAGGCAAAATTCATAGCTGATTGATTCAAGCATATATTTATTAGTATTGCCTACCATTATAGATACTGCTCATATCTGCATATATCACGTTGAATTTTCAGCAATCGTGGGTCACTGATATGCTATGAAATTTAGCGAAACTTTAGTAAACATTCTGCGGAACAGTTAATACATTTCTAACGACAGATGTCAGAAGTTTGAGTTTAGTTCTACTTTGTATGCTCGTGTTGCTGCAATTTATTAGATATACATTTCTTGTGAGAACTGTCTACAATAGAACAGTGCGTCCAGGCCGAAGCCGCTCTGGTTATTCCTTCGTCCTTTTTGAAACTAATGATCCTATTGTTATCGCAGACGATGCCGGTGATCGCCTGCGACCGCTCAAGTTTTCTTCCAAGTTCTAGGCGCTTCTAATGAACTGAACAGCCTGTACACCATTGTATTTGCTTGCATTTTAAGGCCATTCTTCCGTTTACCTTCGGCCACCCATTCCGAGAGAACAGGATTTTATTTGAACACCGAAATTCTTTGTAAACAAAGCAGTCTCTTCAGTCTCACCATATTCATTCACGATGTATAACGAATGTCTGATTCTGTCTGTCGAATAGACCCCAACACAACTAGCTCAACCAACAGACTTCACCGATTTGTTCACGCAACGATAAGCTCCTTGGTTGCATATAGTAATAAAATCGAGACGACAAATAACACTCAGGGCAAAAACATTTGTATACACAAGGTCGGATGGACACAGGTACTGACTGGTTATTTTTTTTACCGATGATTTGAGAGAATATGTTCATGAAACCGTATTCATCACTTTATTGTCACAAATGAAGACTTTGAGGGATCCTGAGGGCGCCTTTGCATCTGCAATGAACTGCGCTTAAAGCGTTTGTGACAGAAGTTATTTTTTTGTAAAAAAGGCCTTCGAAAGATCCACTTCTTGCTGTCTTTTCCATCCTCCATATTATTGCCATCTCAAAAATATACTACGAACGTGTTTTTTTTTATTTCGGAAACTTCTTTGAAATATTCGAAGCAGATATATATATATATATATATATATATACATAGATGCATAATTGTAATATGTATAATATATATATATAAGCACTCGACAAGAGCTTAAACCCTGTTCGAGGTTTCCAAGATGAGTCAGAATTAGATGGCATGCCAATCTGGGTTAAAGCCGCCGACGCCTAGAGGACTTACGAAATCGGGTCACGGTGGGATGCGTACTCACACAGAGCCTGCACGCGTTACTTCACCCGCCTGGAAAGCTCGCAATCTCAATATAGTTCTTACACCGGTCAGCGACGAAAGCAGCTTTTCCTCGGCCTCGACCCAACTAACCACCTATTAGGGTATTATACACACCAACAGCAGCTCATCATACGCATTCCGTTCCTTCGACACTTGTCGTTGATAGTTCATTTGGTAATTTTTCTTCCAACATCGTCGACTCGACGTCGAAGATACCCAAACCCTAGCTCCAGCTGTTGCCGTCGACTCGGGCTAGTCGCGGGTGTTTGATCCCTACCGGTCTCCTACCGATATGCTTGGGTTCTCTCCAGGTCAGATCAAAGCAAAGTCTAGCAGTGGCCGGTAGCAAAATCGCCATAACGTCAGCAGAGCCCTGGCCATCCCGCCATCATTAGATAGTGGCGGCAATAATTAAACATAATCTTAATGAGGCCGAATGAGGGGGCGGTGGCAAACGGGGCCTGGAGCTCCACACGAGGAAAGGACGTACACTTACGAGAAAGTCGCTAAAATTTCACCCCTGTGGATGAACTGCATACGAAGGTGCGCACCCATGAAATTAAAGGGAGTTAAATACGGCAATGGCGAATATTGGTCAGCGAAAAACTATAGTATTAGATATTAGGACAGCGAAAACGATGGCCAACACCTGCGGAGCCGCTTGATCTCGACGTCGACTGTGACCTAAACAGTTTTTTTAGCTAGGATTTGTTCATGCTTTTTGAAACACTTTCTTGTTCCTGATGTTACATTACATGCTGTACAACCCAACATTGAGATCGTATTACTCGCTATAGCTTACAGCATGTTGATATTGATTGTGAAAACACCTATTTTGGCTGTTTCCGTGAATTTTTCCCTACACGCATACATAAACCAAACCCTCTTATTTAAACCACCAGTTCAAACCGGAGAGGACTACCTAACTTAGGTAGGTGAAGGCTACTGTCTTATAACAAAACCTGTTCCGCATACAGATCAAATCTACTCAGCTTTAAACATTTCTGTATGAACACGGCTGCAGACCGGTGGTTCATCGTTAGCTTTGTCGTTACTGTTGCTGTTCCAATTCGATTTCAGACCGCAGTCATCAATACGTCCCCCTACCCTGACATTCAGTTTCAATCTCAGCAATGCGCCTATGTTGGAACAGGGCCTTTCCGTCGAATGGCGCATATTCGCATCTACGCCTCCCGTAGAGGAGGCACGTGCTCATGGTCAAAGTTGTCCCGCCTAAAGCGGATCGTTTTCTTCAGCGTTAGCTAGACTGAAGCGGCATAGCCGCATGGGGGGTCGTGCCCATCGTAATGGTCGTCACAGCAGTGAATACTGGTGGAGTAGCAAGAAAAACAGGTATGGAGCAAATGCGTAAGCGACGAATTCCCTAAAGGTATTCTGGTACCCTTTTGCCCCTAATCCCCTTGCTGTTTCTATGCGCCAGACCCGTGACCGCTCCCAAGCTAGTTTCAGAACCGGGGAAAAGGAAGCATACAGCTAAAGAGGGGTGGGTGTACAACTAAAATGGGCTACAGACTGGGATGACTTGGCATCAAACTACAGACAATCCACATATCAGGGCATGCCATAGACTTGAATGAGACGGCAGACAAGAAGGCTCGACAGCCAACCAGCAAACGGTGGTAAGCTAGAGAAACGAATAGGTGTCCTTCCACATAAGTAGTTACAGAACTCTCGCTCATCTCGCCGGCCCTAGGCTACAGGGAACGAGAAGCAGTTGAAATCCCAGACTTTGAAAAACGCTCGTACTGCAACGAAACAAATGCGTGGACGTAAAAAGCCGCCTTACTCTATCTACCTTCCTAACCCACCCAACCTTCGCCACGTTCCCCTCTTGTCCCTGTGCTTCGTCCTAGCCTGCACGGCTAACTTCGAATACGGTATGAACGAATACGAAACTAAGGTGCATGTTGAGCGTGGTTGGAACACGGGTGCCAGGGGTTGAAACCCGCTGGAGAGCAACGGGTAATGAGCGTAGCACCCCTAGAAGTCTGCTGGTGCATAAACGGGTCGTCAAAAAAGGCGAAACGGAAGACGGGGGAGGATGGCTGTCTACAATCGCAGTTATCTTTTCCCTTGAGAGGAAAGAACGGCAATGAGTCTTTTTGCGTGCACACGATACGAAGCATACCGTTACCGCCAAAGCCGGAGTAAGCCGGGGAATGTTCCTATCTGCCAAATGCCCCTTCTATGAAGCGTCTGTACGCTGCCAGGGCTATACCAATCCTGTTGGACTAGCGATAGTCATCACCTACGTGGCAATGGCCACACTAGCAAAAGCCCCATCGTCGACAATGACGTTTTTTTCAGCTGTTTTTGTGATGCAATGTACGTTACGAACAGCATTGCAATGCAATACAGGACTTTTTTTCGCTTTCATATTCTCTTCATCGGCATTTTATCCTGTCGCTCTGGAGTAGAGTCGGCCGTTTTAGTGCTCTTGCGAGAATAGGTTCCGGATGTGTCGAGCTCTGCGCGCGTTGGTGGCTCTCGTTCGTTAAATGTGTCGAAATGAGAGAACAAGTAGTGAATGACCGTGTACGGTTTAACGGTACCAGATTAGAAACAGAACAGATAACCACTATGGATACCATACGCGCAGCGATTCTACGCAGTAAGTTACATATATATATATATATATATGTATATAGTTTGCAGCCCATGTATTACGAACGGAGGGCAGCGAAATGTATCGCACCCAGTGACAGTGTGCACACATACCTCAAGCACTGTTGTACAATGATAATTTAAATTACTTTATATACGGACATATATGGGCTCATTCTGAATAAATACGTTTGCAAGCTTGAGAAATGCATTTCGGTAAGTGTCCTAGAACATTTCTCCACGCGTTTATCGATTATAGGTTTAAGCCTTAATTTGATTTTGTTATGCTCTTGGAAAGTCGATATCGTCTTATCTCACTTCTGCGCTATCTTTGGCCTTGTAGAAGCCTCTCAAGGTTCAATCGTATTCCGTGACAATTTCCAATACCTGCGCCTCTTTTCTTGTTTTCATCGAGGCCTTGCCCACCCGACTTCGCAGGGCATTCCAACAAGCGGCTCCAAACTTTGGCGGGCAACTATGACGGTAAGTAGGTAAAGTAAAAGTTGCCACCCGTCATGGCAAAACAAGCCGGCAGCAGCGGCAGTAACGTAACAGACCAAAGGTGTCTCTCTTCTGGTATGTAAGATTTCGCCTTCTCTCTGTTTGTCTAGATTTACGCTCTCAACTCATCTCAGCTATCCGTTTATCTGCTCCAACTCCGGTTGTTCTGGCTCGAAAACAGTCGTTAAAGGCAATACCTCTGTCGTCTTGCTGCATTCTTAATGTCACTTTGCTGCGCACCCCCACGCTCCTTTGGAGGTTTCAAATTGTTCTACCTTCTGCGTTCGTCTTTATTAAGTGGGATGGAAAGCGAGCGCCAGGTACAGGGCGTGAGATACGGGCAGTACACTAGAAGCGCACCAGTCGAACCGAAGAAAGCAGACGATCTGGGGGACTCTGCGAAAGGGGAAGAAGGAGAGGGAGAACAGAGGAGACGGGCCCCATAGTCACCACTTGAGAATGACGTCGTCACTATTGCCTCTTTAGCGTGTGCCACTCCTCATCAGACCAAGGCTTCTTCCCCCCTGAGTTTCGTTTGCCAAGGGGCCGCCCGTCATCCGGACAGCGTCGGAAGCCCGGTCCGATATGACACCGGTTGAACGACACGTACTTCCCTGTCCACGTAAAACGACCGGATCGAATTGAAGATTCTGCGATGTAAAGTTATCTCTATGCTGCTTGTCTTATTTTTCTGTTCATGCAACTTGAAAAGTATGATTCTACTGCAGCACAAGAAGCGCACAGCGTCCGCTGCTACTGAAGTGCTGTCAGCGAAGTTATCCCGTTACCAACCCATCAAAGAAACGAAAGACGCACCGACGTGAGCGACGGCAAAAAATATGAAGGTGAGAAAGACAAAGTAATAGAAAAGGCGAGTTAAGGTATCTGACAAAGTGAGCTACGGTCTTGTCTAGGTCGACTGCAGCAGATTCTTCCGAGCACCAGCCCAGTGATTCAATGGTTGCCGCCCTTTCCTGCCTCTCTCTCTCGCTCACCATTTTAGGGATTTCCTGTTTCTGGTAAACATGCAGACGGCAGTAAAGAACGTGAAAGGAATCGAATGGTGGAGAGTATGCGTGACAAGCTAGACCAACAAGGTATGGCATCGATCCACGAAGTTGTTCGTCACCGACTAACTTTTCAAGCGTTCGTTTAGCCCGACTCGGTAAAACCAGGCAGTTTTTTACGTCATTACAGGCTCCGTTAGTGTTAGGATTAGCAACTGCATTTGCAGCCCAAGTCGTGCTCTCGGTGTTAGAACAAACAACCCACTTTTAGAAAATGCCGCGGCGGAATACGCAATTTTTGGTGATGGTTGTTGCACACGGGAAAATCTAAGGGTATGGTTGCTCGCACAGAGGAAAGCTCTCCAAAGACATACTATACACTGCTTCAACGCCCTTTGCAAATGATTGGTATAAGTATTGTGCCTGTTTCCCTGCGTGAATGTCAATGACTCTGCGTGAGAACAGCATCAAACAGATGATTTAGGAAAAAAGATTGGGTAGATGAGACTGACGAGGGACAAACATGGTGAGCTGTAGATTCTTCTTCTCCGACTCTACAAAAGAAAAATAATTTTTTCGACCTTCTCAAAACGCTAAATGGTCTCTGTACCGTAATGCGCCTAGGGTAAGTCGATGTGCAGTCATTAATGTTGACAGGAGCTGCTCTTTGAACTTGAAATTACAACTTTCTCCAAGTTACACTAAACATTAGTTATGCTATGCTTATATATAGCCTTATGCCCTTGCTATATGATATATGGCTTTACTTACATTCTCGCCGAAGATGACCGTTTTTGAACATGACGATGAATCGGAAGAGCACTTATTATCGGAAAAGCACCAGTTGCAGGAGAACTTCGAGGTCACGCAAGATGCGCACGTCTTGTGCGCGGAACAATCATAAAAGGTAAAGGGACGCTGGAGAAAGTCCTTGTTAGTTTCTGACGAGCGGATTGCCAGTAGGGTATCAACGGAATCCACGCCTACGGGAACTCTAGGTCTTTCGTGCACTGGGGGGGCGGCGCACATTAGCCCACTTGGCGTCTCGTGAGCACTTATTGGCACCTTTTTCACGGTGCCGAACACGCAGATGTACCGTGCGCCCTTTGGAAGCTTCGGAAGCTGGTTGATCGAGATCTCGATTGAGGACTGAGCGGAAACCGCCAGCTGCTCCGGACGGATCCACTGGAAATCGATGCACTGCTGCGAATCCAGCGAAAGCCATCGAGTAGCGTACAAGCGGTCGTCCTCGGTCGAATTATGACAGGCTGATTTAACCGCACATCTGTAACAGGATGTAAGCGTTTCAAAGATATAGTATAATCATTTAAAAGCGTCTTGCCTGCGCAACAAAAACGCGTACAGCAAGCGTTATTCTGTGTAATATCTATAGCTCAAGTTTGCACTAACCGTTGATTCAACGATCAGAAAGTGAATAACATGCGAAGCGAGATATGTAACTTCATGATAAATAAAAAATAACATAACCTTTGTGTGTGTGTGTGTGTGTGGATCGCAATGCATAATAAACCAGCACATTCTTATCTCGTGCTCGTTTTCCTATCTATTCATATAAATTACTTTTAACCCCCCACTAGAGCGAAGTTCGCCATCCTTCTGTACTTAAGGATCCTCACGTTTACTTCACTTTGACACTTCGCCAGCCATGTGACAGATTCATGTGTGGCCTATACGCTCCCTACTGCTAGTATAGAATTTGTCTCTTAAGCAATTCAGGCAAAGTTTCCTAACCGCAGCCTTCAGCAGCATCCATCTAATACTGTACACATGCGGGTAGACATCACAGTTCGCCTCTCTACGTCAAAGCTCGAAAAAACCGCCAGGGTGTGCGAGAGTCTATAATTCGTTAGGTGCCACTTAGTTGTTCATGGACGGGGGAGTAGCAGACTTTTGACTGCTTTCGGCTTGCCTCGTGAAAGCCGACTGCGTCAGAGTTTGCAACGGTCGGCAGTGTTGTGCTGGGTAGCTTATAGTTGCTGCTGGTGTTGATGAACATGCATCCACATGTTTAGCGTCAGAGGCTGGTCGGTGAACGTCGGCTTACCCGACCAGAATGGGGTGGCTGAGTGGTTGAGAGCCGCCTCAAGCAAGCTGGTAAGGTCGTCCGTGTCCAGCGATGTTCCTGCCAAGCTAGTTAGACCACGACCCGGACCGTGGGCCTGCTCCGCCCATACCTCGTAACACTTTGTGGAGGGTTAATTTTCCTGTGTGCGGTGCGTGGCTCGTGACGGCCTGTCTTCTTGTCTGGCTAGCTTCGCTTCGTAGTACATCGCATGCGAACATCCCCTTGGGGCATTCCCAGAAAAAGCCTCGCCGAGTTTATCCCTCTCCTTTCCTAAACATCTCCTTGAAACTGGTCCCATGAAGGTCTAGTCATGCAACCTCTTTACTACAGCTTGCCTAAACTTTAAGGCGGTCCCCACGGGTCCCTCAACGAGAGCAGGTCTGAAAGCGACTGGAGGTTGGTGACTGCTTCTTCAGCAGAGGCAGCAGACGGCCCTCTGCTAGGCCGGTTGTTCGAAGGAGAGTAAGACTCCCTTGAAACGCATAGAGTGTAAGGAGATACTGCTTGGCGCAGTAGAACGACCTCGGTCGTCTTCACCACTAGCACCACAAAGATATCCACGATGGTAGAACGTTTCCCTTTATGGCATGGACGTTCCGCTCGTTATTCGAAGCTTTGCAAGCTAGGACAGTACGGGTAGGCCAAGTGAAGGTAACAGCGTGAAACAGTTGTTTTTCGGCGGATGTGGAAAGTGCGTCCATACGGCTGGATACCTTTTGTACTTAACCACGAAGCCAACGCTAACATGAAAGAAATGGTGTATACACATCTATCTGCTTCCCTACCTATGTATATCAGTATAGACCTGTATAATTCCTGGACGACCTGTGCCCGTTCAACTTTAGCCAGATTATTCTAGCAATAATATACGTTTCTATTAAAATATTCTATACATTGGAGCCGGGACAGTTTGTTTATCTAAGGTTTGCAGTTTCAAGGAAAAGAACTAATCTTTGTGATGAATTTTTTTTTTCTTTTTTACCTTTTCTCGAGGGAACACCAACCACAGTAAGGATTTCGGGCTTGGAGGCAGGCGCTACATGTGTCGTGACGTTCGCATTCAGCTACCTTAAGTTTGGAAATCTGTAAATAGAGCAAGGAGGCAATATGGTTTTTGATTAAACAGTATCTTTATGTAGACATTGTTATTAAGTAAGTCTCTATAGACATTAATAGTCGGCATTATACACTAAACTGTAGGCAAAAATATTAGAGAAAGAAAGTCGCCTAGCGTTAGGCCAATTTATTAACCAGCGGCATCATCCTAATTGTAATAATACCAATAGTGTTACTAATTAGTTGGATATAATGGTTAATAGTTCAATGACAAGGTGATACATGAATCCAAACGCTGTAACGTTATTACAGAAAACGGTGGTAAAAGACGAAGCACGCCTTTGTCCTTAATTCTCTCTATTAATACTTCCACTTACTATATCGTATATGACGATCGTTTTGCGGTTAATTAAATTGACCATTGGGTGGATTGGCACACACTATTATTACTATCAACGCTAGTAGTGCCATGACAAATATAATTAGCACAAGTAATTAGATCTATATGCGTCTATATATATATATATATATAGCTTTACGAAGTTCCACCAGTTACATCTACCGAGTTACCGAATGCTTTCATGAATCAGGCGATTCTGGGGGTGTATGGTTGTCAGACATCGGCTCATACGCAACGACCCTATCCGTGGTTTGTCCAGAACACGCAGTCCAAAGCGGCCAAAAGCCTTCTACAAGGTCGATTAAACATTGAGGAACACGGTGGCATCGGCTGTTGCCCCCAAAACTCAATAACAACGGCCGAAGCATCGTCAACATTAACTCGATGTTGTGCCATAGGCCGGAAAACATTATGGCCGCGAGCAGAGCCGGCGCTGATAACGATCACTAACCCAGCACTTCTTCTGACGCTTTTTTTTTTCTGTGTCCAGCCATGTGTATGCATCAATATTAATTACGACATCGATAGGACCTGGACGGGCTGTCTTTTGCTGTAGCTCCTACATCTTCATTGAATATCATAGTTTTCATTGTTACTGGCAACGCTATCATCGTCATCGTCATCGTCGGACTCGAATTGGCAGATTGTGCCAAACTCCCAAAGTAAATCAAGTCCGATCTAGCCTGATCAGGTTATGCGTAGGGAAGATGTATCGCCCTGCATGTAGAGGCCTACATGTAGAACTAAGCGTCCGACAGAAAGCCACTAGACAGTGATACCATTAACATGGCAAAGCAGCAACGGTGTAGTTGCACCGTTGTGCAGTACGATGTCACCGTAACACGTCGTTGGGCGATTAGCGGGACCCGAGTTCCAGTCGACCACAGGGGCAAGCGATTTGTACATCGTGTGCCTTACCCTGAACCAGGCTCAGCTCAGCACTGATCAAATGCCACTGGCCGTAGTTCGGTCTGTACAACAGCTCTAACCTAAGCTGAGTGTGCGTAGATATTAGCGTAGAGACAACAGTCAACGGAATCGGCCGCAGTGTAAGAGGAAGAGCAATCCCTGATCGGACGGAAGGGGGAACGAACTTTTCAATAAGGCTCTTTACCTATCTACTTTATAGATGAATTGTTAGTGAATACACTGGGGAGAGTCAGACAGAAAGAATCAATTAGTCTGATTAATGCCTACTGCCTCAGAAACAGTGACAAATAGGCCGCATACATCACTTGCTATCAGGTACAAAGTGGGCGGGGTAACTCTGAGGTTGCGAATAAACTGGGCGCCGACAAAAATGGAACAGAATAGGACTCTGTTCGAACTTGTAGAACGACATAAAGGCGTAATCACCCTGTATTATTGTTGTGGGGCTACTATGCGATATAGGCGGATGTAGAAAACATATTCCAATTCGTTGTCAGGTATGGCTGAGACATATCATTTGTCATCATCAGTTCTATATGAGAACATGCAGATTGGGCTATGGTTGCTGACCATATGAGTCTACCGTACCATAGACTACACTCAAATAAGTTTCTAGGCTACAATTTTGAATATTCTTCACCGTGAAGTCCATTTAGATGTTAATGAAAATCACTCTCATGCTTTAGACAATACGGTTACCCAACGCTGGACTATACTTTAGCGCCTTCATTCATCCGTTGCTATTGACAGTTCCAGTAGCTTTTTTCTATACCAACGATGTGTTTACGATGTGCTTCGACATTTGGCATATCGGACACATCCGTGTCGTCGATATCGCACCTATGTCCTTCCTAGCCCAATGTGTTTTTGACTTCGACACTTGTCACTGCCATAGTTAATCATCATCGTTGCAACTGTTACAGCCGCCTTCGGTAAACAGTGACGAATTCATAGTATCACCCTGTCAATCTTTACGTAAGGCTGCACAAATCTATCTCCCAGAGCTCTTCCTTAGGATGAACTACTGAACCGCCGATCAGGCGATCACAGTTCAAAGAATCGCTATGAGCCGCGGAGCTGAAGTCACAGCTCGAAAAGCAGAGTTGATTATAGTAGTATGACCCAATGGCAGCGATCCAAGCAGGCGATCTGCAATAGATAAATAATATCCTGCAATGACACCTTTCCCTTGTTGGCAGTGCAGGGTCGGCTACTCGAGGATAGCGAAGGCGCCAGGAGGTGGCACAGAGCGTAGAGCCGAAAACTGCATGGCTTCCGTCCGAAACATAAACAGGAAGAAAAATCGAATAATATAATAACGCAAAACTAACTTGAAAGCGAAGATAGACATTTCGAACGAGCAAAAACAGCGGCTTCTGTAACAACCGCAGCAGCAGCAGCGGCAGCAACAACCGAAAAATTAAACTAAACGTAAGATTCGTCCGCTTCAGACGTAGTGGCCTATTCGGAGAGGCGGGCGGTAGGACCATTACGACTTCAGTGGCCCAGACCAACTTTCCAGCAATAGACAAAATCGTGGTCACCGCCGACCCTGTCTTGGCGCCAACTGTACGAAGACCGTGGAATTGCGGTAGATCATTTAAGCGAATTTGAGCCCGAATTTGATCAGAATCTTCGGCATACACTGTTGTCTGCGGTAACATGAACACGTGGATCCGCGTTGCAGACAGGCTGCCATGACCTTCATTATGGCAACAAAGGGGAAAATAGGCCGAAAAAAGGGCCTCTCATATCGCATTTTCAAAATTTGCTTTTTCCCGGTTTCTCGGTTGATTCGTAGCTGGTTATTCTGGTGCTGGCAGATCTCCCTTTGTTGTTTTATCTCGTGTTACGTTACTCTGTGCCATTGGCGGAACCAGTACGTCATCGCTGTAAAAACGTATTCTTCTCACACAAATTTAGATACGGTAGAAAACATGGAGTCAGAAGAATATCGAAATTAACTTTGTATATAAATGGAAATGATTTATATGCGTTGTCGAATTTCGATACTAAGCTTGTCAAACACTGCTGTTGAGGAATTAAGGTAAACAATCATTGGTTTTACTTGGCTACGTAAATGAAGGTGGCTCGATATACAATTGGAGATGATCGATCATGCGTTGTACCGACTTAACTCGAGAGTGGACTTGGAAATGACCCATTCTGAGAGGCGTATTGCCCTGTACTGCTGAGCCTATGCAAAACAAGGGATGCTGCAAGATGTGACATACGCCTGATTCTTATGCTTTTTAGACCTATATAGTAAAGCAATGAGGCTTGTTTCTACTGGCCAATTGTTGCGAAACAGGGTCATACTGGCAGGCAACCTAGTCACATTTGAAACCATGTTAAGCAGAACGGTAATCAATCACGCGGACATCCTTGATACGTTATGAAACGTTATTTCGACAAAGCAATTTCAGAAAGACCTTATCGTAAGGAGTTTCGTCCAGAGCGCTTAATCGGAATCTCCCATAACTGATCCGTATGCTGACATCAGCATATCTCCACAGTTCGAGAGGGCATTATACGGCACTAGACGGGTGAAGAATTGCCATTTTTGCTCCGACCCCTACGTGTCCTAATAGGGTATATCAAAATGAGGGGCATTTTGCACTGTAACTTATACGCATTACCGATTTTTTGAGTCAACTATTAGTAACGATAAGTTTTGTTTTAACTAATAATGACTGTGGAAACATCAGATTGACCGCTAGCATGTTTGGTAACAACAAGGGTGTGTTCTGAAATGTCCTACTCTGAAGTGTTATTTTGCGCCATAAGCGCATGAGAATAACATAAATGCTGTTGAGAAATATTAATGCCGTATAATTTGCTACATGAAAACGTTAGCTACTCGGTCTTACCATTGTCCTTAAATAATATTAGGCCAGAGGACCAGTCCTTACAATTAACCAATGAGACTGTGGTTAAATATAGTTTTCAAACGGCCCTCTAAACGATAAGCCCCCCTTCTCATCGCGGCTTCGTCTGAATGGGAAGATCATTAGTCTTCAGTAGCTTTCGTGACTGGCAGAGCTGCCACTATCTAGTCCGCTCTAAACGTATCGTAATAGCGAATTCGTCCAAAGAAAACTACCGCTTACTCAAACAAGCTGAAACTGAACTAATAAAACAAAAAATAAATCCTGTATGAAAATACATTACGCAAATTAACAACAGTATAAAAATCTATTTGAAGGGAACACGCACGCGTTCCCTATGTATGAATGTAACAAATCACTTGCCAGCGGCTAAATAGGCCGCACACGAAATTCCCAATGTACGACGGGGTCCAGAGTGCGCTGGAGGGTGGGACTCCGACAATATTCGACGACTACCTTAGCAGTGAAGTCTGGTCCACGTAATGTATTAGTCCATAAACTTCTAAAAAGCTAAAATAAACAGAATGCATTAACGGCAGGCAGTATCACCTCATTTGCACTTGGTTATACGGCCATCAGTAGCGCGATGAAACGAAGCCTTTGAGAGCGACTCCACAATGCCGTTGGTATCAGTAGACCCTGACCACACATAGTCAGTCGGCTACAGAACTCACAGCAAAATGCGTTGTTTTAATGGTTTGTTTACAGTTGTTCCGCATTTGCTTAGTTTCGTAGCGAACCTTCCACTGAGGCACGAACGCAACGTGCAGATACTGCATTTAAATTCGTTTTCGTATTTCGTTGCTCGCCTTAGTTCCGCGGGACGAACCACCGGCAGAAGCACGCGTAGCTTACTTTCGGATCACGAATTTGTATAACAGCGTTGCTAATAGGGCAACGGTACGAGTCGCTAGACGGTCTCGTGAACTTTCTATACGTTTGCGTGTTGCAATAGTGAAACAGCCAAAGTCTACACAGAACGCTAACAGTCAACAACGCTGGCGCTTTGTCGAAGACTTCGCCACTAAAGGCAATCGAATGACAGCTGTACAAGGGCTTCATACACGCCCGCAGTCGTGATTCCGGCAGAATCTGCATTTTTATCTCTGTTCTCTGAACAAACCTCCCTGGACAGAACGGGCGCACACAGGATCCACCCAACTGATGACAGTGTGCCGCTACTGTTACAATACAATCATGAATTACATGGGTGGCCTGGTCGCGTCGGTACATGTGTGTGCTTCGCGCACGGACACGAACCGCCTCTACTACATGTGAATACTAACCGAAGTATCTCTCAGCTATATTCTATATGCGTTTCCGTTAAATGGATCTGAACTAATACCACTTGTATTAATCCACCGATAAGCAACTACAAATGTGCTAACAATATTATAAAGCACGGCTAGCCAATGTATTATATACGGCTTGCCGTTCCTTAGATCGTATAGGGCGTTCTGCGGGAGTTTTCTTAGCAGGCGATCGCAGTAGATTCGTCTAGCTCAAATCAACGAAGGCTAGCAGGTTTGTGTGCACGTTTTCAGTGATCGAGAGGGACCATTTGACCTGTGCCCGGCTGTGCACGATCGGGGGGAGGGGGGAGGGGGGAGGGGTATCATTAATATCAACTGCTTAGAGGTTTGTTGTTTACGTACGCATCATGGGTGCCTAGTTTTCGACTAGTGCACAGATGACTGACTGTTACGACTCTCGCCCTAGACAAGGCACCGTGAGAATGAAAAGAACGAAAGGCGGCAGAAAAAATATAATAAGAACCCGAGCCAATGGTATTAACAATAATGATAAGTACAATTTTTATTATCATTGTAGTAATCTGCGGCAACAACAGCAAGAACCGTTACGGCAAATAGATGGCCACACAGAGCAAATGAAGGGAGCACTCCGAGAGCCAACTGCTGAAATGAAAAACCGCTCATTAATCATCAGACAGATCAGCAGCAGACGAATTTGCAGACGTACTCTTGTGCCCTTCAGCTCGCTGACTGGACCTGTCGCCGTACGAACGAAGACTAGTCCGTGTTGATTAACCCTGTGGCTTTTTTGTGTATATATATATGTCACGCAGTCGGCGCGAGACGAAATGAGCGAGCTACAAAACAACTTTTCGTTGGCAGTTCGTGCCAACGGCTCTTCAAAAATGGAAGGGACCGTTGCGGTTCGTCAAAACTTCAACCAGTCGCCACTGTACGTAACGCGTGCGCTGAATAACTTTCAGACTAATCTGTGCCGGTGTTTCCGAATATCAAGGCGGGGATAAAGTCGGATACATCGGGTTAAGCATGCCGTTTGCAAAGCTAATTGAAGATGGGGTAATAAAGGATGACAATAGAGGTTAAGGGTATCAGTTTCATTGAGGACGCTCAGATATGTCTCTTCAATCTTGGCACTGTTTCTCAGACCGGTTCGCATGATCGCCACGACCAGCGTTTTATTCATACTGGTGATAAGGGCACTCTCCTATATCTCTTCTGTATGACTGGTCATACCCTGAGGTACGAGGTCATCGCATGAAGCTGACGGCATACCACTTTATTGCAGTTGGCTGTAAATGATGATTCCAGGAAGGGACAAACTATATTTTAAGAACATCCCAAATGATACAATATCGTGGAGGATTACATAGCTATTTTATAACGACGGGCATATAATCTGACGCCATTGGTAATCAAAACTCGTACAAACTTCGAATACTTCTTCAGGCGACGAGCTAATGTAACAGTGTGTTCCTACATCCAGCAGCATTTGCTTGTGTTAAAAAATAACTCTAAATCGCTTAGCAAAAAAACAAAGGGTACAGACCCAGATCAAATCAGCCGCCCACATTCTACCGAGGATTTTGGGATCGTCGTGAACTTGATAAGTTTACTCACTGTATAAAATGGGCACAAATATTTGCTGACTAATAAAAATAAGATACGAAGCGAAATTAATAAACATTCGTACCAGCAAGCCACAAACCAACGACGCATAGTGGCTTTGGTTTGTATTTTTGTGTATATACGTACGCGCATATACATACTCGACATGTCGACAATTCCGTACACAATCAACGAAAAGCCCTCTTCAGATTTTCTCCGAACGGAAGAACTGATTTACCCCGCATCCCTCCACAGTCCGCTGTCTTCCATCGGCAGTGCGCTAGCCAAGCCAGCCGACTCTCTAAGCGTTCAGCGACCGGTAACGACTATCGACCAAAAAATTACTCCACCACCAAAGATTAACAGGATCAGCATCAAGAAGCATAGTTCGATGTCTAACGAACATACAACATGTTGTATTATGCTCAATGAACACTTCGAGCGCCACGTAGCTGCTCATCATAGTTTACATCGGGGTCGCGTAATTTCGTCATTAATGTAATGCAATTTTTTGGTGAGATTTAGCGTGAGGTAACGACCGATTCCGATACTCGTAAGCTGATTGAGGCAATTGACGTCGTGATCGTTGTCGTTGTTATTGTTTTTGGAATTTTTCTTTGCTTTTTCCCCCTGCCTTTTAGCCCCGATCCTCCGACCCCATCATTTGTCTGCTTGTACCTTTACCACGAAGCCCGTCCGTCCGCCCGCCCGTCCCATGACCGTGTCATGGTATTAGACAGAGTACAACGACGGACAGCGAGGCTTATAGCGTTTTTCGCGGCCGGCACCCCCAATGCTGATGCTGCCAAAGTTGCAGCTGTTCGCAATTGAGTTCGTGGCACTGATGCTATGCATATGTTCCCTCCACTCCACGATTCATTTGTCCGCTGTGTAGTGTTAGACCGAAGATGAGTACATCTCGTCATCCGTAATAGCTGATAGATAGATTACTGGGAAGGTGGAGAAGCGTTTTTGTTGCGCATGCATGGTTGCAGACGCTTTCGACTGCTCCAGTCGCTCGCGTCGCTGCTGTTGCTATGGCTAGTTGATGTTTTGGTCTTCTTGTAAAACGTTTCTCGCTCGCTGATGCCCGCTGACTGACTGTGGTTCTGGCTTTTACATAGATAGCCTGCCCTATCGAGGATGGTTCTGAGGCTCTGATGCTGGATGGAAGCGCCAGCGGTAGCCGAACGGTAATAGTCGGCCGGGTCTATGGTAAGCTCGCGCCACGAGCACGAAAGGACCAAGCGCACCGCGAACTGTTCAAGCACGTCATCCGCTAGCCGTGCTCCTGATCGCTGCTGTGGTTTAAGGCTGCTAGCGTTGCCGCTAAAGGTTTCGTATAGCGACGTCGCGAGGCTTCAGCATCGCAGGGATTGAGTGACTCAGTACGACGCAACAGCGGCTGTGGCAGCGGATCAGTGCGCGTTTGTGGTGCTGCCATAAAATTATTAGACGCAGATCAATCTCGGTGAGCGATTGGCCTGCCTCTCGGGAACGAGTAACAAACGCGTTGCAGCTAGCAAGCTACAGTTGATAGCTATGGCAGAGCAAACAGGAAGAGTAACCAGTTATAGACGAATGGCGGTAAGGGAAAGCCAAGCCGTTCCGTTGGCTTCTGGTTCATCCTTCTCGGGTGCGCGGATCAAAAAGTGCCCATAAAAACGGCAGGGAGAAAAACGGTTTTCTTCAAAGTCTGCCCAGAGTCAGCTATGGTCAACCGAAGGACAAATACATGGAAGGGTTGCACAAACCCGTCATATCGCCATAACAAGATTAGAGTCCGGGAATAATAATGGCGAGAAGTAATATATGATACGAAACAGAACTAATGAATCTCATTGCTCGGGCTTTGAACGAACTCACGGAAATATAAACGGGTGCGTTACCCGTACCCTTCCTTTCTCAGTCGTTGCATTTTCGTCACAGGTCCGTATAATTTGAGCGAACTTCTTTTCGTTTATCGCTCGTCTTCCGTGTGCGGATTATATTTAATTTACATAATAAAATTCTACGAGTTTTGCATCTGGTACTTGAGTCGTTAGACATGCTGAAAAAAAAACTGGCGGGAACCACGTATGGATGCTTGGATTCAAACCACGTAGTGGCTTGTGGGTTCAGAAGTAGAGACACGGTCAGGCGAAGGTCAGTACAAAACGTGATGGCCACGTTTTGTCATGAAGTAAAGAGATAAGAAAAATTATGGGTTTATTTTAAATCGGTTTTGCATTTGTGCTGAATTCGGATATATGTTATTATGTAGACTACTGTGCGTTGGCCTCTGCAACCCCTTCAATGGTGCTAACTTTAACGAAAAGATATAGAAATTACTTGGCACAATTTTCTGCCAAGGAATACGGTGTTGTCAGAAAATAATTTATTTAATGTAGTATAATTATTTTAAAATATTTAAAAAAAATCGCTTCAATTACGGCTTCAAAAAATGTCAATATCTTCTCGATCATTCGATATATGTTTATTTTTTCCTTGTACGAACGGGTGAAATGTGCTAAATAAGTTAATTTTACGCTAGTTACAAGCTCTTATGGTGTTTTGGAGGTTACTTTTTCTGATTTTGGTAGGAACGGAAGTTGAACGAGATTAAACCCGTTACCTTAATTAGTAGTGACGTATTAATAGAAATAGCATGAATATCCCTAATGGCCAAAATAACTTACGTTAGTGCAAACAGGGATAATGGTCATTAACTATGCAACAAAACCAATTATTTAAGTGCTGGTTTGAAGCAGCAGTCAACTAAATCGACAAGATGAAAAAATTCGGTTATTATTACCTCACTTGCAAGACGGCCGTATCCCATACGCAAATTAGAAGTGGAACAGGGAAAGGGGTACCTAGAGGAGCGGTAGACAGATTCTAGAAGGAGAAACAAAAATTAGCATCAAGTTTAATCAACATGTCGGCCTCAGTGGAACTAGTCACACCATAAAGAGCCGACGAAACAGGCTCCAGAATATGACGTCCTTTAACGTTACAGCAGGCAGAACATTATGATCGACCTCGAGTAACTGCGTACGGTATTTTGTAGCGCGGCCTAATTTAGTCTAGTAAGTTTGCCTGTCTCCGTTCGTTAGTTATGTAGTATTAGGAGAAGATACAGACCTGAAAACGTGCGATCTGCGTCGTACGGTTCCAATCTGATGGAGTTCAGAAACGAAAGGACGTTCAAGAGGTATAAAAGAAACGGAACAGGGTCCTATATTTAGATTCTACGGCAGAATGTCGCGGGTAAACATAATAACAATAATAATAATAATAATGAAATATAAAACGTGCCTCTCGGTTTCCCCCTGGCGTGTTGTAGCATATAACACAAAGTACAGGTGCGGAACGGTTTGTGCTAGCAAAAATCTGCCTATAAGTCTACTAGTTAGAAGCTCGTAGATGCACGAGTAATGGAGGGACAGTGTACTATCCTTTCAATAGAAACATACCAGCGGCGACCACCTGAGTTGGTAACGTATTAAAGAACCAAAATGGAGGCGGCTAAACATTCGGCCGGTATAACGTAACAGCATTAGAATATCAGAGTAGATAGGCATGACAATAATACCTAATACTAAGTACTACATCTGAGAAACGTACGTACCAACACATTACGTATAGCACTATTCAGGAGGTGTTTCCTTCCCTAAATACTAGTAAATACTAGTATACTTGAGTGGTTGTCGTGATATAATTAGAAATTGTAAAAGTGGTCAACTTGGCCGTTGAAACCCACTGAACACAATCAACTAAACATTGAAAACTAAGGAAAACTCAGATAGACACATACATGCCAATATCATATTTTATAAACTTCAGAGTAACAGACCACTTTCCTCACAATGCTCTCCTATAACGATGACATAAAGTGGTTACATGATACGTTCATATGTCTTAATATTGTAAGGCTGTTAGTAACTCTTAATTGGGCCTTTTCTGCTGGCCGATCCATTTATTCAAACGGTGGATCTGGTATATCTGCGCGGAGTTTCTAACTAATATCATCGTAGCACCTGTCTTTTTTTGCGCTTTTTTCTTCAGCCACTTCTTCCCTGTTTTTTTCATTCCATTTGAGGCTCTAAATAGGCTAACAAGAGGATCATTTCTACCTTCACTTACACATAGAAGTCCATAACGAAACCCAAGCTAAATCCAGCTGGCACCGTTATCATCCACCTATCCAATATTAAGGAACATTCAGCTCGTTGGCAAAGGTACGTACGCGACTTATTCAAGAACTCCGCTTCAAACTGCCAGAGTTGTTTCACCAGTCCAGCTTCCTCCGCCTTCTTTTCCATAGGTCCCTCCTGAATAAATCTTTGTTTTTTGTCTTCTTCCACACACACATTAGTTCCTTTGTTTCGACTGACTCCCATCCAGGGACGAACAACTAACGGCTTCGTCTTTACCGTCTCGTTGTCTCTGACCTCTTTTATCAGCTTTTCCTTTTTTACCGTCCCACTCGTCGGCCTTTCATTATGAAGGATGTGGCTGGCTAGAACAAATCAGCTGGGAGTGCCGTCTCTCTACCGCAGCTTCTTTCCGCAACCGCCCAATCCGTCCGACCCAACAGCAAATGGAGTTCAGTGGGGAGCCAAGTACGCGAGTTGCTGTTGGCTCTGGTAACAGATCCTTTGCTGATGTGCTTGTTCCAACTGCGGTGTGCGTACATTTGCGGTATTCCATTTCTCTCTCTCTCTCTCTCTCTCTCTCTCTTCCTCTCTTTCACATACGCACACTTCCGTCTATCTCTTTATATCCATGTGTACGTGTTTAAAGCGAGAAAGAGTGCCAGCCAGCATCGCAACGACGAAACCAACTATTACTACAATGAAACTACTACTGAGGACGAGAAAGTGGCCATTGGAAGAGCATTTAAGGGCAACAGAATACATGTTAGAAAAACGGTACTAGCATAGAACAACGGTAACATAAAGAAGCAGCGACAGGCCGCACCCTGAAAATTTTGAAATGCAGACGTCAGCGGAAGACAAAGGGAGGCGGTGGCGGGGCTGGCTAAAGAGGTAAAGACGATATCCTATTTTGTAGTGTGGGTTCTCACCATCGCTGACACTCTCGGCAACCCTGTTTTCTACTACTGTTAAGCATGTTAAGCACCCTTTCGGTAGGCGGAGGGAGGAAGGAAAATTATCTGCTCTCGTTTACGGCGTCTTTGAGAGCTAGGCTTCTCGAAGCTGACCAGTCGAGACTGATACGGGAAGGCTCATTTACGCAGTGAGAAAAAGAAGCATTACATCGAAAGGGAATCGAAGCGCGGTTTGGAGAAGAGATCTAGGACCTGAGGGATGTGTAGGCCAAGCAGAAGCTTGTAAGAGGAGTTCAAATCCTATGGAAAAAATGAAGAGAACTTGTTTAGGTTGTAAGCACTAAAACAAAGATCGGGCAAGGCGGATCTTGCGGCGGTGGAAAGTTCACCCAACCTAGCAAGCTCGTTTAGCCTCGTTTGTAACCTTCAAGCCAAATTTATGACAGGGAATAGGACGGCAGTGGGGTAAAATGGGCCTAGTTGGAGTAAAAAAAAAGAATCAGAATACCCTCCGCAACCCTTCAGCAACGTCTTTTCCCTGTTCCCACGCCCTGGCAGCTGGCGCAACGTTGCCACGCGCTGGAACGGAGAACTGTTTTCTCCTGCAACGAGCTTTCCTTTGCTTCTGCTTACTTTTTTGGCTTCACCTGATGTTACCACTGGAGGCGAACATTCGGACGAGCTCAGAGGTGCAATTGGAAGTTCCCGGAAAAAGCAGGCGAAAGAAAGCAAGAAAACGATCGTCTCGTCGTTTGATTCGGAAGCGGGCAAGTGAGAAAAAATCCGAGTCTCAATGTGCCACATCAATTGTGGACAACTGCGTAGTGCTGTGAGATAGCCTCATGCTTAAGATGGATTTGAGCAGGTAAGCTCGAAACTTTTCGATCCAAGTTGCTAGCGTGTCCAAGCGTTTTTGATTAATGGAGCGGAAGACTCAAAGAAGAAGTGCCAAGAGGTGAGCTCGGTGGGAATTTATTGCTCTCTATTTTGATTATTTTCGTAACCTTGTGTATTAACAATATGGAGCATTTATCTCAATAATCCTGAATAAAGCAGCGTAAAAATTGAAAATCGCTCTGCGGAAGGTAACAGGCAGTCTCTACAACAATATATAGGGTTTACTAGAAGTTCTTTTCTTTACGGCGCGCTGAAGTTTATTGGAAAACGAATTCGATTCGAGTTAGCGTAGCCTTGTCTCACAATAGAGCAAGCCCAACTTGCATTTCAGGGTGGGTATCAGAAACAATGTTCAATAATGACTAGCTTTTCCTTGCGAGATGGTCACGCACCACTAACACGTACAGCAGAAGTTATTGCCAATAGACGGCGGAGATCTGAGACACGAACGAACTAAGTGCAAGGCCTGACATGGCCTAAATGCAAGGCCAGCGGATAGAGTTACGGTAACAAAAGAATCAGTATTGGCCGAGGCATGTTTTGAGTTACACAGGATACGCAAAACGTGCGCATACGGTGCACAACCTTGGACGTGAATTTCAGCAGTTTCTAGTTTTAAAAAACTGCTATTCATACCATTGGTCCGTTGATGCTATCTAATAATTTTACGCGAACGCGTCCTAAAAGCACGTGTTTAATCTAATGCCTAAAACTTTTACCCCGCCACTTGGGGTCGAATGAGAAGGACATAGTGAGCTTCATAAAAGACGAGCCTACATGAAACAGTAACCGTAAGTTTCCTTTGCATGGCTGACGACTACTTCGCAGTTGATGTATGAATTTTCTTAAAAAAATGAATGAAGCATGAACTGCGAACTTTGACGGTGAAGTACTTCGAATTGTTTAAATGGTCACTGGTTATTAACGGAGTAAAATTTCGGAAGCTCTTATGTATTGTTGCTATCGCAATTCTCTCTTTTCAAAGAGACGACATTTTCCGCACGAGTGAAAATTTTTTCCAAAAGGATATTAGAATCTTTCGGCTTGGCAGGACGTCTTAGAAAAGCAAAACATGCGAACGCAGTGGCTTACTTTAAGACAATGATTAGCTTTTCTATAAAGGGCCACTATCCTTCCAATATGCTTTCTCGAAAAGAGTCCTACGGTAATGAACTCGCACTAAAACTCAGCATCTATATAGTGACCTACTACGCTTTAGGTTTGCCCTAATTAAAAGTAGAAAGCCCCTTTGACGTCGTGTAGCACAAATTTGCAGAAGTCATTTTTGGTTGCTGACACATAGCAGCCGCTTTTCGCAGTCTATTGAGGTAAAATTAATACGCAACCAGTATATCAAGTATAAACTACGACAGCCACGAATATATGTATACGCTCTCATGTCTTCTACGCTATAGAAATGAACGATGAGCGCGGAGAGGTTTGCCTGCTAGCAAAGCTTTCTTGCATTGGCTATCATAATTTGGCTATTCCTTCTGTTTCCGTTTTTAAAAATTAATTCCCAATTACGACTATAATAAGCCCTCTATGTTTTGAGTTTTCCGTCCGGCATCGTTGTTAGGCGTTCAATTAAACACTGGCTCGCAGCACGGACCCAAGACTGTCTGTCTAGCTATGTCCGGATCCAAAGCTAGACCGTAACGTGTCCTTAAGGCTAGCAGGCACAATACGTCACACAGTAACCTAACACGAGGACGACTATAAGGCCTTCGTGTACCCGACTGGCTTGTGGCAGTTTCAATGGTCGCACGATTCGATGCAGTGTAGGCCATAACGAGGCGCTTCGCCGCCAACAACGGAGAAGTCATTTTTAGATTGATGGAAAAGTGATGAAATTAGCAGACGCAATCACGTCAGCCTCAGCAATTTCAATGATTATTTTGTCAACAATAACCAGTCTCTAACATAATGGGCGATAGAGACAAAGAAGCAGTCGTCACAAGCAGTCGTAACGATGGCACAGGATACACATACGTGTATCCTGTGCCATCGTTAGTGTTTGCGTTACGTAGAAACAGTCGACCATAAACTGTGCGTAGTAGCGTTTTCAAAGGAGCGGCAGCAATGACAACAACTAAAGCAACCGATCACAGAACACTATATAAGCCTTGGATTGATCGAACAGGCCGACGTACGGTTTTGCACATAACAATGATTCACTGCGTCGTTTCGACGTATGATGATCATGATAAATAGTAGCGGCGGTAACAGCAACAAGGACGACAAAAGCGTCACAATCTGTTATGGGCACCATTAGCACGGCGGTTTAGAGGGCTTGTCAATTCGTTGTTACGTAGCTCAACTCGGCTCATAGATACCAACAACAATGCTATCGTTTATCCGCCAAATCGAACTACTATATATATATATGGGGCCAGTTTTATTGCTTTGTACCGCTTAATGTCCTGTGTTCATGTGTCAATATGTGCCATTGTGTGCATGTTTCCCACGCCAGCAGAAGCGGCAGAAAAAACATGTGACTGACCAAACAACGCTAAATAGAGACAGACGCGTCTCCCTGTGCGAGGTGACGTCTGCGCCCTGTCCATCAATGGCTAATACCTAATTGTGATACAAACTCGCGCAGTTCCGTCGAGCAGACAAGCCCCATGGTGGCGTTCTGTTAGTTCTACAAACGTCAAGCCGAACGCAATGCGAACGCGCCAGCTACCCGGTGTCGTACTGCCGCTGTTTTCATCATTTTCGCCATCATACCCCCGCTGTTTCCCACAAAGTTTGAACGCTAGTGGCAGTAACAATGGCCGCTCCACGGACAAAAGAGTCATTGCTATTAGCAGGATCTGCACCAGGATGAGTCGCACAGGCGCGGTAGTAGCAATCAGGTTACCAGGCAAAAGCCTGATACAATGATAGTAACGAGCGATTAAACGATATCGATTATCGCGCCACGTTCGGTTCACCTGTCCCGCTTTCTTGCCGCCACGATTCGAATCGAGAACACAGTATCCGTATTGCTCAGCGGACGCGACACCGAGAGAAAATACAGATAGGGAAAGAGGGAGTGGTCTCATAGCAATTGAAAGCAAATCGGCAATGGACAGATGCGGAAACGACGGCTTGATAGAGGTGTCTACGGGACTCACATCAGTCAGTTAGTCAATCGATCGCATGGAGAGCCAGTCGGCCTATGCTCGAATACTGTTGCTAAAGAAACGTTCGCCCGGTCAATTCCTCTATACCCGCTTTATTACTACCACTAACTAATACGATAAACGGATCACTCATTCAACTCGAGCAACTCGTTCTCGGTAACGTTGGCCGTAACGGCATTATTAATAGAAATCCAGCAATGTAGTACGTTTATTATCACGTTACAGGGACGTGATTGGCCGACGGGCCAAGGGCGAGGCGTATAATGACAGGCAAGCGTTATGAGATCTAAAAGATGAGCCGATATCGACGTAGCACGATAATATCGGCTGTCGGTGTCCCGTTCAGGATTTGTAATTTTGCCTTTCCGCATCTATAGCAATGTAACTGTGTAAACAATGTTTATGATTTAGTTGCCGTCAGCTCGGGTACATTGAATTATCTAGCTTCTGACGTATTTCAGAGAACGTCAGAAAGGCGCACGTTGCTTTGCAGGACTATAGAGTCAAACCGTTTCAGAAGTAAATCTCGGCTACATAAAATCTATCATTTTTAGTATTTCTATGTCAAGTTGACTACAATGCAGTATCTGATACACAACGTATGTGCTACATAAATTCTGTCTGTCAATGAAATAAATACCGTACGTCGTTCAGAAACGCTAAACATTTCTAGTAGAAAGTGTCAGGAAAAATCCGCTATATTATATCAATGCAATAGCTTTCAAACGATCATAAACCTTCGATAGCGGACGTCAAACAACAACGATC
This sequence comes from Varroa destructor, assembly GCF_002443255.2. Classification (NCBI taxonomy): domain Eukaryota; kingdom Metazoa; phylum Arthropoda; class Arachnida; order Mesostigmata; family Varroidae; genus Varroa; species Varroa destructor. The sequence goes on along the minus strand of NW_019211455.1, from coordinate 44,718,948 downwards.
ACAACAGCAAAAAACAGCATCTTGAAGGTACCACTTGATCTGCTGTGACATGAATAAATTATAGAACACCATTACCAATCAACCTTATTTCAATAAACGCGCTTGAACGACAACTGCAAGCAGACAATAATTAAAAACACATCGATTACTTATCCGTTTAACTGTGCTCGGCCGTCTGCATCTTTTTTGCTAGCAATAGCACAGCCAGCTGCTCGACAGTTAGAAGGCTTTGCATTAACATAGACGCGTCCGCTGTTACCGAGGCGAAGGACCTCGATTTCGATGGAATGGACATCGGTCAGAAGGCAAATTTTAAACATACGATTTTATTAAAGCTGTCAGTATGAAAATGTTTGTTTTTTTTTCGTGTCTGTAGCTTGTTCTCATTCGCATTGCTGTTCCTATGCATCAATGACGATACTGACTCGGTAGAGCGAAACCTTCTCATGGTGGAGCCTATTTGCCAGGCTTTTATGCGTCGGAATGAGCTGAAGTATACTGTAGCGTGCCCTGCAATGACTCCTAGATGCAGTTCTACCGCTGTATCTTTGGTACGACGGGCTTATGGCGCAAGGCAGCGCGAATTTGATAACTGTAAACGGCCGTTTACCTAAATAGAGTTAGTAGTGCCTTCTCAAGCAATAAGTGATACACTATATACGTGTTCATGTTTGCGGTACAGGAAGGACATTAGGGCTTGATTTGCGGCCATACCTGATTTCTACGCGTATAATATATTCGGGCAAGTTCTTGTGTGATGGAGCCTCTCGCACTAAACGCTAATTAATGTTTCCGTTCTAAGGGTAGGCTGCGGATTCTTCTAAATTCGCAAATCATCACATTCACTGTTTTTTTTTTTTTTTTTTTTGCTGGGTTAATTTTCTGCCTTCCGATTCTATTGTTCTACACAGGATTTTATAGAGAAGGATTTTGCGGTCGACGGCTATAGACGATTCACTCAATTAATAAATTCATCCGCACCGTGACATTTTACTGGTACAAAATGAATCCCTTGAGATCTTTCTATACTTGTTTTCTCATATACTCCTCCAGATGACTGTGTACGTTATAAAGGTATAATATTTGCTTGTACACTGTATCGAGACCCGACAAGACAATGGTCCAGATATCGATTACGTCTACTTCAATGCTGGTAAGGTAACCGCACGGGAATCATAATGCAAACAAATACTTCTAGCCATCTACATAACGCCTCTTAGCCAATGCTTTTTGAGTGGTCGTCCAAGGATAACGACAATAACAGTGGGGCTGTTCTATATTATCAAGCGTTACCCATATACACAAGTGTGCCTTATATCAACAAGCCACACATACACACTCCCGGTCGAACAGGTTTACATACTTTACCGTTAGCACACGACACCGTCTGACCACTACGCCAATCGCGTAACCGGTATTCTATTGGTATCGAGTTGGGTTCGCATTCTGGGTCACGGGAACAGGGTCGAGTTTGCTAATACTTCCATTCACATCGCATATATTTTTCCGCCATCGCCGCCTTTATCAGCTATCATACAATTCCATTCTAGCGTTTCCCAGAATTCGACTGCTATATATTACATCCAATTACCGTTCGTTCTCCTTGCTCTCTCAGAATTACTACTACTAGTAGTACTAGGAGCTGCCTGAGTGCCGCCGGCATGCCACCAAGATGACCGGCGTCGGACGCTGAGAGCCAATTGCAATTCTAGTTCTACTAAAAAGGGTCAAAATCGTCTAATGAAATTCGCTTGCTCAACGTCGTTGTATATGTCGGCTGGAAATAAACGCCTAGACGCGATATTCAAGCTTTTTTTTATTCCCTCAGACATCATGAATGCTGGCAAGATTGTCCGTGTGCTTCAGAGGCTGAAAAGAGGCCAATACGAGATCTATGACAAATGACACCGCGTCTACCAGCTCCGCTTCAAACTGCCGAGCCAAGCGACCCTGAAAGCTTGCTTGCTTACTTGTCTCGTTGTTGACCACAGTAGTTAAACGCCAATATCTCGTAACCATGGTATATTTTTTTCTGACGAAGTCCTTCGATAGACCGGCTCTCGCCAGAACATTGAAGTTTCAAGTTTTGGAGAATCATACGTATCCTTTTCTCTTGAGGGATCGTGATCGTCCCGCGTTGTAGCTCTACGCGTTTGGACGGCAGCGTACTGCGCTAGTCCTTCGGTAATAGAGACAAACCGGTCTAAACAAGCCCGCAAGAGCTAAATGTGCTGCAGATCACAATCTGATCTTCCGCTGGTGCCGATAGGGATACAGCGATTGAACGGGTTAGTGGGGTCCAAACCGTTGCTGGGAATTGCTGAACAAGATTGTAAGGCGTAAAGCATATCCTATCCAAGAGGCTGTTCGACGTGTCCCTAATCTAGCCCGAACCTTTGCTCAGGCTGTTTTGACAGAGGAAACGGGCGGCTGTACTTTTTGCTCTTCGAGCTCACCAGTGCCCGTTTGCTTGGCTTTCTCTTCCTAGTCTTCTCTGCATCGTTCTGTCTCTGGTCAGCAACAACAAAGGACGCTGCATCGAAGAGCAGAGCCAAATCGGACCTCAGGAACTAAGCCTGGGGCGAGCAATCTGATTTCGATAATCTTGTCTTTGCCTGGCCGAGCAACGAAGTTAGCCAAGGCCTTAAAGTTTCGAAACGATAGCCTTGAAAGCCGGACCCAACCGATTGGTTGGTTGCACGACTCTAATTCTCCTCACACAACGTACCACTATGGTTCAGATAGGCCTGCGCTACGGGACGTTAGCCGCAGGCCGCATCTAGACAGCCATACAGCCAAGGAATCATTGGCTAACGATGCTCAAGCTCCCTCTTCCTGACTGACGTTATCGGTCATGACGATACGACGTCGGTCGATGATGACCTGAATAACATGAAAGTACACGCCCATGAGCATGCGCTTTCTCCTAGACCTTTCTTTGTCTAGACGTCTCGCTTTGAATCTCGTACGGAACATCATCGTAAAGATAGTGTTATTGAGTGTTAATAACTCTGTGCCTGTTTGTACGAGGGCCAGAAGTACAGGCATCAAGCAGCTTTGCGAAATCACCAGCAGAGTCCGGAAAGCAGAGCAGAAATGGTACGTGGAATGGTATAGCGGTCTCCGCTCTCCTACTTCTATCGAATTAAGGAGTCGAACGTTGCTTTCTGTTCGTTTTTCCCTTTCCAGTCCTCCAATTCCTTACAAAGGTTCGGAGCTCTACGAAACTTGACTCGCGAGATTCCTCCATTGGTTGTCTACCTTGCGTTTTCTTGTTCAGTCCAAACAAAGTTGTCCCAAGTTCTCGACTGATGTTGATGAGAGGTAGTTTTCCACAGCAAACATGAGGATGGTCTTCTTTCGATTAGAAGAAACGTCGGCAGAGTTGAAGGCTTCTTTACTCTCTCTAGTCTACAAGGTCACTATAAAACGACTATGGACCTCATCCCATACAGACATATCATCATCATATAGGACGCTTTCTGCGATCGTTGCTTCAAACAATTCATTGGGTAATATTATTATACTGACTCGAAAAGCAGACAGACACGCTAAAGAGACGGATACAGGATAGGCGGTTTTTGGTATCGAGTCACAAGGAATTCTCATGTTTACGAATACTTCCCATTGGAGTTTTATTCCATCATAACTATTCCCGTTTGTTTTTCATGATCGACTGGTTCTAACCAGTAGATTACAGTTAGGGGGAATACCCTCGCCAAAATAACGGTAACATTAGCGAAATCATACGTTTAATATCCAGTCACCTTTGTTAGAACGTATTTATATACTGCTGTACACGCTGAACAGTTGTGCATGCTCATGCAATTGTTAAGCTGTTACTAACGGCACTTTAGGGCTCGCCTATCTTTATATTATCTGCAGACCCATCTAGGACGTATGTCCAACAACGATAACAATGAAAATCAATTGTGTGAATGAATCGTCGTGATCACCTTGATTATCTTTTGATACGTTGTGGAACGGCATAGCTTATGGACAATAGTGTGCTTGACGTTATTCTGTTTGCTGGGTTGGACACCATCGATGACAGTGAGCGTCGACCCACTGGTCTACTGCGCTGCCAGCCCAAGTCATACTGGCATAAATAAAATAATAAGTCAGACCTCTGCGACTAGGACCACAAATTCACACAGACCCAAATCATAATGCTCCCACATATCGACCGTAGGTGACGAAACGAACGACTACAGAAATTGCCGTTATTATATGTCTGTCGGCTCGGGAACCAAACAAAATGAAGCCGACAACCCTCGAACGAAATTGTGACTGGATGCGTCATGACCAGTCGCTGCTTTTCTATACAGCCTGCCACTTGCTACTACAAAGATGACCGTTCTGATCGTACAATGATAACGAAGAAGTTGATGAAGAAAGGGGACGATCATATTTTGGTTTACGAAACTACAACGCCGCTAGTGTTCGGGTCCAATGTTCACATATAAGCGATGCTTACAACTATTACCTCAGAAATTTCATTTGTTCGTGTGTGCGACCTATCCGTGGTGTATATTCAACTCTTTGTCTCTATCTCGTTCGCTGTTCTTTTCGAACCCATTTTTTCATTCTTGATATTTTTACCTCGGCAATCCGGTTGAACTTCAGTGAACATCCATTGATTGCTCAGTGGGCTATGTGTCTGCTTGGAAATGAAGTACTAACCTTATAAGGCGATGCGGCGTAAACGAAGTCACCGTGGATGCTTAACATCATGTCGGCGAGGATTGAATGGGGATGATCTACTTCGACCTCCTCGAACTCTTCTCCGATGCCCTCCGCTGATAGTAAGACCTGCAACGTTAGAAGTGAGGTCACTTCTTAGATTGTGCTATTCAAGTAATAAAGGATCACACGACCGTCGGTAAACAATAAACATTTATGTCGCGTAACAGCTGGTATAATTTACAAATTACCATCTGGTTGGGTGTAGTCAAATCTTCACTGCCTCCAAATGCTAACTTTTTTTTTCGTAGAAATATATTTATCTACCGCAAAAATAAGAGTAACTATGCGTGCATCTACTTTGTATTTTTGATCTCCTGTCATCGTTTTGTTACTTGTTAACAAAGCTAATGAGAAGAAAAGGCAACTTTACATGAGCTTTGCTACCAGTGTGCACAGAGCGAAACGTGCACTTGTTCTCAGTTCCCGCTTTCACCTGCTGTCGCGTATCTGCTATTCCGCCATCTTCCATCCATTATACTACTCGATGCCCTGTGCCCCTACCTAAAGTCTGCTTAAAATTTTTCTTCAAACAGAAGTTGATTACATGGTTTGTCGCTCCAAAATAAATAAGTCTAGTAATCGGACTAGTACATCACCTTCGTTCATACAACCTCTGCTTCCTTTGTACTTTTTTCGTTCCTGTGAGCAGCTTCTGATCTGTCATACGTGAGAACGAAAGATACAGAAAGGACCGTGAATCACACACTTTATTCCGGCAAGCTTTCTGCCATCATCACGACCAAATGCCAAGCATCAGCTCCTCTTTGCTGCCCCTCAAAATCCTCGCCTTTAGGACCTTGATATGCCCAATCTTGCTCATGAGTGCCCGGGCTTTGGAATCTATTCAGTTTCGCCTCTACCATTCTGAACTTCTTGTCCGGTTGCCCGGACTCACTTTCTTTCTATTTTTCCTTTGTGTGCTCTCTCTCTCTTGCTCCCGCATCCCTCTTTCGCTCTTTCTGTCTATCACTTCTATCTCTGCACTTTCCGAGACTTAGAACGCTGTGTTGTCGACGACAAGGAAACCTTGCGAGATTCCCGTTTCCTGCGGGCCGTATCTAACCTGGCACCGGGTCCCCCGGCAACCGGTTGCCATCGCTGACTCCTTGTTCCCACCTAGCAACGGTGTGCTATGTAAAACACCTTCATCGCCATATCAAAACTGGCGTCACTGCGCTATGGGCTAGCGATCGTTGTGGGTGCATTGGAGGGCCAGGAACCAGGTGAGTCAGCTGAGCAATCGTTCGTAGCTTAGAGTACACACGCAAGCCGTACATGTAGCTAACGCATTACATTAGGACAAATTGCTGGACCAGGGGCAGGCAAGTCAGCCTTGGGAGCCTTAGTTGCAAAGGGGGACAAGCGCAGGCCGGAAACGTGTGTTAAAGCTAGACACGGATCGGGAAAAGACGGCCGTTGCAAGCAGAGCGAAGATACCCTAAGGACGTCGTCCCATGTTACCCCACGTTTCCCCTGCCGTTTCCTTTCATCATAAAGCGTGCACGTAATCTTCTTTTTCCCTTGCTCACCACTGCTACTGGGGCAGCACAGCGGCTTCCGTCGTTGCTCTCCTGTGCGGAATGCTTCCTGCGTCGTTTCGGCTTTGTCGCGTCGGCGCCTTTTCATATGGCCACTCCGTGATGTAGCCTTGGGTGAAGCCAGCGTCTGCTATGGTACATATAGCGGTAAAGCCCTTGCAGGTAGGCCGTTGGGCCATTATGTACTAGCAACGTAGCTACCTTCGTCAGTGTCTTCGCCATTTTCATTGCGTCTGGGATGTTGTATAGCGCTGCGTAGCTCCCGGACGACAGCATGTTAGCGCGGGGAAAGAAGCAAGGACGAGGCGCTCAACGAAGAGCGACGTCAGAGAGCAGCAAGGAAACATGAACATAGTGAACGATAACAGTTTCTCGGTGCTCAGGAAGGCTCGGAGGTTCCGCGGGAGCGAGAGGGCGTTCCACTGATACAACAATGATGGAGAGATGTAGCCTCAGTGAAAACGTCTTAACAAAAATCATAGAACGCACGCGAAATAAGAGAGGAATTAAAACACGCGACGGAGGATCGAATATCCGCCGAAACGATCAAATGTTAGAGAAGCAGCGAAAAAAAAGAAAATAAGAAGGATAAATGAGTTTGCGGGGGGACGTTCATCAGAACGACCGTGGACATCTAACAGTGCCATATATATATCTTTTTCTTGACCTGTCATCGCGGACAGCGTTTGCTCTAGTAGCAGAATTGCGCGCTAGTAAGAAAATAAACTATAAGCAAGCAAGGACAAATTATACAGAAAAAGTAGTTTACAAAGGCCAGTGAAACACCGCTCATGAATTGATGCCTGTGACCTTGGTAACCTAAAGCTACTTGAATGTTGCCGTGAAAATGCCACCTGTTTACTGCCAGGCGCGCAGGCCATTCCGTCCAACTGTTCCCGAAGCAAAACATTGTAGGTAGAATATGCGATGTCCGCACGATTGGCTGCTTATACACCTCACATCATCCGGTAACAACAACTGAGGGTAGTTTGTTGAGTGCGCCATGGCCACATTATTCGATCGAGTGTCTATTGCAGTTTCGCGCGCTATAATTATCGTTATTGTTGCTGGTGCTTTTTTATAGGTAACTTTTTGGATTAGGTAACGATGTGACTTACGGCGTTATATGGGTCTACTATAGGTTTCGCTAATGACATGATAACTACAAAATAACTTACCAATAATTGATACGAGCGTGTGAATCTCATACATATCCCATATACAACTAGCTCTATTCTATGATCTCTAGCTATGGTCGAACGAATTCAACCAGGATTTTTACCATTACAGGTTTCTTCTCTTGGTTTTGTCCTATCGAAGATTTTCGTTCGCAGCACTATATTATGTTTAGTACTCGCGCATGTTGTAAGATTTCCTGTTTGTTTTCTATGACGCTTTGAGCGGATCGAGTCGAATAGAGTCACGTTTCAACACAACCGCCTGCCATCCATCCCCTTGCCATACACATACAGAAAACGTTCAATGGATGAAACCTTAAGTATCATTGGTTCCCCATAGCTTGTCAACACCAGCCACATTCGTGCCAGCAAAAAAAATTCGGCTACGTGGGGTCCTGCTGTGTTCAATAGCTACGTAAGCACCCAAATTCGCTTCTACACAAACAACCATATGCTATCCTATACCCAAATACACTGTCGTGAACACAGATCGACAGAACCCACCATCAGCGCTACCATCTTTTCTACCTAGTGCTATAAAACGGCGAGTTTGCTACCTGCCCAATGCTCGCTTCCGACTCCTGTTCAGCCTTGGACACCACTGACAAACGAAGATCAGACCCTCAGCCCTCGACAAGCTAGTAGTCCAAATAACGGGCTTCCGAAGCCCTTTGAACGGGCTTCGGCAGTTTTCTCTTTCTCTCTCTCTCTCTCTCTCTCTCTCTCTCTCTCGATAATCTGAAGTCCGTGCTTCAAGCAGAAAGGTACATACGGCTGATGAGCTTACCATTTGTGGCTCACTGACTGGTCAGATAGCCACGACAAACTAGAATTGATGTTCACTACTTGTAAGCAACAAGCCCCTTCTTGCCACGGCTCTAATAGGCCGATAGAAACCTAAAAGGGCTGAGCCTGTATTTGCAACAAGAGCCTGCATAGATGTGTTTAAGGGATGATGGTGTGTGCAGCTGTGTGTACAGATTTAAGAGTATTTGTTTGGCTCCGATTTCGGACCAACCGAATTAACAAACCGTCGGACGGGAAAGCGGGATGTAGGAATCGCATGGTCAAACAACCTGTGCTATGGGATAGGAATTACAGTAAAATGATATACGGTAGGGACTGAAGCCATCTCTCGCATAAAGATCGGCGGCTGAAGTACTACAGTAGCCGCATATTTAAGCTGAGATTTGGCTTGCGTGCAACGGGCATTACAAGGCTGAAGAGACGCTTATGTTATTCCTAGCTGCTTTGCAATGGCATCACTACGACTGTTAGTTAACGTTTCGTCCGGCTCTACGAAAAAGCCATTGAGTTGAGCACCGATTAAACCCTGTGGTTGCCGAAGATATACCGAATCTTAGGAAATCGGGACGGTACCCTATGGAAGGCATCCAGCGATTTCTTCCGTGGGCAAGAAAGCTATAGGGGTTCTTGTGAGGGGTTTCGAAATTGATTGAGGCAGACGACAACAGCCTGCGACAATTAGTTGTCCAGCAAACTGCAGATTCATCTGAGCCGGTGCAGTAAGACGTGCAACAGCCAGTCACGGACCGAACACGATTGGACTGGCGTGACACCAATGGAAACCATCATAATCACTAGGACGATGCCACCATCGAAGAGTAACACATGCAGCTCAACAGCCGGAGTATTAGTGGATGGCTAGGTAGGATAGAGGCACACAGAGCGCTTCGTTGCTGCGCCTACCAAGTAGCCATACAAAAGGGGGTTGCAGAAGATTGTGAACAGCGAACGATCAATAGCAGAATCAGTAAAAGCCCGATGAACTTAGGTTCGTAACGACAGGCTTTATAAGGTGGAGTAAGTTGGGAGCCGATACGTCACGGGAAGTCGATAGGGTTGTCTACCATTGTTAACCTGTCCCATAGGCGTTCTTAGGTCTGAAGTCTAGATTATTTACTTTCTCTCTGCCAATTGCCCAGTAGGCATGTCAGCTGAGTTGGAGACCGTATACAAGTAGTTGTAACGTCTGTAACGTACTACTGAAACGTAGCAGCAGCAATAGTGAAATTATATTAACCTAAATTTTGTGAACTAGAAGCAAGTAAATCCAACGCGACGGAATAAGGTAAAAAGGAGAAACAAAGGAATCACATAAATCGTAGTTGGACAACACGAAAACTAGATGTACACAATCGTAGAATCAGTTGGACCTAATAGCTTACTGCTTAAAGCCGTACGGGGGATATATTATGTCTGGCTTAGATTTGGCCTTAGCACAGGTATAACAGATGATCCAGTCTGACGCGACTGAGGAAGAAAAGGCCTCGTATGCCAAAACAATGGTGAGTTCCATCTCTTTGGAGGCAAGTGGAGGCAGTCTGTGAGGTACATTTGCACGAAATCAAGATTGGTTAGGTAAAAAAAAATACAAGAACAAATAAAACCCAATAGAACCAGCTTTCGTCTAATCGAAAAGTCCTACAAAGCGGAAGAAGGCTCCCATGTGTGGGCGACATGACCAGGTGTTTGTACGGGGGTTATGAACCGTGGACATGATATGTATTGGGAAAAAAGACAACGAAGCTTGATACAGTTAATCAACTGGGTCACTGAAACAACCGACTGAGACAGAACGGCTTACGGAGGTAGTTTTTCTGATGTATTGTTCTTGTGCCATTTTTGCTCAGGGTCGATGTTGCATTACAGCTACCATTCTTCATTGTCATTTGTGTATGATTGGGTTGACGTCCCATCTTTGAAATCTCTATTTGATTTCTATTCCATTCTTCTTCGCTTTATTTCATCATAGTGCCAAGCATTACTTTCCCGTTAGTTTCGATAAAGCACCAAATGTCGTGTTTCTTCTAAAGATTCTCGCAGATTTTTTTCCTCGTCCGTCTATTCAGCCTGTTGCCCATAGTTTCATTTGGTTTTTTTAAGGAATGCATGTTGCTTTGTTATTGAACGAACAATGTTGATCAACAAGCGACAGCGCACCATTGGTATTATCGTCTTGTGCGAGAAGGATGCCAGATTGACCGCCGACATTTCCTGGCCAGCAGCGCAACTACCCGTGCTCGCGCGTTTTTTATCGCTTGAAAACACCGCGCCGTTGGCAAATACCAAACCACTTTTCACACACCCCGACAGATACAACTACACCGCTAGATGTCAACTTTCATACAGCTGAGAGACACCGTCTAGCAACCAGTTTCCCAAAAGGAAAAAGTTAGCCAACGTCATCGACAAACGCCTCTTTACGCCACATGGCGAAATGGGTAGCACTGGCCGATCACAGCAACGTTGAACAAACGAATTGAAGTTGGCCGTCAAGTCTATACGTATACGTCAGTTGAGAGCATCGGCCCCGACCCGTCTCCCATCCCCGGTTTGTTTCGTTCCACTGCAGCATCTCCTAACATGTCGACGCTACGGGGGCAAAAAATCGTCTCAACGAATCATCTAGTAAGCTCCGAAGAGACGGCAAGAGCCGTTGGCAACGTACCCGCAACCGGACCTAGAGAGCGAGGAAGCACAAAAGCTGAAAACGCCAAAGAAATAGACCGAACAGAAGAAAAGCCCCAAACAGCGGCCCCATCATCTTCATTCGAAGCATCATCTGATGAAGCCACAGAAACGTTTCTGTGTTGTTTTCTTTTCATTGTTTAGCCTATTCCACCATTTGTCCTTAACAGCTGTTTCGGCAGTGACCACTTGTTGTTGTTGTTGTTGTTGTTGTTGTTGTTATTCTTCCCAAAATGCTAGAAATACTACCACCTTTCTTAAAGACACTCACACGTAGAGGAAACAAAGTGTCAGACACGAACATTATGTACGTACAAATGTACATAACTCACTACACGCGTAATAAGACACACACACACAAAGAGGGACACGAAGGCGGATGAATGCACAATCGGCGTGTGTTTGTTCATCGTTCAAACCCCCTTTTGCTATGGGTTAGGCCAAACGGCTGTCGGAGCAGACAGAAAGGAAGCTACACGCTAGGGATGAGATGTTTCGTTCGATTGAACTGCATCTACGTCCAGTGCCCAAGCTGCGATTAAAATGACTGAAGTCATTGCCTTTTTCTTTTTTGTTAACGAGGGTTAGCCTTTTCCAAGTAATTTCCGCTTCAACTCCACTTTTGATCCATGAATCATCTGAAGTCTCTTGGATACAAACTTCAGCTGGTTTGCAGTTAGCTGGAATAAACCAGCACGTTATATTAAGGAATGTTGAGTCACACGATGACCGGCGGCACCATATAGGACTTGAATATAGCAATGATAGCCGATAGAAAGTAAGTTTGACAGTAGCTAACTTGAGCTATCAGCCGCCAGCGGTGCTGGTCAATAGGAGCAAACAATCACCAGCTATTCCGTACGGATGCCACCGTATGAAGCTGTTGCCAGTTGTGTACAACGTTGGCAACATTGGCTATAGCATCGGTAATGCCGTCATCGGCACCACTACTAACAACGGTACAGAAGCCTCCAAGCTATTGGGGAGAACCAGGGGGCGCCGCCAACGACTGCATTGCTAACCAGATATGGATATACATAAATACTTGCTGAGACAGCTAGCCGGACACGCAACTTAGTCGGTAGCTCTTGCGTTCTACTGTGTGCCTTTTGCTCGGCTAGCAACGCTTGGTTCTATTTGGCTTCTTCTATTTAATGGCGAGCACAGTTCGCCTAGTCGATCGGTAGACTCCCGGGTAAACGAAAAACCTATACTGCCTTCTTGTCATATTGACGCGATACAACAGCGCATCGCGTTAACTTACGCGACGGAAACGACAAAACAGCAGACAGCAAAGACGGCTAGGGATCTCGTACAACAATAGAATCAACAATATAACTACAATAACAGCATCAACGTCAGTGGGACTCGCTGAAACAGCAATACGCTCAACAATAACCACATTGTTTCACCATACCAATAGAGACGGAGTTGACGAAAAGTGGGTCGTTTTTCTTTTCTTACGTTATCTGATGCGGGGCGTTAACGTTGCGCCCTGTTGTGGTCGAGTCCATAGGAAGCTATGGTTCGAGAGGACTGCCGGTACACATGCACACTTCTAACCCAAATTCGGAATTGCCTGAGAGCTTCTGCGATTCGCCTAATTGTGACTCGTTTCACCTGTCTGACACGGCGAGACGATCAAGCCGTTGTTAACATCTGATATTATATGTCAGTGCGTGTTATAATGAACAGGTACGTCTAAATACGCTTATGGTAGTCGTCAAATAACTGAAAGCAATGTCCAGTTTAATCCAAGCCTAGGCATATACTCTAATTCAGAGCGAGCACTTATCAACTAGTTATTGCCGTTTTCGAAGAGGATGCCCAGCCTACTCCCTAGGCGACATGTTCTCCTGTGGGGGGCAAGTTCTTGATGCTACACCGGAGAGGGGATTTCAAGGAGTTCTTTATGTAATGAAAATGTCGTCAAGCATTCAAAAAAAAAGTACGTAGACGTACCTCGGTACACATAGGAACACAAGTCATCAGCTGTGATCAGATCGCGCGATTGGACACAGCGTCCCCTAGTGATCGGCAATCTCCAATGGCAACTATCTTTATGACAACTTTATACGAATACGCTATGCTCATTTCTTGTAAACGATCAAGCCAAATAAGGAAGCCTTTTATCTTCTACGCGGCCGTTAAATAAATAGAGACGACCAACCAGCTTCTACAGGCGCTACGAGCGTTACCTTTGTCGCGACTGCCGCAGTTTCCGTGTCATCACGACGTGAAATTACTCAATTTCTACCGTTTCGATTCTGCCTTCGGTCGGCGAGTGATCACTGAGGGACGCATCGCATGCTTTCCCATTGTTGTTTTGGCTGGTGCTATTGTTGCTATAGCTGAATAGAATATCTGCACATCGGTGTAACAATAATGTCAACGTTGAATCTCTGCGGTATTTCACAGCACGGTAGGGTATCGTCTTTACTGTTGAAGACATGTCGACGATATTACTTTCATGTCGACGGAGACGGAACCGACGCCAGCAGCCGTAACGATTCGCACGAGTGAGTCTACGACGCCGAACGCGTCAATTTTCTTCAATCGTAACTAGAACCGATCAGTCGCTATCTATTCTTTGAATCTGCTGTATCCCCAGTGTTAGGCCGATTCTTCCGCGCACAGTCCCACCACTGACGACAACGAGCAGAGTAGCAACGATAATCGTACTAATGGTGTATTTCCCAACAACACTGCCGCCGACGCCACAGGCCCAGCACAATTCAGACACGCTGTTCACCCCTCCGCATAATGGCCAATGTTTGTTTTTCAAGTCACCTGCGTAACCTAGCTAGTCTGACTTCAGTCAGCTATTCGATCGGGATCAGAATGCATAATAATTAGCAGAAAACGATCGTGCTGCATAAATATCTCCAAACAGCAGCATAACTAATAATAGCAATAGATTGTATCGAGCGGAATTGATTTACACGTGTTAACAGAACGATGAGAAGATGCGTACGTTGTTAGTACTATGCAAACTGCGCCGATATATTGCGACGTATAAACTTGTCTATTTGGTGATGGCTCGATTATACCGTACGGTAATTATTGCGCATTACTAAGAAGTATTAATTCAAATTATATGCCTGCTGTGGCCTGTATGGTATGACCTTGTGATACCGTTGTTTGTTTCCTTGTTCTTCGCGATGTGAGGCGAAATCATCGCCCGCCTCGATGAGTGCTCTGTAAAATAGGCCTAATCCGGTCATCGATTACATCCTATGGAACATATAGACAGAGAGCGATGAACAGAATAACGTCTTTATCTCGCGTTCGATACTCGGCTCATTGTAGAAGAGGGTGGCAGGCGATCGTGCTCAACGTGAACCATTCCATATTAAAAGCGACCTATAAAGGCCCTTTTCGTTCTAGTGAGTAACAGCAAACTACAACGGAGTGTTCAGCGGCTCTCGGTAACCTAGGACGCGATTTTTATAAGCCAGAGGTAGATATAAGACTCAAGTGTTTATCGTTCATTTTATTACCATTATGTATTAATACCTAAGCAAGCACACAACAAGGTTACGATTTTGTATTTTGTGATTAGCAAACAACACGCGATGCCAAAACAGGAGTCTGGAAGATCCGAGTCGCGTAACATCTGCATATGCTATTTACGTGTTTTTAGTACCCCGCAATGAAGGGCAAACTTATAAGCGGATTTATCTGATAAAGACGCCCCTACTAACTTTAACCTCACCTAGAAAAAGAACTACATGTTTTTCAATGTATATAATTGATTGTTGACAAAGCATACCTACAATGAATATATCTTAAAGAAGAACGCGAAATCCCGATTACATACGCTAAATTAAGGGCACACGACGGCCGAACGATGGAACGAGTCCATTGAGAGATAATCCGGAAAAAGACCCAGACTTGTTACTCACATGCACTGTTATTATACACCAACCTTTGTTACGGTAACATACTGACGTATTCATTTATAATCTCCTATACGCAAAGCAGCTAACTGGTATTAGCAGCATCGACAATATGTACGTCCATGATTTTCCGTCGACCCAGAACTTCACTGACTGTTCTGAGTGTCTGGGTCGCTTAGCTCGTCTGTCCCGTCCCAGTTCTGTGTACAGATCCCGAAGTAGAGGCCGCTGACTTTATAACCCGTTGTCATCGAATGTCCGAATCTCCTGCTCTCCAAAAGGGAGACGCCGATTTTAGCGAAACAAACGCGCTAATCGGTAGATAGCGCTATGCGAACAGTGGTGCAATCCGTTGAAGCGACATCTCGCTAATTTTTCCCGTCCTTCAACGGTGGCTGCAAAAAATGCAGCAGTAGCAGCAAATGCTCAAAACTATACGCACCCATTCCTCATGCCGGTACCACGAAGAAGTATATAGTACTGCAACGTTACGTACTGGGACGTTCTCCTACCTTTCTCCCCTCTTCACTTTTTTGAGGGGCCTCGTATAATCGAAATGTTGCAATGATGACTGTTGTTGCCGCTGCTGTTATCGTAATGAGCGTGCTGAGTGAGGCGGGTCCTGCTCCTTGGCTTTTCACCATAGGCCTGTTTTGTAAAGTGACGGTTGTCATCTCTAATAACAATCAAAAAAATGTTTAGCAGCGCTGTCCACGCGTTGATTCGACTCGTTAACATAATCGTATGAGTATTTATCTACGTAGACAGTATCTCCCTAGCGTTGACGTTCGCGTATGCGGTCTTCGTTGATGCTCTATCCGGTACACGGACTAGGTTTTAAGCGGATCTGTATGCATGGACATACGCTGTATTAATACCGTGCTTGTTTTGACGCTAAGTAACAGGTTGGAGATTAGCTAGGTTCTCCGTGCATATCACCACCGGACAGTCGAGAAAAGCAGGAGAACGCAGGAGAAGCTGACCGTCGATCAGTTTCACCTGCGTTAGCGATCGCTCTCTCTGTCTGGATGGGATCCGTTAGCTAATCGTAGGCAGGTAGATGTAAAGCAGAACAAGTAGGCTTTATTTCTGGTGGCCATCGTTAGCAATACGATGGCTCCTGAGCTGAGCAGGGGGAAAGGCGTAAACGTGGCTAAACAAAATCGTTTGTCAGATTAATTCGCTCTTAGATTTATTGCATTGGCGTGTACGCCGAAATCAATCGATGTATTTATTTACTGCGCGGAGTGTATCGCGCTTAGCTGTTGTGCCGGCTATGCGCAGACAGGTCCTAAAGAAGGCCAGCGTATGACGTCCAGTAGGCCGATCCGCCAGACGCATATATCGTCGAATAATGATCAACAACGAGTTTATTTCCAATTTAATTGGCCCCTCCGCCTGCCAATCACTACCCCTCTTACCTCTGTGGGATGCATGATATGCAATCATTTACGGCACCACTATTAATCATTCCTATAATATGTAACCTCGTTTCAATCGATACGCTTCATGCCGCCATTGCTGATGTTCCATCATAAAAATGATGATTTTTTGATGGTAATAACGATGATATCTCTGTTAATATGGCTACGCGTACTCAGGTGTGATCGGATAGAGTGTCATAAATCAAGAGAATAAAGATTAAAGGCGCGCTGATTATATGGGTGACAACATTCAATAACATTACTGTACACCACTTTAGTATACATATATAAGGAATACGATAAATACGAACTTTTTGAGTTTATGATTTAGCACGAATGAAAATTAGGCCGGATTATCAGAATATGATGATCAAAATGACGGTATAAGACAAGTATTTTATTGGCCTGGTTATTTTTATTCGTCCAGTTTGTCCTTTTATCGTTGTTGTATTGAACTGGCGGTAAAATGGTTAACTCATTGAAGGTAACCCATAGGTTCTCGTAGCAGGTGAAAATAGTAAAATTTCCCCACATTTTCTCCACTAAACTTCGCACCCCATCCATCCCACCTTCTCCCCCGGACGTAGACACACTTCGTTTCGATGAACAGCAGTCCTAGACGCAAAGCTTGTAACATTTAAGCCTGCTAATTGAGACGGTGTACGAATTGCTATGCGATTAACAGCGGAACACGAGATTCGCATCAACAAAGTGAGTATAACTGAAGTATAAGTTAGTTCGGATAAAGTTACGAAGATGCAATCGAAAAGGCATTGGCACACTCACTGACAAAAATCATTGGCAAAAGTCATTGTCACAAATTGCCAGTGGTAAGGAATAGCCATCGTCGAGTCGACCCGACCTGACTTGTCGACGGTAACGAAATGTAATGAAAATTTCTTAAGTGATATGAAAAAAGGACCCTCGCTTCCATCCATCCATCGTTTACATGGCGGTCCTTTTGAAACTTGCTGATGTAAGGTGATATAATGAAAAATTACTCCTACAAGAACCAGCACACGCTGATCTACTCCTGCAACGGTATTAGGTTACGACTGCCCGTCCAAACTTTGGCTGCTGACTCTGAGTCAATCGGACGCGTAAAGTTGATCGACTCCAGTCGCTGCTTTCACATCGAAGTTCTTTGTGTTCTAGTGGGTGGGGTGCCAGTGCGGTCCGATCCGACAATTGAACTCATGTACACAGATACACATTCCAGTACAAGTGGGGCGTTACGTTACTGGATTGTGATGTTGAAGCTTCAGAGTCACCAGGTCGATGGGGGTCCACAAGGCATTTGACTTGGCAGAGCCACGGATTGATCGCGGGACAATTGAAGCTAGGAAATGTTGGACGTCTAGAGAGCTGGTTAGCGACAAGAATGACTCGTCAGCTCAGTACGGCATCGGCGCGGTAGACGCGACATTCAACTGTGATAGTTGAACATTTACTACGAGAACCGCTCTGCTGGTAGAAGCAGACCCGATTCGCTCTGCGACTGCTGTCGCGTTGCAATGGTCCCACAGCACTATGCCATGTAACTGTGTCACACTTGGCAGCCTCCCACCGCTAGCCATTCCGTGGAGAGGGTCGTTGGCCGTTGCTTGCCAACCGTATCAAGGAGGCCTCGTTGTTCGCTCGCCGAAGTTTAGCTGTACAACACAGTACAGCCCCTCAGAGACCGACATTCTGGATAGGGAAAGAAGTAGAGCTGCCTGGGCAAGCATGCAACGGTGGTCCCAGAAGCTGAACCTAATGTAAGATAAGGGTTCAATAGCACTCGTTCAATAATCGAAGTCTCACTCATCAAGGGCTGAAGTCGACTCAAAACCGTTAGTCGTTGCTGCTGCTGTTGTTGTTGGTAATAGATGTGTGTATGTATGAAGTGTATATGTTTGAGTCTATGGGCGTCAGTAGCGGCGTTTTGGACAACTGCGTTTCTTCAAGCTGCGTACAGTTCAGATGGGATAGTCACCAGGGTAATATTATACAACCCCTACGTACACACATAAGGCATTGCGCTCGTACCGCCCAAAAAAAATGGATCTGCAACGTTTTCGGACCGTTCGACTATAAGTTCAGTCAGAGCGTAGGCGTTCAGAAAGGTATCACGTAGCAAATGCAAACCAGCCGATAGGTTAAAATCGTGCTTTCGTTAAACGGAGAATAGACGTTATCGGTGTTACGATAAAGGTGGCTTTTAGTGGCAGTTAGCCGTTGTTTACTACTAATAATAGTAAAAATAACAGTTCCACGTGTTCCCCCCATTTACTCAGTGTAGAACAGTATTTAGCCCGTGTTCACCATTGACACCCCCTTTATTAACGTAGCCTATGTCCTATTCCTGCCAGACGTCTCAAAGGCCATAGCGACAACACGACGAAGACAACTAGATTGCGATCTAATCACCACAGGCTGTTAGCAAAGTCGCCCGCCGAGAACTGCCGAAGGGGCCGGCTGTCGAGCAGGTCCATTAAAGTTTTGAAGTCTGATTTCTCTGTGCTATCAGCTACCGATCAGTTTTTGTTTTCTCCACTAGTTACCTCAGTACCGCAATTGTCCAAGTGTCACACAAGGAGACTACGACGCTGTCTTAGACTCAACGACCAGCATTTGCGGGATTGTAAACACCCGTCGCGGCGCCTACCTTTAGTTTTGCCTGCCCAAACGCCCGATCCCGCTGTAACATAATAAGCAGCCCGCCTGAACAGGTGCGTAGTGAACCGGCTTTTAAGGGCAGTGGGCTACGATAGGTTGTGGCGGAGCAGTCGATTGCTACGATCGGACATTTCCCATCGTCCAAACCCTCTCCCAGATCAGCCACGATACACGGTTTTAGGTGTAACACAGAAAATGCAGAAGACAAGCTACATAGCGTTTTAAACTGAAAGATCGAGTTGCGTCGGCTTCGAGTCATTGATCAAAGTTTCAAAATTTCAAAAAAAAAAGATAAGCGGAGATGCTATCTTATCTTGCGATAGCTTATAGAGGCAGGTACGTGGACGACGGCAAAAACGACGACATTTTCTGCGCTCGATAAGAGAGAATATGAGATAAGAAACGAGATATTGGAGAACCCCCGAGATATACGTGCGATCAAATGAAGTTATTGGAGATAAATTGGCCTCGAAGTTACCTCATCAGCTCAAATCAGGTGACGAATGCCTGTTAGCGCTACACAGTTTGGGATCAAACGTAACAACACAACAGCAGCTTTTGCTTTGGCCTCTTTTCTGCCTGTCTAAGGCTGTATAACGGAAACGCTGCTATTGCTAGTGGATTTGGTTTCTCTATTAAAATCGTATCAATCTAATTCGTAAAGCAACTCGGCAGAAGCGTTGATCAGCAGGTCCGATACGGCCTGGTATAAGGCAACAGCACCTCGTGTGATTGTCTATCTCAACATTTGGACAATTGTCGTTTTTCTTGAGATTTGTTAATGATTCGAAATATTTTTGTTTTTAATTCCATTAATTTATTTTTAGCATGAGGCATTTACTAACTGAAGAACCACCATGCTGCTCGCTGTTGTGGTTTACTGGGAGAGACAGACCTGAAGAGGTTTACTTTTCCGTTTACGAAATAGAACTTCGTACAGATCGCGCAAATAGTAAGACAAGCGGGACTTTGACACGGGTGTTTGCCCGACAGGTCGGCTAACGAAAATGTGCTAGAGAACAATAGCTCACATTTTAGTTGTACTGGATCAGTCTGCCGCCTTGTTATTCTACGTTGCTTTAAGTGACGAGCCGTATATTTCTTAACGAAAAAGAACAATCAGCAGAAGCGTTGTGTACTCTCGTAAATGACAGATTATTCGAGGACAAAGAATGAAAAAACGAAATTGCCAACGAGTAGCCAAATTAAAGGCAAGATAGTTTGATTCCTACGGACACCTATACGAATGTATAATATTCTTCGTAGGGACAAAATAGACTGAACTGTTGGATTAAACAACAGCCGAACAACAACGGAGTGGCTAGATCCACACCGCCATGTGAGTGCCTTTTGGACCCTAAGTGTGTGTAGGCTAGTATACATTTATCTGGCTATAGTTGCATGAGCCTTGAAGATCTTAATGGCACAGTGGTTTTACCCAGTCATCAAGTCTCCATCGTTTTGTCTATGTTGCACTACAAATGGACTTTTCAGACGCTACCTTGCCAGGGCAGCCAAATAGGACGAGACGATAAAGGTACAAATCGATTTGTGTAACGACAACGCTAGAGTCCCGGATCCGAGATCTTTTGAGTAAAGGAAATTTCTTGATTGGTGTGTATTTTAGATGCCCAATCGAAGCCTGTACCAACCCAATATGATAACGGCGAAGAATTGTCTAACGCAACCCAGTCGCTACTGAAGGCGTTTCTCTACCGCCTGTTTTAGGGCTGATCCCGAACTTTGAAGACACTGCACGATGACGATTGAAACAGAAGATTACTGCGCGACAAAACCAAAATCGCTACCGCACGCATGTGCAATGCTCTCAAGGGAGTTTTGTGCGAAGGGGCACCTACATTAAAATACACTTATCCCAACTAAGTGCTGCTCGGGGAGCTTAAGTTTAGTAGGCACAGCGTTGTGTAGTGTAGGCTGCCTGATGTACACGGACCCCTGTCCTGAGCTGTCGAACAGACCAACGTCACCCTTGTTTTTTTAAGTTAATATCGAGATGCGAGAAGCAGTTTCAACAAGCAGTAATAGCAGCAGCGCAGCAGTAGCAATATCGAAGGTGCGCTACAATTCCTATTTAGGTTTTGCTAGGGATTTACACCCAGAGGTGTTGTCCTTCGCCTTAGGAGGATGAGATATAAAGAGTCAGACTCAGACAGCGATGGTTTACTGCTATAACCATGCTGAGCTGAGTGGATCTCCACGACTGTCGTGTTTTGGAAAATAAATTACCGATACTGATCGAGTGAAGGATTTCAATATCATGTTTTTATTAACTCAAACCGCTTCCCTCGTCAAGCTTAGTCATTTGCCACCTTCACGAAGAAGCACTTATTCACGGATTTTTATTGTCCTGGTTCTTCATAGCAATCATCTAACATATCCAACCCCAATGACGATCATCCCCTTTCTTAATGGATGGACACCAATAGCGATTGCGCGTAATACTACCTGTATAGTATTTCTAGCTAGGTAGGCTGGCTTGCTGATCGATTTTCGAAAACTAGCGCGCTTCCCATACACATACACAGACACAGATACACATACGTACACCTATCCAGATCTGTTATTATCGTTTTGTCTGTAGCAGCTGACGGAGCTTCAAACGACTAGTAACCGTACAAAAAGGTACGTGCGACAACTTCTAAATATATTGGTACCCACCAATAATGAAGAGACGCGCAATACTATCGACATAGTAGGACAGACTGAAAGAACTGACGTCTGACGTGTAGGAATCTATGTGCGGATTTTGGACATATCATTATAGTACTGGCTCTGGTGTTGTCGCCAACAGGACGGAAAGCCTGGATAGACACAGGCATGCGTATAGCTATATAGATAATAACTGTACGTGGCTATGGTATAATTTCCGTCGTAGGTTGAATTGTCGACGGGGCGAGTAGGCCGCCGAATCAAACATTTCGGAATAGACGCAGATACGCATAAATAAAATAGATGGATTCCAAATAAAAGGGACGACACAGAATTTATGATAGGTATAAAATAATTGTTCAAATGGTTCTCCTTAGACATATATGAGATATATACGTACATCTAAAGAGAATCACTGGAGGTGCGGAGCCGCAAGAGCTAAGCACGAAGGGATGCCCCCAGTGCTGCAGATTGTCACTAGAAGCAAATGCACTGGCACAAACGCAAGGGCTAGTGAAAATTGAACAACCGAGACAGAAAAACATCGTTGAAAATCCCTACTACCAGCAACAAGTTTTTCTTTATCGAAGAGCTCTACTCGGAACAGATCCGACAGACAGGCAGTCCGATCAGGCGATCAGCCCGTCTACGAGTTATAGCAGAAGCAGAGTAAGTGCAATGTGTTTAACCTTAAGCGGGCACGCTCAGACGGACCTGAGCCAATTTTGGACGCATCAAAGCAAGCCATATCCTATCGCTAAAGCTTGATACCACGGCCACAGCCTTCGCGTTCGTTTTGAAAGGCCGCAATACGAAGATAGCCACAGAAGAGTCTTGAAAGGCCTCCAATAGCTCGGATATGCTTAACAGCACAGACAAACCTCTAATTGTGAGTGGTGATGACAGAAGTACAGTAGCGACACCTGGTGGTATTTCAACATATCGCAGCAGAAATAGCAACAGGATGGCAGATAGAAAAAGGAAATTGAACTTAGGCACTGATGTACAACGAGGTTGAGATTAAATATATGCTAATACGAAAAAAATGTAATTATACTGACGAAAATATTTTTAATTATTTAATGCACATTCAGTTAGATCGTGCGATGTGTTACACATTTCTAGATTCTATAACTTATTGTCCTGTTTGTATCGTCACATATCTAAACTATACGAGCGTCGGGTACTTAATGGGCGACGCTCTACTATATAAGAACAGGCAAGGTCTGTGGGCACAATGCGACCACTCAATGTACGAAGGAAAAAGCATTATATCAATTGATTGACGTCGGAAGTGTCGTATATGGATCAGCTAAACCGGGTATTTTGAGGCCTTTTTTGGACAAGCTGAGTCACGTACCTTTTTGACGGTTCCGTGATTTGTTCCGAGGAAGGCGACGCTGTGCTGTTGCGTGACTGTCACGACAACGGCCGTTAGCGTTACGCCAGTCCACGTAGCGGCGGCCTGAGCCCGGATCGGCGCGCTGCCGTTAACTTTAAGCGTCTCGTTACAGAAGCTGTACACGTTGCCGCTTTTC
Source organism: Varroa destructor (assembly GCF_002443255.2). Classification (NCBI taxonomy): domain Eukaryota; kingdom Metazoa; phylum Arthropoda; class Arachnida; order Mesostigmata; family Varroidae; genus Varroa; species Varroa destructor. The sequence continues at coordinate 44,695,805 of NW_019211455.1, read as the reverse complement.
TGTAATTAGAGTAAACAAAAGAGCAGAAATTGTAGTAATTATGACTGTGCCATGACCACTACGCCACCTGTTAATCTAGCAACTTCTATATAGTATTTGGAGAATATAAAAATACGTGTATTACTTTTGTTATTACATGCTATAAGAAATATGTTGATCAAAAGCATCCATGACCCTATGAGGATGTTGGGCACTGAGTGTCCCGTAGCATACTATAGTTTTCTATGTCTATCTAGGTTGCCATTTCTATCCAACACCTTTATAGTATATTACGTTTATAGAATGCTATGGGTGCAATCTTACATGCGCCTGTTACGTATGCCATTGCTTTATATGCGGTATTCATCGAACAAACGCTATTAACAAACGCTTTCTTTTATAAAATCGAAAACTCACAGCGTTTGATCCTCACCACCCGGACACCTTAAAAACTTCTAGTTTCATCTTTAACCTAGTCGCATATCTCGCTGCGTATAACATGATGCAACCTGCGTATTCACCGCCTAAAGTGATATGGCTGAAACGTTTGTCGGCCATCGTTCAGACGACGCTTGACTGGCACTGGGCAGCTTCCTCCATCCGAAGCACTTCCGTTGATACATCAAGTTTATTTCGACCCCGTATACACACAAATACCAGGATCATGTAGAGGCTTTTGCGTTGTCATGAGCGTTGCTCACAGTTGCTTTGCGACCAGCCATCGGTTTCTCCCCAGACGGAAAACCGAAGTTTCAAGTTTCCTGCTGCCTCGGGCAGCATGCAGAAATCACTGTACGTGCGGGCCTTCTCTTAGAGAAGCATTACCTTTCGCCACTGCTCCTGAGGCAACGAACGACCCAGCGGTTTTAGTCTGTCCAAGAACTTCAGCGATGGTGGGGTGGTCCTTTCGTTTCAGACTCGCTGAGTGCAAAGGCAAAGTAGATGCCCAGGGGTGCCCTCTGGCTCCGCCTTGTCTGCCATTTGCCCTCTGCTGGGGTCATCCGGTCACCCACACTGGCAGAGCGTTTTATTGAATTTTTACGATTCTCACTCACACCCTGCCTGTGAGTTCCAAAGAGGCCATTACCCACCAGCAAGCTTTACATATACTAGTATTAAGCTCCGCTTTTTCTACACAACCCAAATGGAGTTTGAGAATAGCAATGTTGACTGCGGTGCCGCTTCTACGCAGCGCAAGGAAAAGCTAAGCTTTTGATGCTACGAACTCAGAAGTTATTGTCAGTGTAAGAGAGAAATAAAGGCATAAGGACAAGTACTGGATGGTGTAAGTCTATGCTACTATGAGGCTCGCTGCTCCGTAATATTGAGCACCAGCACCTGCGGGCGTCCTCTATAATAAAATTCTCGCTATGTCAGAACGAGTATTTGTATATGCCTATATTATAAGACCCTGCAGTTTCGCGCGATCTGTAAAATCCGTTTATGTGTGTGTGTGTGAATGTATGTGTCGCTTTCTCGGTAGCTCAGCGGTCTTGTCATCCATGCCAGCAGGACAACATCTGGGCGACAATCAGCAGGGGATAACCGGCAGAAGGAGCCAAGAACCAGTTTCATCGTTGTTGCCGGGTCGAGGCAAGTCCTGAATCGAGCCCGTAAAAGGGACATCGCCTGAGGGAGAGCTGAGGTTAATATCCGAGTAGCGCCATGAGGCGAGCATGTGCGCTAGTACAATTTTACAGAAATTCGCCTTTCACACACTTCTTGGCCGCTTCCAGCTTTGACATAACGGTACTCCGGCACAGGCCATCAACCGTACATCAAGCCTATCCGTTCATGTCGTGTAGAAGGCAGAAGCGGCAAAAACACAGACCAGTTGAACTCTCCCTCTTTTCATTCCTTCGTAAAAAGTGGAAAAGTGCCTTTCTGATGATTACGTGAGACTTTCCCAACATTGAGGTAGCAACGCAGTAAAGCTTTCCAAAGACAAAGGCTTTAGGTGAGCCATCTAACCTGCTTTATCTAGGCAAAGATAAGGAGGGAAGCTCGTTTCCGCTGTGAACTTCATATTGTGCACGTATGAGGACAGAGCAGGAAGAGGTTCACCAAAAATAAAAAGCCTCAAAAACCCTTTACTTTGTGCCCGGAGCAATGACTTAACAAGCTCGTAATTCAGTCCGTTCGGCTACGCTTACTTAGCGTTTGTTTTTAGAAAGAATGCTCAACGTGCCAAGTATTGTATTTCGTAAGCAGTCCATATGCGTTCGACCAGCACACGGCCATCCCCAATAACGTTGAGAATACCGACCATCTGTTAATATGGCTGAAGTCATATTATTACCACCATTGCGTTAAATGTGAGTTGGAGTATGTCTTGGAGGATCTGATATAAAAATTTATTTTTATCTGGTTCCTAAAAAAGCAAGCGGGCTGCACAGACGACGATGTTCATTCTAGCGCCAGCCACCCGGTGGTCCCCAAAAGCAGTTCGTGCGGGCCGTTAACCGTCATCCACGACAACTGTGGTCCAAGTCTTGCTTCTTTAGCTTTGCCGTGTCCTACATCCCCCTCCCTGCGATGAAATGGTCTTCAAGGGAACTGTAAAATTCCCAGAGGATGGTGAGTTTCTAGCATATTTTTCACTGGTTTTCTCTATTGGGCTTCCGTTGGCTCAACTTTGTTTCGTTTGCTGTTATACCTTATCCATCCGCTGCCCGGCCGCTCAGGTTCTGTTAGTTGCCTAGAGTTTTTTCGCATTTTACCTTAACTTTCACTCTCTAACGCACCTTCCTTCCCGTTCCTCGTTTTTCAACCTATCATTCCTATATTACTTGCTGCTTCTGCGTCACAGAGTTAGGCTCATAGTGAACATCGTATGAGTCTTAGGTCCGCACCAGGCCAAAAGGACATTGCGCAACATACAGCTCACAGTAATACCGTTGGGTAAAGTAGTGGTGTGGTTCAAACTCTTATTGAGACTGACACAATCCGGTTTTCGCCTCCTGCAACGAGGCACAGGTGCTGAAAAGTCGCCACACCCTACAGGCACGGCCGCTTGCCGTCTACTCTGGCAGCTTCTCTACGATGAAATCAGCAACAGCAGCAACGAGACGAAGTGAGGAGGCTCCCTTATCCTCTTACGCCAGCGCAGTAGTCCATGTTGGTTCACCCAAAGTGGCAGGATTCTGCATCCGTATCCTTGCTCGACATATCCCATTGCAGCTTCCCCGGCCTTGAGCACGGCCATTGCCGCCCACTGCACTACCCAAATTATTGCTCTCGCTACAACTGACAAATACGTCTATTATAGCAGACAGACGCCAGTCGTTCGCTGCGAGCTCAAAGATTCTTCTCGATAAGCTTATATAACCCAAAAAGTCACGATGATCCATTCCTCCTTCCCGTGTTTCGTTGTCGAATCCACGCGCTCCTGCTTTTTTCCTCCCTTTTCCACTATCCACACCCGGTGTCAGAAAAAGCCTTGAGCACGAAAAGTCCCAAGGAAAAAAGGGGTGTATTGAGAGCAAAACTAGATGCCCGGTGGTGTACACGCCCAGATATATCGACCGACAGACATGCGCCGCGTGGCCGCGTTTCTCTCCAACGTTGACTAACCCAGAAAAAGGTGCCTTGCAGGCAAGCAAAACCCTCGCTGTGCTTAGCAGGCGCCAGTAATCTACCCGACTCCAATTACGCTTATTCGCCGGCACGTCGATCGCGCATCAGTGGGCCGCCAGACAGCAGTGCGACCTGCGTCTTCTGCTGCTGCTACTGCTTTCGATGTTGCATCTATGCTGTTGCTTCCTTTAGCAGCTGTGGCGGCTCATTGGTTTCTGCTCCCGGCTTCGCTTCTCTCGTGCTCTGTTTTTAGCCGTACTCATCCCTCTCCCTAGCAGGTTCCCTCCACCACTTCTCGCTCTCTCCACAGTTTTCTCCTCTTTGTGGAGCATTAACAGACAGTGGTTGGGCAGCGGTTTCCGATTGGTGGGACCGGTCAGTTTGCCCCACTGTCTAACGGCTATTGCCAGTTTCCTAGCAATAAGGAGTCTAGTGGGACAAGTAATAGGAGTGACAGCAGCAGCAGTCGGTAGTAGTAGAATAGTAACTGTAATAGCCGGTCCTGCGTCATGGCTCACGCCTCAGATGAGCCTAAAGAATGCATGCCTGATGGATCTCTACATAGAGAAACCGTCTAAGACGTGAGAAAAGGATGAAGAGAGACCCAAAGTTTTCAGTGTCGTGTGTCCCAGAAGCGAGTGGTTCGCTATGTTAACTGATGATGACGGTGGGAATAGGGCCACAGCAACTCAACCATAAAGTCCATGTCGTAAGTGCTTGTATATCTACTGTGACATTAACGCACATTACGACGATTGCTTCCGAATAAGTAGAGCAGAAGCGCTGTTTGGTGAGCTCTAGTCGCATGCGATCGTGCGGTCAACGAGGGGGTAACGTTGCGCTCCGTTTCTAATGTAGTGCAGTGCCACTGCTCCATAGCGGTGAGAAATAGCTAGTCCCTTAAGACAACCTCGTGGTATGCCAATAACCGGACATGATCAGTCTATTAACAAGCAAAATCTAACAGTCATGATGAGCTCAGCCAGAGGTTCAGAGGGGGGATCGCATCGCGAGTCTGCACTAGGCTCTCACTTTTCCTCTTCGGTTCGCTCTTTCGACTCTCACTCTCGCAATAACGGTGGCGCATGACGCAGGACTCAGCTCAGCTAAGGGCATTCATGTGAAAAAAACTAATTTCAAGCGACGGGCTGTCCTCAAGCTCGTCGCCAAGGGGCAAACGGCTAATTATGGAACGCACGTGGATAACCTTATCTTGCTCTATATGGCGGCAGAACAGAACCTTCAGGAAGCTCTTGACTTGCTTTGCAATCGGCTGAGGGGGGATGCTGCACCATCGAGAAGGAGCGACTGAAAAACGAGGCCACTAATGGTGTATGAGCAAGATGCAGCCCGCTGAAGAGCCAATCGGTTCGTTTCTCACTGCAGATGGCAGAAGAGGATATCATAAGGGGAATAATATCATAAGAATATCATTTCTGCACTACATGTACCTCTGCTTTTACGCTTCCGCTACTGCGTGTTATGCCCCCTTCATAAGAATGTAAGTTATAATGTTGCTGGTAATTGCGGGTCCTGCTTCGGCTTGCTGCTGCTACAAACTCCTATTGCCATATTGCCAACAGGTGCCCGCGTTCTCTTTTCCTCCCGAAACTTACGTCGTTGGTATGAGGTCGTCTGGAGATTAACTACGGGCCTAGCGAGGTAAACAGGCGAAGTTAACGTGCTCGAGTGTTCGTATCACGCACATATGGTCTCTTGCATGCAACACGAAATCAGACGTAATAGAGTGGAGATACAGCTTTTATGTATCTGCTAGGGTGATTTAGGCGGGAGAGCCCTCTTACAGTAGAAACGAAAATGTGTCACACTAATGATTAAATAGGAATAGATGCATGTAACACAGATTGCTAGGTGTTTCAAGGATGATTCAATAACATGATCCGTCTCCAATCGATGCGATATGATATGAGCGTTAACTGTTCGGCCGGGTAGTATAGAGTATCAGCTCAGTTGCGTCTTCAGTGTCTTCAGTCTCACAGCTTCTTCGCAGACGTTGATAAAGGTGTGACATATATTGCACACCCAAAGGGCCATCTATGTCCTTCTGAGATTTTCAAAAAGAATCAAGGAACGAAACATCATACCATGAAACCTTTATATTATACGCCTGCTACCGCTGGCGCTCTTCTCAAGCCGACGACACTTCATACTGACTTTGTGGGCACTTACATTTAACCCACCTTCATTGCTTGCTAAAGCTTGGTCTTTTCAGTTGCCCAATGTCATGGTGCTGCTGTCGGTGCGATGAAACGGAAGTTTTTGAAATGGCTGCCCTCAGGTCTTGCTGCTTTACTCCATCGAATTCTCTTCTTTCCTCCGATCTATCAACGAAATCTCCTTTGGACGCAATTCAAGAAAGACGCTTTTTTCTAGGAGGACAGTTCTGCGAGTGTAAAAGCGGCCTGGTCCATTGAAACATCTGCCACTTCTTCGCCTGGCTGGATCTCGGTTTTTCTGTCCCGTTTCTTTCCATCTTTATATTATGGGGGGAACACCTTTGACAGCAGCACTGTCAGCTCTATTTAGTCAACCGCCAAATACGCTGTTAGCCGTTAAACCCATAAATATGAAACAAGCCCCTGTTTTTCTGCCGCTATTTTTCTGTCTCCGTCGATCTGAAAGTGAACGCGAACGAAGACGACATAGAACTGGAAACCCAGGAGAAGATACAATAAGTTTTGGCTGAACGGTTTATAAATATCTATTCTATAATACCATCATGGTTTGTATATAGCAGTAGATGTAGAATGTATTATTAGGTTTGACGGGTATCTGAATTAGGCGATTTAAAGCAACCTAACGGACAGTTGACCCATTGATTTGAAACTCTTCAGAACGATCGATGATAGTGACGGTTTGATGGCAGCTAACACAGATGTCCTCATCTATGTCAGATCAGTACGGCAATATTTCCTTTGACATCTCTGTATTCTCTTACATATCTCATAGTAGACTTTGATATAATGACTTGTCCGCGATTCTCTAACTATGGTCGTAGTTTATGGTGGTCTGAATTCTCCATAAGATTCATGTCCTTTGACGTTACATGATAGTAGCTGGGAAGTATTAATAATCACAGATGTGACAGATACTACACCGCGTGCGAGCTGAAATTCGGCATTCGTCCGTAGAATTGGACGCGTGTAGAATCTAATCGTCAACAAGTTTCGGCATAAAATTAGTAATTGTTCCAGAAGGCGAGCACGGCGCAACAATCGAACCGTATAGTTCTTGCTTTTCCAATATGGCATGATGTTAATCGATAGACGCAAGCAGTAAGTCTGTTTTTGTAGGCAATATCTGTACCATGTGCTGTTGTTGCAATCTGTACCTATAGCTACTCGCGCTCTTGAAATACGCATAGATAGATCTCAACAGTATCTAACCCATCATGACCCTATGGGCGGAGATATCTTTAGTCGGCGTTTTTTGAACCATGTCCAGTGGCGGCCAGTCCAATGAATCATAGGGATCTTGATGGTATCAAGCGATTGGGTATGCCAACTACGTGCCGTTTTTCCTGTATTTCTTCATTAGCTAATTACAGAAGGCATAGTAAGGGAGAGGTATGCATAAAGGCAATTAGTCAAAAACGAAGAGACCGGGACGCTGTACTCCACCAACTTACACATGGCCTCGAACCTCATTGCGTTATTCGCAATAATTGTGGTGAAAGATACCACTCGGCCTGATTTTCTCGTTGCCTCCAAACGGCAAGCTGATGAAAGCTCCCTTTGAACATTTCTCGAGCCCGTTCGTTCCTTCGTTGGTTTAACCATCCGTAGTCCGTCGTCTACCATCTAAAGATCTCATCTATAAACCTTCAGTGAATGTTTGACGGAAGAAAAGCAAAACTGGTCCTGGAACGGAAATGTTTTTTTTTAAGAAGTACAGAAGGAAAAACGTTCTCCGCCTTCAAGCCTTCGAAATGCTACTTTGGTGCGGCCGAGGCAGGCCCCGCGCTGATATTTGGCGGTCCCTACAGCCAGCTTATGCCGACTCTGTGGAAACAACCACAAACCACGTTCATCTCTTTGCGCCACTGCTTTTCACCGCTGCTGCGCCTGCTTAGCAGCAGGCCACATGGCAGCGTCACTCAAAGCTCTCCTGGCAGTTGCCCATGGGTGCTTCCTGTGAAGCCTGTGGGTCCTCATTGGCTATACCAGGGCCTTGCGGCTCATAACCCGGTAGCCCCGCTTCAGAAACCGATCACGCCTACGCCGTTAACATTTCGAATGGAGATAAATACCGGCGTGGATGTGAACGCCGCGGGACATTTTCCTCTTGCCGCAGCTATCGCCATAGCTCACCACCTAGAAATTCAGCGGTTACAGTCGGGGCAACTTAAACTAACCCGAGGCAACTCAAGGCGGCAATGAAGCGTAGGCAAACCTTCAAGAAGCTTTGCCTACGATCGATTGTAGGGAACCGGTTTTCCCAGGGCTTGTTCCTTTATTGAACAAGCATTTCATCATCATCTCATGGCGGCCAGGAGCGACACCAGCTATGATGGCAGCAGTAACAGACCTCCACGAGGACTTTCAGCCAAAATGCCGCAAGCCTGCATGATCGGGAAGGCAATCGCCGACAAAAGCTGCTAGCAGCATCTCTTTTTTGCTTTGCAAAGGAAAGCGCTAGCCAAACAGGGTGACCAAGACCTTCTTATTGGGTTTCTTCGTCGTCCCGCAATTGGGGTTCGTGTGCCATAATGGAAGAGCTTGAGGCACCGCCGCTGCCACCGCCACCGTCGCAACTACAAGGAAAGAGAGAGAGCAAAGGTTAATAAAGAGACAGCCCGGAACGCCCAGGCAGCCAGTACGGCCATGGTACCTAGTATCTTCTATAGTGCCTCATAACAGTACATCTATCGCGGGTTTAGGCTCGGCAGCGATGGCAGCAGAAAAAGCAGTAGGAAGATCCTCTGCCCCTACTGCAACGATGGCCACGACCATCCTTCGACGGGATAAGAAGCCCTCTGTCCCAAGTGATCCTCAAAGGGTCTCACCCATGATGAACCGCTCCGTCTTTGCTAGCGGGTCCTCGGCCTTCAGCATCGTCCCCGCAGGCACGCTCTCCATAAAATTGGTATAAACCCACATACTTCATGGATGGGTTGTCCAGCAAACCAATAGACAACAGTTGCCCATCAGGCACATTCAACTGAGCACCCTTCTTCCTTCGACGACGATGTCTATCAGTATTATTCTATGACTGGTGCTGCTAGCACCCAAATGTCCATGGGTCCACTATAAACCCGCCGTCTCCATGTTATAGACGTTTAGCAGTAAGAGCCGTTGGCTGCGAGTTAGACAGCATCCGAGGCCGGACTCGAAGCCGGCGCCGGGCCGATTATCGATGACGGCGACTCAAAAAAGTAAAGCAGCGGAAAGGGCGGCTGTAATTTATTTGATAGGTCCAACGACAAAAAGAACCAGCCGACGCCGACAACGGCAATGATGAGACTGGAAAGGCAAGCGGACGTGTGCCTGGAGATCATAAACGGCATAATGCTATACGCGTTAGAGCTGTTGTTGCTGCTGCCACTCCTGCAGCTGCAATGGCAGCTGTTCGCTAGACAGGAACGTGTCTAGTGGTCGTTGTTATACGGACACTGAAGTTATATAGGGCTAAAGCGAACGGGGCTGCAGCCACGGCGGAAGTTAAGTAATAATTGGGTTTGTGGTATCACGGTGCTTCCTGGTTATTTTCTTAGCTATCGCAGGAGTTAAAGATAAAATAACAACACGAGTATTAGAAACAGGACGAACGAGCCATTGTCATGTTCACCAGCAATATATATATATAATAAAACAAATTGTCTAATTTGCGCCAGCGTGACCAAATGTAACTAGCGGTCAGTGAAAAAATACGTTTTGTAAAAATAGCAGGGCAGTAGCCCATATCCGTTCAGTCGTGTCGGAAACAACCGCTTTTGCATCACTGAATGCAAATATCGCACGCTGACGAGGTTTCGCTGGCATTCAACTACAATAGTGAAGCTGGAATTGTAGTGCCTAAATTCAACATAGATTTAGAATTTCTCCATTGTGAAAAAAAAAATATACGTGTCTACCATGAAAATATACGTGTCTACCATGAAAATATACGTGTCTACCATGAAGGAGAAGATAGCTACTTCATATAGTTTAGATTCGAAGTTTTTCCTGATGTTTGTTACTTATGATGATGGTGTTTTATACTGCGTGCTAAACCTTGAAGCATAATTTTGGGTATTGGCAGCAAAACAAAAGCCTAAAGTTAACGACTAGTACCTCTGAAGCAACGTCTGCCGTACAGCCGAGAGAATATTGCTTAAACTGATACAGAGGCGTAGTTCGTTCTTTATCAGTTATTGAAAAGATTAGCAAATCATCGCGGGCAGCCACTGCCCCGGTTTTCAGCCATTTTCTATGAGTTTCGGAGCTGCAGCCCAACGAGCAGGGCAACGGATAGTCAGGCTTAGCAGAGCAGCTCGTAGTCAATCGAAAACGCCGAAAGTAGATGCCCATAAGGCATCTCATTTTAAGGCGATGCAAGATCCCCCACTTCACCCAAAAATAGGCTTAGTTGCGAATAAGAAGGAAGCGTGTTACGGTTTCCGATTTCGAACCGTGACGACAAGGACAGCTTCTCTGAACATGGCCTACTATGAGGCCATTCTGCTTTAAGCCGGTCCTCGAGAACCGGAAGTGGCAGGGGGGATGAAAGCCCGTGGGTGCCTGGGCCCGTGGGGAACTGAAGCTGTGGGTTTACTCGAAAGTAAGGTGACGGAATGCCGATAAAGAACAAAGCGGAAAACCGAGCACTGGTTAACGTCAAGCTGTGGGGAGCTTCGCTTACTCTAATTTCTCATTTTATACATGCTACTCCTCCTGCAGCCGTTTGCTCACTTAGAACAGACAAATGCTCGATCCCGAGTGACTGCAGCTGTAGAAGAGTCAGTAGAAACGTTAGTTTTCAAGGATCTGCCATCACGACAACTACAAACATCCATCAAACTTTTAACCGAGTCTACGATCCATATGGAACTAGGACCCATCCCGTAAAAACCATCGACGCAATGTAATCTAGATGCGTCAACTCTTGTAACTTTAATTAACGAAAAAAGTCAGGGGTTTCAGGGGTTTTTAGGCTAGCGATGCTCAAAGACTCACCGGTTTAGTGGATCGCTTCACGTCCACTCGGCAATCATCTTCAACGAACAGCTTGGGCAAACATAGTTGATGCCAGCGTCATCGTCTCGAAGCATCGGCATGGGTTTTTCGCTAGACGTTGGCGGTCCACCCAGCCGAGCGGCTTCGTCCGTTGACGAAGCGTAAAGCATCGCCTCGAGGCGCACTCCGTTAACTCCATCGTTACCATGGTGGTCTTCTACTTTCATACTTCCGCAACATATTTAGAATGTAGCCGTAGCCTGCAGAGTCACAGTCTCTGCAACAGTCTACACTACTCTCAGTAGCGACCATCGTCCGCTGCTAGTTTCCCCGCAAAGAAAATGGTCTTTAATTATCTACACTCTTGTTTTACGGGGATCTAGTCAAGCAGCGTTGTCCGGCTGTTACGATAAGTTACAATAGATGGCGGGCGCCCTCGCCCTGTTCGCCCATCTAGTGCTACCTGTATCGGCCTTTCTTGCCGTTACCACTACAGCCATCATTCCAAGTGGAAGAAGGAAAAGAAAACTTCACAAAGTTCATGTTGTACAGAGTTCTTCTCGTTCGACAGCGCAGGACACAGGCCAAGTGCAGACCGCGTTTCGGAGAGTGTGTTAAAAAAGTGATAGACGACCAAAGAGGAACGAGAGAGATGCACGTGGCAAGGAAGAGGTAGTCAAACGATGCCGCTACTAGCTGTCGTCCCGACAGTCAACAACTGGCGCCCGCCATGAAGCGCGGCGTGGACCGCTGAGAGGATCAACACTGGGCCACTGCCAGACACGATGGCACGGGAGTTGTGCAGCAGCGTGGACGTAGGTTTGGCTACGAAGAAGGTATTCAGCGCGCCGCCCAACCAGCTATTTCATTTCTACGCGTCTCTTGATGTTACCCAGTGACGCTTTTACATCAGATATAAAGAGGCCTGCACCGATCCTATAGAGCAGAAAGCTGGCGATGCAGCCAGTATGGCGATTCCAGCTACCGGCACGACTTCAGAATAAAGTGTACATAAATACTTTTTTAAATCCGGCAGCAGACAGCGTTGCGGACGCGCAAGCTACCGTGTGCAACACACATCTAATTACAACAAGTAAATAAAAGTAGATAGACAAGAGTTTATCGTCTCGCCAATACCTTTTGCGTAGTAGTAGTAGTAGCTGATCATCATGCGGAGAAGTGGCTTCACAAAGAGTCTTGTCCTAATCCTATGGTCCCGCCGTTGCTGCCTATTCTATTAGTAAGAAGGGTCTTATTCGTATGTAGTGGTACATAGGCGAGAGCTGAGAAAGAAGTTCGCATCGCTTGGGCATGAAGTAGTAGGACCGCGGTTGACAAGTGTGTTAGAACTCAAGGGAAACGAAGCAGGCTGACAGAACGATTGTCCGTGTCCATCGGATCATACAGTACAGTGAGATGACAGTGTTCTATGATCTTGACTGCTATCTGCCCAAAAAAGAGAACCAAGACACTGCCGGAAACCTCGAGCTGTTCCGCTTTTTTTTGTTGCTCCCACTGCCGCCGTAGGGCAAAGCTACTGAGACCGGCTGAATGGTTAACGGTCACAGCCAGCCAAACGACAAAGACTACGCAAGAGACAGAAGTCGGTAGTTTGCCCTAACGCTTTTGGCGAACATCTCGCTGAACGCCCAGGGCTTTCTTCTAGCGCGACCCTGTAGAATCCCTACTGCCGGTTTCCTTTGACGGCCATCAGGATCTGGTTACAGAGGCATCGATAGAACCTTCCCTCTAAGTCCCTATATATATGCTTCCACCATTAGTCGCTCGCTATCAATGGGCTACCGGGCACTTAGACGTCTTCATTTTCTCACTCGTCCGCGATCCATGGACCGATTCCATGGTACATCAAAACTCGACTCGGAATAAGCCGCGGTCAGTGGTAGCTAGTGGTCTATCGAACAAGAAGGCTATCACTCGTTGTCCCGGATATGGTCGTAATAGTGAAGCGACCGTCGGTCACTTCGTTATGGCACGAGTATCTTTGTGCAGGAAAACATGATAGAAAAAACACCCTCGCCTATTTAGGTGCTTACCTACTGAATCATCCGTAGAAAAGGACGCTGAAAATAGTGCTAGCATAGTTGACAGAGTAAGAACAAGCACTACAACTACAATTACTACGCACTGGGATCGGCTCCACTATCGCAAACACCCATATGGACATATATATGTACATATAAGCAGGTTCGTCCATATCGACAATGAGCAGAACTGAGCCGGACAACGGCCACCATCGCAGCTCACTTTTCCTGCTCTCTTGCTATGATCGTCGACCATAGGTGGGCTACGGACTGTTACTACAGCTGCGAGAAAGACCCAGGCAAGATCCTCATACGATTCCGGATAACACCATGCTACTGGGCCCTGGAGCTTGATTCACTTGCCGATTGTCCAGGCCGATGATCAATAAATGCATTTGTTGCATTCATATTGTACAGTAAGCGATGGTAGATGTGGCGGCGATCGTCGATGGGACCAACCCATCAGAGCAATCCAACAGACTAAGGCGGCCCACAAGGCATAGAATTATCGCATGTTGTTCGAACGACCGCAACTGGGCGACGATACAAAGCCTAAGGATAAGGAGACCCTGCAGACAGGCTTCCCCGCGTTCAGCTGGATCTGTCAACTGCGTCAAGTGTTTGGCGTCCCAGGCGCTGGTTCGTGGTTGGCCGTAACCCTGACTGAAGCAGCTTTCTCCATTGCAAGATAGGCACATTTGCGTCAATGTATACGTGGGGAGACACAAACCACAGATAGATAGGCAGAGAAAGGTAGCTAAAAAAAATTTGGAAGGACATGGATTTCATCTATTACTGTTTGATTAACATCGCGTGTTGTGTGTACTGGGCGAAACGTGTACTAATACAGGGAGCCAAATCTCCACAGACCCATTCATGGTAGATACAGGGCCTTGAAGAACTTCGTTCGGCCAAGTTAATTTTATACCATGCTCATTCGTGCTGTAGTTGTACAACTGAGGGAAGGAGCTGCTGATGTTGATACGCGCTTTTTTCGATGCAAATGTCAGCATCCATAAAGGCGCAAACTGTCCAATAACCAGTTTGAGAAAGGAAGACAACAAAACAAGCGAGAATTTAAGATGCGCTTGATTATCTCGTTTCTTTCGTTTGGCAGACCCAGCGTCCTAGCCTCCTTCTTTTTTCTTTCCCGATCATTCCCTCAGACTCTCGAGTTCCCGCAGTATCGAATATTCTTGCCTCACAGTGTATTTAACGACATGTCCGTGTTACAATGAAATTGCTATTGTCACTACCTATACGCACTAGTGTAAGAACTAGTAATAAATCAGAAACTAAAAAAACCGTCCATAAAATCTTCCATCTTGAAACAAAGATCCAGCAGTATGCCTCAACGGCCAAGAAATACAAGACTGTCGTTCTCTAACATACTGGCCTTGCCTTCAGCAACAAATCCTTGTTTAAGGCAAGAAACTAAAGTGTTATTTATCTTATAGATTCAACCCGTTTTTGCTTTGCCTACGTGCAGCCGTAAATTGATCGTACATGCTGTATCTGCATGGAATTCGTCAAGCACACAACATTTTACAAGAGCAGGCCGTCTTTCTTTATTTGTAGGTTTTATTGACGTCAGTTATTCGCATGAATTAAAAAGTGGTAAGAAATGACTCCGAAAATTGCTAACGGTAAGGCATATTGATGTATGCCAGTAAAAGTAGCAAAAAATAAAGTTAACAACTAAGTACGTTGAGTGCATGGCACTTCATTCATAACATACATAAAAACTGTGTATATAAACATATGTTAGATCATCCTCGCTATTTGAAATTTCAGCAGTTAGGTAACGATGGCACGAATAGCGTGCTCTTTTAAAATATACTGATTGATTGAAGAAGTTCGTACCTATTTCTGGGAAAACAAATATACGTATACACACCTCCAGGTTTTATTTCATCGTAACTACGTATGTCGGCTAGCATGTTTGTTAACTTATATTCATGTCTGGACTCACCCCGGGAGCAGGACAGTCGGCCAGACTGCCGGCTACGTAGTCCATGTTCCTTGTCGCCACGGTGCCGTTGTAGCACATGTGAATATTCTCGGTAAACATCTTCTCGATCTGTCGCAGCGGATAGATACAGATCGCGGAGCGGCCGCTAACTTTTGTCGTATGATCGACGCTCTGAGCAAACGCGCCCACAAAGATTCGACGCTCATCCCTCAGACCGAGCGACCGTGCAAGGTCGGACCCGGCCTCGACAACGGTGGCGTCCTGAAGCAAATTGTAATCCGTGCCGTCTGCGCCCTTGCAAACAAGGCTGATCTCGGTGTAGGTATTGAACGACGGGTCCCCAGCGCATAACCGAGCTAACCGTGAATTGTACCCCAACTCCTGCAGCTGTAGCAAATGACTTCGCATCTGAACGGTGGCAAAATAGACATAATCATCAGTGTGAAATCCGTACACGTAACTGACGAGGTAATAGTCTTTGACAGTTGTGCCAAGATCCACGCGTGCAATGGTCGAGAATGAATGCTCGAGAATGCTGAACAAATCGCCCTGCTCGAGACTTCGACCGGAAATCGCCGGCCGGATGTCACTATAGGTTCCGTAGCGGGTCCGCGTCGTCGCCACGTAAAGCATTCGTTGTTGAACGTCACCATATTTCGCCGGGCCAATCATAGCGAACGAAGACGAATTTTCATCGTTTGTTGCCACCGGAATCGGCACGATAGGCTCCTTGTCCGTAATGTCGCTCAGCTCCATACGCTGACAGGCGCCCTGGTGCGTACTCCCGCATACGATCAGTTTACGGCTCTCTTCATCAATGAGTAAGACTTTGTTGATCGTGTTTGTCGGCCGAGTCTTGTACCCTGTGCCGTTGCAATTCGTGGGCGGACAATGCTCGTGGTCCCATTCCGGACCAGTGGCAACGCTCCGAACCAGCGTTAGATTTTCATTAAACTCCATAATGACGTTTGTTGCACCGGCGAACAGGTGACCTGTCGTCGGATTGACGATAATGTGCGTCAAGTTGACTGAATGATTGCCCGGTAACCGAAATTCACTAACGCCGATGCTGCCGCTAGAGATGGCGCCGGTGCTGCGTCTCCCATTGCTTCCAGGACCGCTGCCAATTAAGCGTACGGCAGGCGCTATTTGCACTACCAAAACACTCAGCAACACTAGACTGAACAGCTGTTCGAGCGGTGACCAGGGACGGTGACGCCGTCGCCATGGCGATTTCAGGTGGGAAGCCGCGGCGCTTCGACGCCGAACCGTCAAGCGAATCGCGGGAATCATCGTCGCGCTTATTGATCTCGTCGGTAGCCCCACTTTCTTTGTGTTCGTCGTGGTCGAGGTGTTGACGAACTGGACGGCTTGGAGCCGGGGGCGACGAAAGCTCGAGGGCTCGTCGACGCGCGTCATTCTTCACGCTTTGGCATAATTTTCGACAGTAGGATACCAGAGAAGCGGACCGGAAACCTGTAACAACAACAACAAAAACGATTAAAGAACAACAATGGCAATAAGGTAGAATATAGGTTTAGTTTAAAAACTCCAAGTGCGATAGAATAGATGGCAACATACGATAATCTTTGCCTAAATACCTTCTTCTCCAACGAATTCTTTTCAGTTCTGTCTGATATGAGGTACATAGATAGAAAATCGACAATGATAACTATGCAAGGGACGCACATATATATACATTCAACTCGGTCTCTTTTTCCTACTCTCACAACAGGCTTCATTTCTTAATGTGTCTCTATCGTCGACGTTATAAAGCTTTATCATCTCTAAGCACGAACCCACCATACTTTGGCTTAATGTTGTTACCTATAGGCAGTAAGCACGAGTAGCTGCTGCAGGGAGCAGCGGCTGTGGCAACGAAAACGGAATTCGAAAAAGCGCGCGCGTAGGACGGCAAAATAGAGCGAGAGGGAGGGGCGGAGTTGAAAAAACAACAGGAGAACCAGGCAACTACTGGTGGAATCAAATGGAAAAGGCTCCTTTTGCCTCTTTATTATTTTTGCACCACTGGAGCTTTTACGCTATTTACCCAATACCGCTTCCGTTCGCCGCTGCCATTGCCGCAGCCACATTCAGGACCTGCCAATTTTCTGGCCGATCTCAAAAGTTGCTCTGCGTAAGGCCCCCTTCTCGCCATCCTTCGCTGTCTTGACTTTTACTTTTGGCCCGTCCTCGATTCTCGTAACTGGCGAAAGGAATCGAAGAGGGAAATGTGGATAATGCTAAAAGGTGAATTCGTTAAACTAGAAAGAGTAAAAATACCTATTTTTGACGCCCGTTAGAGTCATCTTCTGCCAGCAGGGTCCTCCTCCCTGGAAAAATTAGCGCGACAGACAATCTGATTTAAATAAAAGATAGGACCGGTTTGACTCGCTAGTTCCGGAAGTCCTCATAAAATAATCGAGTTCGACAGAGCGAAATGCAACAGCAGGGGGCAATGCGACACGGTATTGCAGCGTCTAGCGTCCAGCATTCAATGCGAAACTCTTGCAGAGGACATACTGGTACGGGTGCCATAGGGCTTATAGCAGGATATTATTTGACCTTTTGCTGGTTTGCCTATAGTTGCTCTGGAGTACGTTCAGACATGTGGTCAGGCATTGGAGCGCCTTAGGCTCTTAGGTTTAATTGTAGGAATCACTGTAATCGGGAAGCACCAGAAGAGATCTCCATGAACTTGCGTTATTTTGTTTCGGGTTGTTTCAACAACTCTCCTGGGAAAACTTTAGTGCGGCTGGCGCCAACGAGGGTGCGTCGAATTCACCACTATAGCTATTCCCGTAGTGGTTGTCTTTCGGTAATTTCTGTTGAAGACTATTCTAAGAGAAGGGACCAGAAAGCGGTCGGTGGAATCGGAATAGAGTTCGTGTCCCACTATAGCTGGCTTCTTTTAGGCCCATAAGCCTGTCGCTTCGCCGCTGTAACAGCCGCGATTCCTATTCGGAAATGGCGGGTGTTACAACGTATTATTGAAAATGTAATCATCATAGAACAGCACTGTCGGCAGGCCACCAAGGCTAGCCACGAAAGCAAACAGGCATTACAACTGTGCCTAACCGACGTGTCGTAGTCAAATGGCGGTGGAAATAGGAGATGTAGACTCACCACAAAAACTTTAACGAAAAGCAAAGGCTTCCACAGAGCTCGCTGTGGCTATGGTGAGCGGGCAAGTCGGAACGAGGTAGGCAAAATGAGACTAGGGCAAAATGAGAACAAGCAAGAACGAGAAAAGGCTGCAGAGCAAGAAAATAAGTAGGAAGAGATAGAGAAGGAGATATAAAGTCTTGAAAATTGCCACTTGGGTGGCGGGGAGAAGTCCTACTTCCTGAGAACTTTTCGCCTTTAATTTCAATTCTATTCGATCCAAGGTACATACTTGTACATAGGCCTTTACTGTTATTGTAAAGCCTTTTACTTTTTCTCTTTTACCTTCGTTGACCCAAGTTATTTTTCGGCCTGTAATTTTCTTACCATTCTCCCGATGCCCAGGAGCTTGAATGAGGCGTAGTAGCCATAAAATGATGGAATTTAGAAGGAACATTGGCAGCGGAATATACCGAAGATGTTTGTGCGGACGGTGGGATACGTTTTTGTGATTATGGGGCGACTGGACGGGACGGTGCTGATGGAAGCATCTAGTTGCGAGGTCAACAGGAAGGCTCACCCGAGAACTTCTAAACGGGACCATGTTTATCCTGCAAGGAGCAAGCAGTCCTATTTACTAAAGATGTGTTGTAACACTGGTGCTGGAAAGCTTTCGCAATTCTGCAGCTTATTCTAGAGCTTCTACAGGCTTTACAAATCAAGCCGCTAGGTTTCCAAGAAGTGTAACTCAATTCCATCACGAGTCTCATTACAGTTGCCAGGTCAACTTCCACATCTCCCTGGGCGCACTCACTTTAGCCGAGACAACCACGTCCGACAAGCCGCCTTGAGTCTGATGGCAGAGCTGCCGTTAACAATAGCAGAAACCGTAGTACCGTCAACTTTAATCGTAACTATGGTGGGACCCGAAAGTAAGGACCCATTTTGTCTTGCAAGCAGACACACTCACGCTTTCAGTTCGGCGGCCTCTCGCGCGTTGCATCATGCGGCTATGTTTCATAACCAACGGGGCGGAAAGTTAACCTCAAGCAACAGCCGAATCCGGCACAGCGGCGGCTGTGTGACAATGGCGGTTCACCGCTTCTATGGGGCTACCTCCCAAAGCCTAACTCTACGAGTAGGACTATTCCTCCACTAGCGTCATCACTCGCCACCGTCAGGCCTCAGATCTTGACCACAAGCAACTCACCTAGAAGAGATCCTTTTACGGTCAGTTCTTTAATCTACTAAACGACTCAGAGACCGTCCACCGACATAAGCTGACGTAATAAAAAAATATAGGTCCCGTGTACGTATAATCAAAATAGGTCAAAGCCTGTGATGACCACGGACATTGTCGGGCCCACCTTCATAAAGAGACAGTGGAAAAAAAGGAAGGCGCAGCCAAAGCGACTATATGCGGAGCTATCACAGGGTGCAGTACTATCACACGTGCCACTATCGCTTGTAAGAGAAAAAAATCAGCTTTGATTTATTTCTCATTTCTAACTTTCTTTTCTTAACTTTTCTGAAGGAGATGATACCTTGCCTTATTCATTCCTGCTGCTACAGTAGAATGATTGGGTCAATTTGACTTTCACCAGCTAAAGGATTTGCCAGCTAGATTTTACCAGCGATTGGGGACGTTTCTAAACCACTTTTGAAAAACGTTTTTGCCGCTTAATCGGCACCGCCACTGGCACGTCGTTTAATCTACCTTCGAAGATTGTATTAGTAACAGCTTTTAGAAGTCCAGGGGGTCACTTCAGCGCATTATTTACTAAACGCAGTCGTTTTCACATGATCCCTGTGTACTATCCGGCTGCAGATCTGTCAGCGCTCTCTGCTCCTGTCGGGTATCCGTTTAGACCCTGACCCACTAGCCAGAGCAAAATCGGTTACCGAAGAGTTTAATCAGTTTTCCAACTCAATTAATGCGAATTGGTTGTGATCTCCTCCAGAGCTAACGCTATGGTTCTGGTTACTGAACTCATTCAGGCCTGCGCTGAATTTTTCAGAACACGCCAGGCCTTTTGGTAAGGTGTCCGATCTTACAACAGCAGGCCACTTTCTCATATATTCCCGTCTTGCCAGTGTTTATTTCGTTCGTATTCTGTCTTATTTCGTTTCATCTCTTGACGTTACTTTGGGACATCACTTCGCAGAAGACAGTCGATAGGCGAACATAGAGTATGAGGTAGCTCTCTGCATGCAGATTAGTGTAGGGTTGTACTTTAGTAGCTTGCTAACTGTTGATTTGAAGAGAAGGGGATATTTTCTGCCATTTGCTTCATACGCTACCGGCTCCTAGACGCACATACGAATATTTTCTGCTGTAGAAATGGTACCGGTGCCAAAAAGCACTGCAGCAATCGCTCGGTAGCCACGGCTCGCATGTTTGATATGAGCAAACCTGCTTGTGTATGTGTATTTGGTCAACAAACTACTATATCTAGCTTATATCAAACTAGAGAAAGGTATCAGGAATTGCATATATAAAGCTGAGCGAAAAGCACCCGGAAATTCTGCGTTCGTATTTACTCTTGGAAACAGGGCGCTTGTTCGAAGGTTTTCTCGTAAGGGCTGGTTGAACAACGGCACGTGTTTTCGGTTCAAGTACTCGTTGCGAACGCAGCCGCGTGCCGGACAGAGACAAGAGGCCCATGCCAACACTTGCATAGGCGTTGCAGCTAATACGAGCCAATGGAAGCACTCCAGGGGATGCGAACCGTCAGAGTAAAATTCACATATCTCAAACTCTAAGATTGCCCACTGCAAACGCAAATCTGGCAGGACTCGAGTCGACTCCAGACCCTCATTTGGCCTGTTTCAAGTGGGAGGTAACCCTGCGAGGGGCGAGGCCAGCTACAGGTCTTGAACTGGTCCCTATGACGACTTTAGTCTACTGACAATCCAAGAAGACCATTCAATCATTTGTCATTAAGCAGAACGCTTGAATAGCCAGCGTTGGGACAGCGGACAAGAATAACGTCGGGAGAAGAAGGCGGTATCGCTGCGTGGAGCCTTTAGTGACTCCCGTTCATCAAACTGAGAGGAGAAACAGAAAGACATGCAAAAGAGGCGCCGGCAGAGACAAACATCGTGAGAGATACATCTGAAGGTTGAAACTTCTTGCGGCCTCTAACTTTCACTTTTACATGTTACGTATTACGACCGTTTGCCAACTCGCAGGCACACTGCGAAAGTATGCATATCACTCACCCAAAGTATTTGGTAAATAATACTTTGGGTTTTCGCTGAGAGATTGTCGCATACATTTATCATTTGTGTTTTTAACGCTATATTTAGCTGAGATACAGTAAAACTGGATCGTTCTCGGATTTATATTACTATTTTTTAATTGATGACTATTTTATTTATGTTAGAATAAATTTCAGCAGTTCGTGTTTTGATCATCAACATTTATTAGGAAACTTCTTTTCGTCTAACTGAAATAAATGGAACGATGGGATTACCCGTTTACTTTTGCAGAAATAGTCAAATTTGTTATATTTTTTCTGTGTAACAATAGATAGCAGGGTTCTTTATACTTTATAATAACGCACTGTATATAAATAGACAGATTTTAGTCGCAGTCCACCAATTTATATCGAACGATAATTCTATTCGTCCGAAAAATTTGGTAACCTCGCTAAAGCTTGCTGTTTACAGACGTTATTGTTATAGACTAGCCTGCATAAATGACGGAAGAAATTGCTGCTAACCTTGTCATATGTCCATTACAAGCCGGTATAGGTTTTCTCACCTAGAATGAACTAATGTAACAAGTTCTCACAAGGTTATTTCTATAGTTTACATTATTTCAATTCCAAATAAAGGTGCTCTCGGTTTATCGGACCCAACGATAATAGCTAAACTTCTCCCTAGTCAAACAGTTTCTTCGTCCCCTTATAGAGCTTGGTCGTGTCGCTGTAGTAACATACATCTTCCATATCTTCGAAAGAGTATAATCTCATTCTTTAACATCTACGAAATTCCTGTGAAATGTAAGAAAGGAATTGCAGTAGGCCATTTTCTACTTCGAGTGCATATATCCTTGAAGGGTCACCCGTCCGCAAACCAAGTCTGTTCTAGAAGCCGTCATCAGTAGCATCAGCAGGACGACGTCAACGTAAATCGGCCACAGGACCGAGATTCTCACTGCTCTCACTTATCCTAAACTGTGCATATGGCGTAGAATTTGTGTTATAGATAAATATGTTGCCGCGTGTGATACTCACTGAAGGCCACACCGTTCGAATTAGCGGCTGCTCGTGTCGGTAAACTGTCCTTCTGTAAAGAAAAACGAGTCGGTAACCGAACGAAGCTGGCCATTTCGATTGAACTGAAATATCGTCGTAGATTCTAGCAGTAAAACAGAACGCTGGCCTGACCTACTAAGTCAAATTTGGAAGAACGACTTACCATCACGTACAAGTTAGAGTAAGAATTCCACGCACTGGGGTGGGTGCTTGTCAGCTTTCCGTACCACACTAAACAATAAGGGCCGACGAGCCCTATTCGGTCTGCTCTTCGTTCGGTTTGTTTCGCTCATTCGATTCAGGCCACGTCGGCAGGGGACAGCGAAGGGACGCATGGCCTTAAGGCGAAAAACAGTACAAGGAAACACGAGAAGGCTGGGGTAAATTGGCCTGTTTGAGGCCTTGCCGCGCTGCACAACGTACGCACACATGACAAAAAGGACTAGCGAGATATCTTATCATCTCGCTTCAGCCACTATTTCTACTGGTAAACTGACAATACGTGCTAATATCTAGATTGTGTGTTAGAGATTGGCTTCGTCGTGGTTATACGCGCTACGATAACATAGCTACAAATACTCGTAGAACCTACGAGAAGGTACTTTGTGATTGCAATACGGACATTAAGCACACCTATCGATAACAGGAAAATCCTCAAATATGATTCATACGGTAAGAGCAGGTGACATCTGGACTGAGAGCGAACTTTCTACCATCCATAACACTATCTATATACACGGCTAGATTGCTTCTCTGCTATTTCCTCGCAGTTGTCGTGAATTGTCAAAACAAGATATGCCTTTTTCTATAACAAGCTAGACATTTCCATGTCGTCCGAAACTCGTCTACCGTGTCACCGACGGCCGACTGAAAGTTAATGCCGTTGATGGCTTATTAGTATTTCGTTTATCGCGCTAGATACGTCAATCAGAGCGAAAACGATTATCAACTCAGCCAGTAATAATCTTTCCGCGCTACTATCCGTAGCTGCTTATAGGGCAAAAACCCGAAGTACCTAGAAACTACCAAACGTCTGCTATCATGCGCAGTAACGTCCTGCAGGAGTCTTTAACTTTTGTCACCGCCTTTGTCTGTCTTTGTCGTTTAGAGCGATTCGAACAAATCTAGGAGTGTGTGCCTATTGACTGTCGTATTAAAGAGGGCAAACCGAACAACTTAACTCGCCTGCACCTGCGGAGCGGGCAAGTTTTTCCGACCCAACCAGCTTCGGCAGTCTGTTCGTCGTTGCTTTGTTATCTTAGAAAGAACTGTGGCTGATTCTATCAGATCGCCAGTAAACAACTTTGTTCCTTCCGAGTCGCCATTGACGAAGACGACAAGCTAATAAGGACACAGCCAAGGTAAAGCCAGCAAAGGACCGAAGTGAGAACTTCATTCATCTGGAAAATAGAAGCGTCACCGCCACAGAACATCCGACGTTGCTGTAGAGTCCGCTGAAGCATTCAATCTAATATCTCTATAACCACAAGACCATTGACGAAGATGTGTTTTTCGTGTCATAACTTCACTGCAGACTGGTCGAAGAGAAAGCGGGTGACGGTCAAACTGAGTAGCTTCTCTTTTTTCATGGACTTCTGGCGCGGTTAATGTCTACTTTGTTAGCTTTGTCTTTTCGTTCCGACCGCGGGCAAACGAATTTTCCACTGTCGTTACTCGCACTAACGCGTGGCTGGCATCGCTCAAGCTATTTGCCCTAGGGGCTTTTACAACCGCCGTACTAAACCGCACCACACTACAAACATCTATTGTCGCGCGCATGTGTGCCCATGTCGTTTACGAATTGGAAAATTTGAAACGACAAATAGTTTGTTTCACTTATAATTAAGAGCAAACATAATGGGCAAATAATTGCCAGTTTTTGGTTATGGTGGAGCTATTTCCAACGTTATTACTACTTTACCGGCTTTTCGACATGCCGGTCGGTTTTTATTAAAAGATTTGTTTACGCGACCGGTTGATCTTCAATGCGCTTGTGCTTATTCCAGTTCCAATACGACCTATTTAGAAACGAAAAGTTGTTCACAGTTACTTCTATTACTGTTTATTGCTGTTGAGTCTATAGTTTTTCCCAGGACCTACACCCAGTTAACTAACAGACGAGCTTTCTGGTAATCGTGTGACATCATTGCAAAATAGCCGTTCTTACATAGACTGTTCTCACTGATCACAGCGAACTTCATACGATCCTTTGCTGATACCTACTGTTCTTGAGACCATTATTGCTAAGATGGCTGCTGCCAAGTGCTGTGAACGTTTTCACGGAAAGAAGACAGATCTAGTACGCAAATTAATACAACGTTTAGCCAACACCTGGCATCTCGTCATTGCTCGGTCGTTTGCATCCATTCGACACACTGAATATTGACACTCCGCATCTTCGCTACATGCTTAAAAAATGCTTTCTGCTCCATAAATAACGTCAGTCGGGGCCTAAATAGCATGACCGTTCGAACGTAACATACGCTGTAATGTCTACGGCACAGAATACATTTTGCCATGCCCACCGTACGATCACTACCGTGAAGCAATCGTCAGTGCCCCACATGGCCTATCAAACATGACTTTAGATAACTAGCATAAAACAATAACAACAACAATAAGAACAGCAACAATGACGACGGGGGCAACAGGCGATAGCGAACCAAGATCCCACGATTGGCGGCTTCCCCCTTCTAGACCCAATAACGAAGCAGAGTGGGGAAATTATGGCATAATGAAGAACTAGTCACCCTCAATCAGACGCCCCGGACAATTGTTGAAGTGTACGACGGTATCGAAGAGTTCCTCTGGTTGTTCAAACGGGTACGTGGCCACTAAAACGTTCACACAGTCCGCGTCATCTTGCAGCTGGGATTAGCGGCTCCGTTGTCGTTGGTTTTCACGGCTGTGGTCGACATCGTGACCGCTTGTGGTTTGCCCCTCGCTTACCTGTACTTTTCGTTGCTGATTCGCTGAACATGTTGCTTGTTGTCAGCTAAGGCCTTGCAGTTCTACTCTGGGTCTATGTGCGATCTTCGACCGGTGCACCGCTGTAGCTGCCGTTCTAATCGGCAACGCCGTTCTGTCGCCGGCAGCGAATCTGCCACGCGTGATCCGCCGAGGTAGAGTAAGAGTGAGAGCAAAAGCGAAAAAATGATAGACAGTCTGCCACAAGAGGCGGTAAACCATGACAAGACGAAGGAAAATGAGTGCCGATAGCTGGGACTAAATAGCATCCCATCAGTTTTTGTGGGGATAACAGCAAAGAAGTAGTAGCTGTTGCCTACCAACACTGTAACGAACAGCATTTTGAACAAATGCCCCTACTCCCCGACGCCGTCCACACATGCAGCTTTTAAAGGTTTGATCTTCAATATAGCCAACAAGTAGACGGATGAATGAACGGAGGCTTCCATTCACGATTTCGCCAACATTTTGCTTGCCAAGTATCGGACCGAGTGTCGATCGGGGTGGCGCCTGCGGTGCGACGAGGCTGTGACGCCGATGTTGCGGGGGAGGAATACGAAGTTAGTGGTAGGAGGAAGATAGTTGGTGAAGAACGAAAGCGGCTGTTATGTGCCTCTCTCCATGCTCGTCGCCATCATGATCATCATCATCGACATGAACATAACCGTAACTACAAACACCATCAGCAGATATCATGTTTTTCCTTCATCCATTGGCTGTACGAATGACACAGCCAACATCTGTGTACGGGTTCGTATCCTCTCTCGGGTCCTCTATGGGTTTCCGGCAAAAACCTCCTCCGAAACGGGTTTTTAGGTTCGATTTGACACCTTAGCGGGTATAAATAAAATTGATATTATGCGAAGTACGGGATTATTTGACATCGTCGATGTTGTCGTTATCGTCCGCTGTGTTAACAGTATGGCCATTTTAACTCGAGCTGGTCGCGGACTCGGTCGGTCGCTGGTCTCCCTTGCGGCCAGTGCTTCGAGGCTTCTGCACGGCTTGACGTGTGAACGTAGCCGTTCGTTGGCCACTACCGTTGCATCATTTCATTGCCGTTGTTTCGAAATCAGTATGTGACACGCGCATAATTCCCCAGAAAGCGAGAGGGAGAAAAAATGAAGTCGCAAATCCTTAAGGGTCTCCTGCGCGTCCGGAACACGCTGTGTTCGGATACTCATACTGACTCTCGCAATAAGCAGATGATATAATAATCTGATTATGTGCTAGCTCTTACATTGTATTCCCCTTCGTCAGGGGCCACTTTGTCATCCTTTTCGCAGGATCGTCTCACTTTTCCCTTCCTTCCTTCCTTCCTTGAGCCCGTTAAAAGAAGCGAATTAGCGCGGCACTATTTAGTCAGCTGCAATGATACTAGTAGATCCCCAACCGTCAATGGAGATACGAAGCGGCTCCCTTCGTATTTCAAGATGCCCCGGTCACAATATCGTAGTAGTGAAGTTACCCAGTATGTGTACGCAGCCTCTCTTCGTTTACTGTTACGTACGGCGGGAACCGCAGCAAAAGCAGCAGTAGCGAGAGTAAACTGGAATATTATACCAACAATTTAGACAGTGGTCACGTTGAGCTACTGCGGTCGATAATTCAGTCGGCGACTAGAATAGAATTTATAGCGGTGGCATAGGAACAAATAAACTTCAATGTGCTCTTCTTCACTTATCAGCTAGCCGGCAAATGGACAGTGTCGACATTGATTGCTATCCGCAACTATTAAACTTTAACTGCGTTAAATAGTGCTTGATTATTTATGCCCAAGAGGTGCTGCTGAAATCATGTGAACAAGCCGCCGATATCGTTGACTTGACTAAGCTTCCCATTGCTAAATAATGTCGACATACACACGCAGGAAGGAACGAGTGATGACTACCGGGTCGCGACATAGCGTTTGTCATGTAAAGTGTGACTCACCGACTGACCAAGCGGGTCTCCGGCCAGGTTAACTGTGTGAGCCTGAACAACTGGCTTCAATGGCTAAGATAGCAACGGGTCAGACGAACAGCAAATAGTAACAACGGACTCAACACGCACGGAACGAGGTATAGTTGAATAGATAGGCGTGTGTTCTGGGTGTTTGTGCGCTCGTGTAAATAAGCATGACAATGAAACAAGTAGACGTACGGGAAACACAGCCACGATAAGGACGAAAAATATAATCTTATGTAGACGTACAAAACAGCACTGCTGGTGATAATAGATAGCTGTGAGTGGACCGGTTATCTTTTCCCTGCCCAGCTCGATATGGGTTTACGAAAAACTAGTTGGGCTGTCGTGTTCTATCGTTCTAGTTGTTTACGATTGTTCGTTTCGTATTACGCTAACGAAGAGATCTACTATTTATTTGAAAATAGGACGCAATTGCACTTCGTTCCAGTTCGAGAAAGACAGGAATTGAATTTGGCATCCTTCGTCCTGCTGATGTCGTTTGACATTTCGTTTTGTGCACTCATAGATATAGACAGAAGAACATAAGCACACACACACACATGTATACACTCTGTGATTGAGCGAGCAGTGAGTTTGTGTTTTTCAGCTTAAAAACGTCAAATCCCTTTTTCATCTAGTTACTGGCTAACAGCCGAAGCTGTCGATCGGCCACTACTGGAGCATCTGCGTATTCGATAGCAGTAGAATTTATACGGAACGGAATTAAATTCGCAAGGACATCTTAGGAAAAACGACGGGTTGACAGACGACCCCAACTGGCTTTTTTTGTACCCATGATAGGAAAAGACAGAAGGCACACACGCACGCGCAGACATAGAGGCAGGGTCCCGCTGAGGATAACAGTGTGCATTCTCCAAACGAGATACGCGCTCCCCAGGCACGACCAAAAGATAGTGAAACATCAGATGAACATGCCCGAGCTCATCAAACACGGCGAAACAGGCGAAAAGATGACATCATGCTTCCCCGTCCTTCTGCCACGGTACCTGCCGCCTTATAGACTCGTTGACAGGCCCGTGGCGGATGTATAGCACAGGCTCGTGTTTTTCAGCCAGTGTCAGAATGGGGATAACTCATTCTGTTGGGCGCACAGGCGTCACCGTTGCCGCTTTCGCCGTCAACGACAGCATCGTTGAAGGCGCGCTGTAAGACGGTAAAAGTCGTTCTTAGTATTATAAAGGTTTGTCTGTCCAAGCAAGATCCTGAATCCACACGTACCCGCATAGCGTGGTCTGCCATGATGAAGCACACTCAGAATTTTCGATACTGCTTCGTGGCTCGACGAGCCGATAAAACGTACGACCCAGCTTTAGCGTGGCTCCTTTACAACAGGCTGATTAATATAATAGAGAGTACCGTTTGAAGGGATGCTAAGCAGGATCGCCAAATAAGCTAGAAAGCGATCGAAGGTACGCGTTAGTTTATATTATTTATTGTTTGCTATTATATAGACTTGTCGAATTATCCTTGGCAGCCGATCAATTTACTATTTATGGTTATTTATAAGGTGTGCTATATGTCAGCTCGCTTCACCCTACTTCACTACGCTGCCTTACCTACCTTAGGTATAACCGCATGCAATATAACTTCTGTCTTAAATATTCGAAAAAGTGGCACTAATAATTGGGGAGAGATCACGCGTTTGCCTGTCAAATCCGATTTTAGTAAAGTCGTAACGGAGTATCGAATGCCAACGCGAAATGGAGCCTCCCGCAAATGGGAGATTATTAACCCGATTGCATTCAAACATTCTGCAATTCATATAATAACATCCAAATTATCCTCTATTTGCCTTATACCAGTCGAAGATATAAATGTGTGACGGATTGTATGGAAGCGCGGGCCGTACCCTCGTTTCCTGCGATGCAGTACCCATCCGGTTTTCGGTTAATTCACCATTGCGTTGGTGCTAGACGCTCTTGCTACTAGACGCTCTTGTATGCGTTAGTTAGTTCGTTCATGCAAAGAGAGGTTCTACCTAAAGCCATAGCAGTCTTTTGCGTCGGCTTGCTCAACAAACCAACCAGTTTCGAGACTTCTCGTCCTATCACGGTCCCCGGGATGTTGTGGTTTTTAGCTCGTTTCTATGCATTTTTAACTCTGGCTTCCATCGTGTACACTGTTTCCTTTTCTAGATTTTTCCTTCTGTCCTGCCCGGCCATTGGGCCATATCAAACGTCAGTTATAGCTGGTCTAGGCCAAGGTGCTCCGTATGAGCGAGGGTACTTCAACGTCATCCATCGCTGCTTTTATCGCCTGTACCACCCGCCTAGACGATGGATATACGTACCGTACATATTAGTGGCCGAGAAAATAGCCCAGATGTAGTCATTTTCTATATGACGGTTGCCGAAGCGCATCCAGAAGTCACCCGGCGAAGCCAAAGAAGAGAAAAAAATCTATTCCAAGCCCTCTAGACAGGGCGATAGATATAGTACAATCCGGCACTCGCTCGTTAGGACCGGAACTCTCACCACTGAAGCGGTAGGTAGCGTAGGGGCTTCAACGTGTAGACTCTCATTTTACCATTCATTTAAGACGATCATAGAATTCTGTCACATGGTTAATGTAGCCTTCATTCAGAAGTGCGGTCCCCAAGCCTTCCAGCGTGGATTCGTCTGTATCTACGTGTGTACACACCTATCCCCGTTTCATCAGTTAACTTGAGGGTTGACTAGGTTGAACTCTATCTTGGGAGTCGTCTGCTATTGCGTCTTGTTTGCTAGGGTTGAAAGGGCTAATGAGCAAGTTTTTTTTTCTAGGCCTCCAACACGGCTGCGCGCCTTCAAAGAGTTTCTCAACTCAATGATTAAAGTTTCATACAGACGAAGCTAATAGGGTGTCATATTGAATAGAATTAAACCAAAAGAACTACGTCGACTAAGATATATATACATGTGGGTTAATGCAATGTTAGTACACAGAGTGTATTCTACAAAGAGGGCATGTCGTAACAGTCCTTTGAGAAGCTTTAATTGTTCTGTAAGCCGCGATGGCTGCAGCGGAGCATTACACCTCACTAGTCCAAAGTAACAACGAGGTAAAACCATGTCTACCCATAGTTGAACAAATTAGCAATACAAGAAGAAGGAGAACTAAATCCAGCTAACTTACAGTATTGCGAATTATGTACATAGGTCTTCGAAGTTACCAA
Organism: Varroa destructor; assembly: GCF_002443255.2. Classification (NCBI taxonomy): domain Eukaryota; kingdom Metazoa; phylum Arthropoda; class Arachnida; order Mesostigmata; family Varroidae; genus Varroa; species Varroa destructor. The sequence continues at coordinate 44,665,605 of NW_019211455.1, read as the reverse complement.
TCGCAAGCGCTCCGCTACTTCGTTGCTTCCTTAACTAACAACCCATTCAGCGAAACCAATGAAGTTTTTTAAGTCGCGCCGATTCCATGCATTGATTCTTAGTGCCAGAGGATTATACAACCGCCAAGAAACTACCGAGAGGAAGCTGAAAAAAAAAAGAGCATGAATCGACGCAACACGGTCGTGGCGAAAGAAGTAGGCGTAGCAGCGAAATCTTGTAGCACCAGCAATGCGATTTATAGGCGCGACGGTTATTCCTGTGCGAATTACTGCTGCTAGAAGCCGGATCACAGATATGTAGCAATGACCTTGTTTCTGATCTTCTTGACACGCTTTGCTCTGCCCCCCCACTATCCGTCCAAGTCCTCATGGTTTCATGTTTAAAGTTAACGTCCTTTCTCTTCGCCGGTCTGTGGGCTCATCTGACGAGCGCGAAAATGAGATAAGAAGCCGGCCTTGCTGTTGCCCCAGTAAGTCCTACTTGTGGACAACAGCCAACAAGGTACGTAAGAAGATGACGACATTTTTGCACGACTCATGCTTACAGATCATCTGTCGTGTATATCTGTGTGCGTCTGTTTTTTCGTCTAAACATGCTTTCCTAATCACACAAAGCTCTGGCATGTGGCTCCTTCGAGCGGCGGCACCGGCCGCCGAAACTTACTTCACGAAATCAACCGATCTTGTTCATATCATTGGGTCAAATCTTCGTCCTAAAGCAGGGTCCAACGGTAAGCGATGACGAGCTCACGCGGCCACAAAGTAGTAATGACTCGATCGGCAGTATCAACAACAGCAGCTCCATTTTTCCTTCAGGAAGCTGAACGCAAGGATAATTATAATTGGTCCGTTGCGTTAGCTTGCTTCTTTCTTCTGTAGCGTCGTTTTCGTCGTGGCTGTCATCAAAATGATGAAAATCATAAACATCAACAAGGTCATCATCACTGTCGTCGTGGTAGCATCGGTAACGAGAAGTATTCTGCTTTCATCTGTAAAAACGCCCATAAAGATGCACCGCAGTGATCGCTTAGTAAGTATGCCGAATGCGACACAAACGAGGCAGTTCCTCGGCCCGTCATTTCGCTAGCGAAATCAAACGAAGCACTGACGTCTTGATGGCGCTGTCGGTAGGGATAAATGTCGTGTAAAGGAGTGGTAGCGTTCGTGTAGACCGAAAAAAAAAGCAGTATAGGACATGGAAGCTGCATTATCGCACGAATAAACGAAAGAACACTGTGCTACGATATTGAAGTTCGACCATAGCCAAATGCTCCAATGTTAGTGGACGCGCAGACTAACTAGTTTCTGCCCCGTAAGCCTCTTTTCAGACAGCATCGATTAGGCCATCTAGGTTTCGGCAAGTTCTATGAAGGAATGAGCAGGGCAAAATGGGACAGTATGATCGAATCAATACATCCACGAAATAGAACGCTACGCAGTGAATGCACGAGTGGCAGAAACATTCAAGAAAATCGTGGCTGACAGTGGCTCAGGAAAAGGTAGCGGTCTAAGAGCTCGCAAGACATCTGCTTTTAGTTGTGGTGTGATACGGCGGCAGCAGCAGCAGCTGGCATAACGGTAGTAAACGGCGCATCTGTCGCCCATCAAGCTACGGGAGAAAGAACGGAGAATCGTCAGGCCCCAGGTCGGAAACCGCTGGAAATTCCTGGCATTCTCTCAGTTGTCTGTTGTCTGCTGTGCCGGAGGCACATTCGGATCAGGAGGATGAGCGGATAGTTGCGGGACCGGGGGAGGCAGGGATAAGGAAGAGCTAGTACATATAGAGTGGCGGAGAATACAATATCAACCCGACGTCGATTCCTTTACTTGCGAAGGCAACGATGCCCATAGAACCAGCAGACCTCACGATGGTAACCTGAATACGGCAGTAACGCCATATTATAATCAAAGTGCTCAAAGCTGACCCATTGCTGCAACTACTCGGTGAAGGCAGATGAATGCAGGCATTGATAGATATCTAGCTGATGTATTTATTGAACAATTGCCATATCTGCTTGTGCTGAGGGTGGATATGATGATATTCAGGTCTCACTAAGAAGCTAACTGAGGAAAATAACCGTGAGTAGATGGTGATAAATTCAGTAAAAATGAATTAACGGACATATTTCAGAAGCTCGCCTTTCAGTGCGACCCGTAGGTGAGAAATAACCAAATAAATGTTTCAAGTTCAGTACTGGCGGCATGAATCGTTTTAGACGCATGAGCATTATCTAAGAGTTCGTAAACGTGCCTAGAAATTCCAAAATTTCCGCTAAGAAGTTTAACTTACGGTGAAAGTATGTTGTGGTAGATAGCGTAGTTAGAGTTAAAAAAAAAAGTGATCTGTGAAACACTTTTTTTATATACATGTTACAAAAAAAGAAGAATCTTTTTTCTTGCACTATATCGTCCATGTTATATGGATATACCTTACGAAGTAGTTCAATTAATTTGATCTACTTTAATTGCATTTTTGTGTCTTTTTTTTTTCATTCCTTGGCCACTTTGCTGGAAGTTTTGGTCGACGGAAATTTTTCAGTGTTTGGCAGGTCCCAACCTAGAACTAACAAGGTCCTTTGGGCCACATGAAGCACTCATTTCCATTCGCAGTAGCACAATATAGACGACCTACAATAGGACATGATATCCGCTTCCGTATACTTACAGCAATAAATTCATTTTTTGTTTTTAGCCATAACAAAAGTTAATTCTAAAATCGCCGTTATACCACGTCACCAGTTACTGGAACTTGTTCCAAACTGGGCGCTGAGCCCGGTCCCTTGCATGACTGTTTCTCTGTTTGAGCTAATTCGCATATGAATTCTTTTAACAAGATAAAAAGCCGTCTCATGCTTCATCCGATGGTAATATGATAAAGCTGATCCATTTCCTTTAAAAAAGTAAGTACCATAGAAGATGGTTGATGACCTGGGTTTCACTGACGGTGGTCAATTTGCATTGTCTATATATTCCTCGTAGTGAAAGACTGAAGAAATAAGATGCACATAGGAACAAATAGAAGCTAATAATTCAAACATGGTGCTCGATATTTTGAGTTAAATATCAGCTTGTTTTAGCTGCTCTAGTTATCGGTTCTTGATACGTTGCTGGGTAGGCCTTACATTTCGGTCATAGAGCAACGTATGGCAATGCCCCGCCCAGATCGTTCAGTAAATTTTTATCAAAAAAACTATACTTTGAAATCGCACATAATTAATTAGTATACCTATGAAAGGGGCAGCTGGTCCATCTCCACACCTACATCGCTCAGGCAACGGGCATATATATACATAACGGAACGCAGGCCAGTAACTACTAATACACAAGGGCCACTAGTTTACCAGTCTGTGGTTGCGGGAAGTTCCTGATTTTTCAGAGGTATTCTTTTCTAGACTCCGGAATCGTCGTTGTACGAATGCGTGCATGAATTTAACCGGGTATAACCAAAAAGGCCTGAAACCAGGGATGTGGATGAACTCCGTTAAAAACGTGACTTTACGGGATTTATCATAAAACGTACGTTTTTTTCATATATGTTCTTTCTTGTGAAATCGGATGATAGCGTAAAGACTTGAAGATTTAAAGCACATGAGCACTTAAACCCAATGGAGACAATGAGGCAAACGCCGTCGGCAGTGAACTCTTCGTAGACCCAATAGAGTCCCCTAGCAGCCGAATACACGAGTTGGGAAAGACACCTGATTCAGCATTTTCACTTTAGTTTGTTAGATGTCTAAATAATGTAGACGCTTTCCTCACCTCCAACGCGCTTTTCCGCTGATCTAGCGGAAAACCAGCAGTTATTGCTGTTGACATATGTTTAGACAACATGCCACATCCAACGATAATAGGAAGAAAAGCAATAATAGCACATGATTGTGTTTCTCATCGTTGTCTGTTGCTGTCCGGTCGATGATTGTTCAAGCTTTCGTCATCTGGTTTTCTGACAGATAGCAATACGATACCTCAGACCTCGGATTTTTCTTGTTCCATTTTTTGATCTTCACTTGTTTCCGAATGCTAGATTGTTCGTTGGGTTTCAGTATTGTCTTACCCTTTATTTCTGGCGTTGGCTTTTGGGACGCGATTATCGTCCCAGTTTGCTTCCTATTTTCTTGACACCCTCGATGCTCTTTGCAAAGCCTTGCTGGCCACTTGGTTCGGCTACTCTTATCATAGAGTAGACAAGCAACGTTTTATCAACAAAGACGTGATCGGTAATGAGGCCTAGCAGTTGATGTCATGCTTGTTCGCATTGACCCCTGTCATATTTTTCGCAAGCAACCTACCAACGATCAACAGCCCACTATGGGTCTAGAGGCCGCCACAACCCGCTCAGATGCTGCTGTCCGGGTAGAATCATGGATACCATAAAGACGGGGCACCACTAAGCAGCGCAGAGCAAAAAGAACGATTAGTAGGCTCGAAACTGCTGGCCGTTGTCCTTGGCAACTATCTCAGGACTCATGATACACCAAGGCAAACGGCCTCAGCACTCATCTCCTTGTGCTCCTCGAAATGTGGCTTTGTGCCAACAAAATTCTTTATTTTTTCCGCCAATAACCACCTATTCGGTTATAGCGAAGTTGTCGGAACCTGGGACCGTCCTCGTCTTGACTTTCTTCGTTCTTTGTTGGCAGTGCAAAGGAAAGAAGGGATATAGCTGATAGTGCTACCGATGATGGCGCGGAGTTTGGCCGTTGTGCCCCAGTGCCGCTTCTACTGCTATAACGCTGGACTATGTACAAGTGTGCAAGGTTGTGAAGCTATGTGGCCTTGGTTTATGATACTTAGGTCGCATCACTAGAGTTTGGAGGACAACGTAATAGCTGCTGCTACGGGTGGCAGAAAGAGCATAGAGCTACGGCCGGGGGGGGGGGGGGGGTAAGGACATGCTGAGTCGCTGATGAAGCGTTCTTAAGATAGATGTGTAACAGTTCGTCCGAAGTTATGCACGATTCCTTTGGTCGTTTACATCTCAGGACGGTATTATACTAGCCTTTTTCTTTAAATCTACAGGACCTACTCTGCTGCCTCAGCTCAAAGCAATCTGAAAAGTACCAACCGCGTGGTAAAACACGCCGTCACTGCAGCAAGACAAAGCAGCCTTCTAGACACGCGTACGCGAAAATCACCGCTTGCAATTTCCCACAGGGTGACCGAACTCCGCCTGCGCTATCCTCTGCCTTGGCCTTTTAGACCTTCTCTCAGGGGAGAAGAAGTAGATAAAAAGAAGCAAACGCATTCATATACCAAAAAGGCAAGATTGGACTGTACATCTCCGTCGTCCATCGAAAAATGGGAGTGGCACTGCGCTACATCGCATCCGACGCGTTGTTTCAACCTCACATTGTTGTCGTACGATTGTTCTAAGTCAATTATTTCTCGAGGCCCAAGATAGTAGTAATACTATTGTCTACTGTGTTGAGTGATACCTCGTCTCTGCAAGCGGATGCGCTCCGTTTGTGACCGCATCGCATCCCGAAGCATTCCCCTAGACGGAGACGAGTTGGAAGCCAGGCGAAGTGAAGGCGATTGTAGAAGAGCCATTTTGGGGTGGTGAGACAAGGCAACCAATAGAACGAGGACAAGGCCATGAGAATGCCTTTTCCTTTACTGTTTTCAGGTAAGACGCAAAGCAATCAGCCACACTATGCGACAAAAGGCAAAACAGGACATGGCAGGACGAAGGGCCAACCACGCTTTCGCTGCTGTCCTCTTCATCATCTGAGGGCCGTCCGAAGTCTTTGCAGTAATACTTCAGTATCCCTGTCACTACTATGTTTCGTTGGAAATGCTATCCCCGGAGGCAGCAGGCAGGGGATTCCGAGATCTGAGTTGCCTGCCGCAGCAGTAACATGTAAGTGGTATTCTTGCTGCCACTCATTCTTTGAAAGTGCGCAAAACAGTATTACTTCGTTTTTTTCCATGTTCTTTTGTTCCTTATCCTGTCTACCTTTTGTCTAAAAGGGGCAAAGAAGCAAAGTTCTGGAGGTCGATTTCGTAGTTTGTTCCTCCAGCATTCGTAGTACAGGTTTCCAGCAAAGAAACTATTCAAAAATACATAAAAGCGATGAGCCTAGGTAGAATTGAACCTAGAACGACAACGGGTGATGGAGGCAGATAACAAGAATATTACGACTACGCATTTTTTAAATTGTTTTTTTCTCAAAGCCTTTGCCAAAATCCCTACAATTGCCAAGAACAGCCTGGCTTCCATAATTTATGAACGACTCGGATCGACCTCTAGGGCTATCTGACAAGTGTGGAGGATGCATATTGACAGTAAAAAATTACCAACTGGTTTCTCTAATAATAAGCACAGTTTAACGAATAAACCGAAACGTTTACGTCTGTGTATGTTTTCTAAACAACAAAGTTCAACTTACAAAAAAAACGTCGTGGATATATTCATTTTCTTGTAATCAGCTATTCACTGAAAGCTGATACTCGCCTCACACACTATATGTGTTTATGTTAGGTTGCAATCAGGCCGAATGAGTAAACGAGTTAGCTAAATCGAGCACTATGATCGGTGTTAGACCCGGTCGTCAGTTAGACGGTTCCTGGCTGCGAAGAGCTTGTTTTTCAATGAGCTTAAACAGTTTTTACACAGGAGCAGTGGCCACAGCGTTAGTATCACGACAGGGCTTATCGTTTGTTATTATTATGTATCATACCGCATACGGTAGACATAGCTCATTTGGTGGGTAGCCTTAACACGTCCGGTAAGTTTACAGCACTTAACGGATAAATATGAACAGTTAAGCGACGCAGCCCCTGGAGGTTACTGGATAGGTAAACGATGTATTAAAATGTCACTTACGTATGGGCCTTTAGTAGTAACATTTCAATGTAATAACACGCATATTTTTATTATTGTACAAAAGAAGCTTAACAGCCGTAACTATTGATAGAAGAGCATTGAAGTTAGCTAGCTAGGTCAGTAAATGCGCTTTTCATTGGCCCCATTAGCGAACATCATCCTTCAACCCTAAGGAAGAATTAACTTTGATAATGAACACAGAAATGGCGCCATGTAAATATCGTACCGTATACGTGCGACGTATACACACAGCAATTATTCCTAGAGCCTAGTTTCGTTAGTCATAACATCGTTGAGGCTTGCGGGGGATCAGAGTACGCTGAAGTCGTTTTCTGATGGCTTTTCTTCCCACTAGGTGGTGCTCATCTCGGACAGGATGAAGCTCTGTCCCAATAAGACAGTAAGGAAAAAACAAACTGGTTTAAAGAACCAAACGAGATCCAGCCAAAAAACAACCTGCGCCAATAAAACGTCAGCTGTTTTTGTCATATGATTCACGTATGAACGGAACGCTACAAAAGGGAGAACGAGGAAGGCATCTTCTATAGCGTGCAGTTGCGGCATATTGCTGAATACCAAGCGACAGGTGGTCATCGACGAACATTAGAAGCATCTCCCGAGCTAGGACTGGTGCCAGCAGTATACGACTCACCGTCACAGCGTTAGCGCCATCCTTGAAGCCCTGAGCAAACGGTTCGATCGTTCGACATATACCGAGCTGATGAGTAGATGGAAAAGTTCCGTCTCCATCGACGGCTAAATCAACAACCGGTAAAACCAACCTTATTTGCTTAAATAGGTTCTTTGCAAGAATACACATCCATAGGCGCAGACAACAGTGACAACGGTTCCTTGTCACAGCGCGTAACCACTGCTACCAAACTGGCCGTTGCACGTACTCTTGCGCAAGCAAAATTCACATACCGACCGGGCTGGGTGCGAACGTTTGCCGCGCAATGATTCAAATGCAAATTTCTCGACGGAACCATCGACGGTAGCGGTTGTGGCTTCCGCTGCTTGAATAGCTTCGACGAAGCCAATACGAGGCACGACAAAGTTAGTGCAAGACTTTTTATTAAGAGCAGCTGCTCCACAGCGACTGCCCCAGAAGCGCTGCTAAGTATTGGGTTAGCAGTTGCGCTCGCAGCCAGTTGCACTACAAGCATCGATGCGTGAACAAGCGTGTGTGTGTTCATAAGGAAGAATCAGTATCTCCTGTGTCAACAGATACTGGTAGCCTTAGAGCTAGATCCTGATATCGCGTTACTTTGCTAGACATAGTAGTGTAGTTTCTAACAGAACTTGCGGCATCGTCAACCACTGTGAGGTTGACTGCCTTGCCCCTGCCCTCTGCCACAACGCCGGCGTTTCGCTAGCACCCCACTGACGACGCAGTGTTTGTGGTAGAACCGATCGACGAAGGTGACCGTGACAGTTGGATGTTAAACGCTAGGCAGCTAAAGGTTAGATGTTCGACGGCAGACGGTTGCCGAAGCGTCGAACGTCAAAGGGATTGCGCTGCTATCTCCGGCAATCCCTATAAATTTTTCACTGGTATCTTTAGCTTTTATTTGGCGTGCTATGTTTACCTGTCCTTCTTGTGTACCAACGTATTCTTGAGTAAGCAACTTGTCGTGCGGATACAGCCAACCTCTCAGGTTACCCATCTGTGAGAGCGGCCTATAGAGCCGAGTCACGGTGGAGAAATCGGTGGGATCGCTCGATAGTTACTTGGTGACTGTACGTTGCCGCAAGCTACCACAACAATTGATTATCAGCGCATGCGAATCTAGAGATGATTAACAACTATCAACCCTACAATGCTGCCATATTTGGGGCCACTGCCTCGGAGATCGCAACCCAGCTGACAAGATAGAGCAGCGCTGAATGGCGTCAAGCTGAGCCTGCAAGTGTTTATTGCTGATCTTTCCTGTTAGTTTACAATGAAAATGGCCGGCAGTGAAGAAAGGTAAGTAATGGCGAGAAGCTATGGGGCAAATATTAGACCATAGATGCCCGCCGGAATATGGGCAATCAATAAAGGGCACCGACGTCGATAAACCGAGGCATTTTCTCTTGCGACGACTGTATGAGCGTACACGTAGCCCCCGTTGGTTCACCTTGGTGCTGCCGGAGCACCGTGTAGTGTACCAGAAAGCAGTGTCACCGGACTGCTAATGTTACCCGGCCTCTGAAAGTGTAATACAAACAGCGCATACAAACAACTTAATTCTGCGCGATCTTTCTGTCAGATCTATATGTCCACCCTAACACGCTGAGCAGGCAGAATTTTATCCTATTCTTTCAACGTGCGTTGGGGTAGCCGAAATGGTCCTACGGAAGGTCCTGTGTATCGCTTTTCGTAGCGGAGCCTAGTGAAGCTATACCACACCACATCAACAGAAGCAACAGCAGTAAGAACTTAGGGCATAGCACCAAAACTAAGCGAATGCTGCAAGCGTTTCTCGAGCCGAAAAGGCCGAATGTGTCGGCTGTTCACAGGAATATGTGGAGTATGATGGGATGATGGTATAGGGGCTAGTGGTGTAGAAGGAGAGTGCATCCATTACAAATCGGCAAACACTGCCGAGAGGCCAAAGAGATTCGGTCACGGGAGAAAAGCAATTGTGGTCTCGGGGGTAGACGGCTAGGTGAACTTCTGCTGCTCGTTTATGGCAATTATTTGCCGCTTCCTGCCAACGGAAGTTGTTTTGGCAAAGGTTTGTAGACGACAGCCGATGTAGTTTTTAGCTTCCTGTTGGTTAGCTACACTAACCACGTCCTCCACCGAGATGTTCCAGCCCTCAGTTGACCTCATGCGCTATGTACTCGCACAGCTCAGGTTCCTCTGGCACTATGCACAGGTTGTTTTTGTAGCGAGAGGAACTCGTCACGGCCAACCGTCCACTAGTTCTTTGTTCCGCTTCGTAGACACATATGCGCGTCTTATTATATCAGACACATGACTACAATGTGTCTTATGTATGGATACGCCCTTAACACATGGTGCAAAGCCACTGTATTTTTCTCTAACAGATCTTCTCTTCGCTGTCCTATAAAACTTCCAAGGTACCGTGGCCGAGTGAGTTTCTCCTCTGTATGAATGTGGCTCTGTATAAATGGCTATATGAATGTGTATATGAAGCCGCATATATAAATCTTTGATTTCCTCGGCGTCATCGTTTGGCCCACATTTTTCAGGCTCTTATTTTGGACGATGATGCTGATGATGACCAGGTCATGCTTTACTAGAGATCTACTGTAGTGGCGCGCGTCATTTTAAGAAACAGGTAGGATTAAAGCCAAAGAGTACTGTGCTTCAGTGTGGCCTCAATCACATCTTTAGTAGTAGAATGTAGGGGGCTGCAGACATCGCAATGGTTTGCCCTTTCTCTTCCGATTCTCAAGTGGATAACTGGACCTTGCCCGCAGGCAGGTTTAGGGTTAGGCTTAGCCGAACAGCCAGCTCCCTGTTCTTGTCTCCTTTAAGGATTTCTTTGACTTTGCTTGCTTGCCTGTTTGCTATCTTGTCATACCCCTCGTCTTTTTTTTGTCCCCTCCGGCTGCCTTTGCTCAATAGTGACAGCAGCAGCAACGGGCTTCCGAGGCTTTTTGTCTCAGCGGGATAAGCGGAGTTCAGTGTCGGAACTGCTGTTGACGTTGACACCGTTACCAACGAAGCCTATCTCTTGTTTATGATCGGCAGCCACTTCTGCCATCATCGCCGGCGGCGCCAACAGATATTCGCTGAGGAAAGCCGACCGGTTCCGACGGGCCCGGGTAGATCGCGAGTTGTCGATGGCTGTTACTTGAGCATCGCGATGCTCGTCATCGTGTTTCTCGTATTGAAAAATAGCGGCGACCGATGATTAATCTGCAAGCAGGCAGCAGTCTTGTCTGATCAGGCCTCGCTTATTTCTTTGCGGTGGGTTTGGGCGCAGTCAAACGTACGGGTAGCACCGTAAACTAATTTTAGGGACATTTAGTCCGACGATGATGGACGACGTAAAACCCGACGCGATACCACGCGGATGGATGGATGGATGGATGTATGAATACTTGCAAAGTTTGCTGTGAGCGGATGCGATGAAACGTGTCAAAAAGGCTGGCATCTACCGAGTTCTGGTGCACTAGCACCTATTCAAATGTTGGTAGCTCAATTGTACTGAAGGACCGACGTCAATGGAGCGTCATCAGAGTACAGAGTGAAGAATTTTTGTCTTTGAGTAAACCACTGTAGAGTGGGTCTTGGATAACAGTGATCTTTACTGTGTAGTATTGGATTACAAGATGCACCAACCGAGGTTTTGGGCGTCAAAGGGCTAGTAACATTTAGCTGTTAAGCTGATTCGACTGCAAACAAGATCATACAATGGGTTGCAAGACTGCTCCGACAGTGATACTGTACACCGTGTTGTATCATCTACTAAAGACTGTCAAGCTGGCCAATCGTGTCTTTCCAAGGCAACCAGACCCAATTCGCTGTAGTAGAACCTTTCATTGTGTCATTAAGTTAACTGAATATATAAATATATAAAAAAAATATCGACTAACCAGGTCGACGTTCGCTGAGACGGAAGACCCGAAAGGGTCGCTTGTAACTATGGTCGCGGTCTAGGTTTAAGAAAACTTACCTGAAAGGTGAGAAAGCATAATCTTTGTTAACTTTTAGTACTTTTTGTAGCCGCACGTGGAATGGTCAGTTATTGAAATTATTAGTAATTATGCAAACACACAATAATAGGTCAAGTCAAAAATTTCTCTCCTAACTCGTCACCCACAGCAACATCATAGCTGAGGCACACACCCAGAATCATATCCAATAGCCCAGCTCGTAATAGCATCAAGGTCATACGCATAGCAGACGAATGAAGAAAGCGCTGGTAAGGCGATTGATGCGTAAATACCTAGTGCCGCTATTACTATTACGAAGTCGACTAGATTTGAGTGCAGTTGCGCAAAGCTCGTTTTTCGATTCTTTCCTGAAAGAGAGAAAAAAAGCTGCCGACGGCTTGAGAAAGCTAAAGTGAGATTGACGCTTTCGAAGGACCGCGTTTAGCGCTGAATGAAGCAAGCGCCGGAGGCCGAAAGCTTCCCCAAAGAATTACCGGTATAGGAAATGGAGCTGGGGCTTGGGGTAGGTAGTGGTAAAACGGTTGCTAGTCCCTTTCGAGATTCGATGCCGCGGTGCCGTCCGCGTAGTGGCTGGGTAATAAAATTCAAATAAGGGAAACCGCACTTTAGCAGCGGAGACTGCTGTCGGCGCTGCGGTTGAGTAGACTCGTCGAGTTGTTGGGGATATGCTGGTGGGCAACTGGTAAGGCTAAGCGTCGCAGAAGGGAGGAGGGAAGAAACGTGCAGGGCCAAGAGCAAGGCCAAAAGTAGGGCGTTTTAGAGCTGGATAAGCGACCACATCAAGGCCGTCACTGCCGACACTGGTGGGGCGGAGATAGGCGGACTAGTTGCAAACCCAAGGCCAAGACTACCCTCTGAGTATAGACAGGGAACGTACGTAATGTGGTAGTAGGCTCGGAAGAGGGCTTTTGAAGGAAAGATAAGTCGACAAGATGGCGACAGAGCCATACTAGGCCTACTGCCATTTTTACCGAGTTTCGGGAGGTCCGCGTCTCGCAATCATTTAGCTCTATACTAAAAAAGGAAGAGAGATTTTATAGGTTCTACTTTATGGGACCTTTTGTTTGGCTCATCCACTCGGTTTCACAAGCCATGTGTAATATTGTCTTTATACAGATGTGTTACTTGAATCTACAATACGAGGAAGTCTATTCATTCAAAATACTCCTACTGCTTGAACTAGGTTCATTACAAGCTTGTTGTCTTTCACAACAAGGCTTGACAACGGTTTTCCCTGGGAAAATCATTGTCAGGTCTGCAACACATATAATATACTGATACGTTACGGTTTCTATAATGCCTCGTTTTGTAGATGAATCTTTAAAATGAAAATAAACGAAAATTTAATTATTATGAAAGGAAATACAATTATTCCATTTCCTTGCAGTCCTCACAAACTGCACACTCGTCATTCTGTTTGATATCCAACCTTGTCGACCTGTCCGATCCAACATTGAGCTTCTCAAATAGCGCGACGGTTCTGATCACAGGCATAATGGCCTTCAGGCTAGGTTTGTCCTTCGTCCATCACGATAAAGAATAAAGGCACTGCGTAACTAGAACGATCAGCCTCGACCGCCGCTGCAGGTTACGACCGACGTTGATCATCTCGCCGAGGCTCCACGAGCTTCCACGGAGCTATACAGAATGTATCGTACCCAGTCCGACTACGTGCTAATATTACCCAAAAAGCGCCGCCAGTAAAGTCGCAAGCATCAGCAGCATCACCTCATAGCGCTATCAAATTAATGCGCCGTCATCTCTCGCTATGAGCTCGCCGCGACCTCCCCACAGCAATCCCCTACAGACGTCTGTTTTTTCCTTTGCCACAAACCCCCTCGGTGTATTCTTTGAAAGCCCCTTCCAGGTGTAGCCTAAGAATCGCTGGGGTAGCCATCAAGACACTGCAAGGCTGGACACAGATGGCGTACTCGGTCGGGGAGTCCGCAGGGCTGTCTTTTTCCGACGATCACTATTGCTTCGCGTCTATCTTCCTTCGCCCATTAAAAACATTACGTTTGCCCTACCCTTGCCCCATTACTGCTGTTTCTGTTGCTGTATTCCTCGTTCTCTTTCTATCTGTTGTAGTAAGCTCTTGCTGTTCTGTAGTCGCCGCCTTTCCTGTACTATTGTTTTTTCGTGTCGCTCCTTTTTTCTCCGAGAGTCTTACAATCTGTTTTCTCCTCCTCCCCGCTCGATTTAGCAGCGATAGCAGCTTTCAACGTGTTCGTTTGCTTCTACACCGCTGGCGCTATCGCTCTCTCACGCAATGCCGTAAACCTCGCTATGCCTGAAGTCTAAGTCAGCGAGACTCCTTTATGAGGTTTGCCCGTTCTGCGTACGCAGCCTATGAGTAGATATTCCCGACGCTCGCAGAGGGCCTTCAATGCCGTTACGGGTCGGGTGGTGATGGCTAGATGTGGCGGTCCGCTGTTAGGACCGCGTTTGCAAGCGGGTGGCCAAGTCCTTTTTTGTGCCTCTTGTAATAGCATCTCGGTTCTTCACGTTTTCTTGTTTATATTATAGAACGTATATTGCCATTGCAGGCCGCGAACAGCATTGTCGAGTGCAGTGCCGGTGTCTAGCTAGCGTAAATTTGCAATGCTCGCTTTCTTTTGTTTATCCAGAAAGACATGAATATCCTGGTGTCAGAGGCGAGATCCTAGACTTTTCTAGGCAGATTGCTAACTTCAAGAGGAAAGCGCTACGGGGTGAAATTATCCTAGTCATAGTTCATATGTAGTATTGTTGTACATTGTTCTAGACGGTCCTTAAAGGGTGTACGTATCGAAGGCAAACAACAGATTGCGGCAATCTTCTGTCGGATCGTCTATGCGACTATATTGAAAGTTGCTTAAGAACCTGCCACACTCGAAAAGTGCATGATAGCAATTTAATACACCGCTTTTGGATATGTCCCGGAGTTTATAAAAAAAAATATAACTAATATTCACTAGGATTAACCAGCCATGACAGAACATGTTGGTCCGGCGTGCCAATGAGTTAGTTTTCCACAACGTCCGCCATATCCGATCCTTCTTGCTCACTTTGTTGGTTTTTATTTTGATGGTCTCGCGACCCCCGCCATGCCGGATATCATTTGCATCATCATGGTTTTGAGCAGAACCGCAGAGAGGCCAAATCGAAATACAACTTACGATCCCTATAGCAACGCAGTTCAATGTCCAATTCGCAAACGAAAGTATCGCTTTCTCGCGTTTCCTGAACCTGTATCAATATTACTTAATGCGCCCACTAGCCAATTGTCGATGCATCTATTTCTCTGCTGTTTCCTGTTACAGCTTTTCTTTCGGCCAGCTACTCATCTCCGGAAGAGAAACTTGGCAAATCTTGTAAGCTTGAGCCCTCTGTGCAAATAATGAGTTTTCCACCAACGCCTCTATCGATGCTAAAGTCTCACAGCTGCTGCTCATTTGTAACATTTACACATGATACCGCATAACGAAAATCTGTCAATATTTATGTGTGTGTCTTGCTGACGAAGTCTAACCCTTGCAATAGTTCTTGGCAAGGACAAGACGAAAACTCTTGGGCGACCACATGAAAACAGACTTGGTGTCAGTTGGTTTTTGCCTCGTTTGCCCTTCTCCCTTATGGTGAGTTGGCATTGGCAGTAGACTGAAATGCGAATACATTACATTTACTTGCTCTTTGTAGCTTGGCGGTCGCTAGTGCTCTTTATATCTGCCTGATCGTATCAAATATATGTACAGTATCACAGCAGCCAACCCTGTGATCATATGTTCTCATGACCCATGCAACTTTCGTAAGGCCGAGACGTTCACGTCGAGTATCGGAATCATTGCTTATAGGTGATATGAAGGCACTGCATACCGTGAGGGTACCCCGCCGCCGCCAAGTAACATTTCTGCTTCGCCCAATTCCTAATCATTGGACGCATACAACCGTCTTCCCTTACGTGCATACAAGGTCTAGCAAAAGGTGGACGAAGTTGTCTGGCCCTCCGTGTCGCACATACGAGATTCATACGAGCCGCCGTCCTTCTTCACGTAAGGCAGGCCGAAAACTGAGAGGCAGCCTGAAATGGCTGTTCCTGCTAAAATAAACCCTTCCACGAGCGGACGTCCAGACGTGTTCAACCCTTGCTAAGAAAACGATTATGGTTGTGGAACGAGTTGGCTTGGGGAGGATTTTTTTTAGTTGAAAAAGGGCTGCAGAGGGTCGATTGAAAAAGCTTGTCCCCTTTGATAATTACTTACGGCGAGCTTAGGTATTCCTCAAAGGGTTTGCCAAGGCCAAATTTGATTGGAGACAGCGAAACCCAGATTGGACGATGTCGTATGCTGGAAGGGCCTGAGGTGTTGACGCTTCCTGCACGCTTCTTGAAATAGATGCTTCTCGCAGTGACATCGTGGAGAGAATTATTTGGCTTTGGAATAAAGAAAACACTTGTGCCGCTAGAGTTTCTCTGTGACGTTCATGATAGCGACAGGTCGCTCATATTTTGAAATTTAGTTACGTAAAGGTTTCATAACGGAGTACATATCTCTCCCAAGCGACTGTAAAAAATTCTGGTCTCAACAGTCTACCGATATAGTCGAGAGTTGCATTTAAAACTAGTCGTGACGCAGCTGACTATAGCGGTAAGCAGCTAGATCTACGCGATTTTACCGCACGAATAATTCTCACTACGTCACCTCCAAAAGAAGAAGATCGGCCTTCTTTTGTCGATGTTTTCTCTACTTGGAGTTGAAACTGAAGCTGGGACAAGCCTGCTTCCTCCACTTCATACATGTTCGTTAGCCTCTCTACAACTGTTGGCTGTTTAATCATTAGCTTGTAATCGGAACTATAGTACATTTAGCGTAAAAATTGGCCATCCGCTATCGGCGTGTATTATTGCTTTTTACGGCAATGGCACCAACGCAAGCTGCTCGTCGCAAATCATCCGTCGCCGTAGTTGTTCAGCCGAGCTAGTAAAATGCTAAACGTTTTTCCTCCTTTAATCTAATAGAGGCTGCTACCCTCCTTCATTTTTCATTCGCTGATCAATTGCTTGTAGCCAAAGAAGACGCGTGCTTTATGTACATCGATCCCTTAACGTATATGATCGCAGAGCCATTTAAAGAGCACTGCTTTTTTCACCTAGATTTAACCCTAGGCACCAATTTTCAGGCAGCCAAAGTCAAAATTCAGCTGACGTTTCCGGTGAGCCATGATGCTCACTAACAAATGGCGAACAAATTAACGGTAGATAAAGGATAGAAGAATTCTGACAAACAAACAGCCTGTGAACGCTCCTGAAGATTTTCATGAAAATGTAATCAGTACCCGTTTGCTCGGATTTCCATTTTCATATTCCTGTCTAGACGATTAGGGGGCAACTAGTCCATTAACAAACACATAAACATTCACGTGTAAATGTCTATCTGATCAACAATGTAAACACGGCACCGCAATGAATGTC
This sequence comes from Varroa destructor, assembly GCF_002443255.2. Classification (NCBI taxonomy): domain Eukaryota; kingdom Metazoa; phylum Arthropoda; class Arachnida; order Mesostigmata; family Varroidae; genus Varroa; species Varroa destructor. Next base: position 44,648,695 of record NW_019211455.1, on the reverse strand, counting down.
GCTAAACGAGAGGAACTGGCGCGTTCTCGTCACGGGCTATTGATATAAAAACGGTACAAATAGTTAACATGATAACTGCACGATAGGTAACATAAGTAAATAGGCCTGATTTACGAGACCCATGCGAAGGTTACAACGCTTTTTTCGAATCAAATTTCTTCCTGCGTATCCTAGGAACGAGAAACCAGCACATAGAGTAAGAGAGACATTTTCCAAATCCTTTCAGATTCTCCCTCGTCGACAATTCTAAGCCGAAACGTCGAGTGAGACGGTTGTCTAGCCAGCATCGACAGCGAATCCCATACGCAGCAGATAGACGCTGTGAGCCTACCGTTCTCTTTTTCTCTAGCTGCCTGTAGAGCTTAATGGCAAAATAGACAAGACTACGAGTAGCAAATCGCGGCTAAGATACTTAGGCCAAGGGGAACGGCACAGAGTCTAGCCACCTAAACTGTAATTCTCCATGGAGGTACCGTGTTGTGAATACTGCTTGTCGTATGTAGCCGAGTGAGTAACTGTCACTTAGCCATGGCCTTTGATGCTCGTGCTTCTGCTGTCGCTCTTATTGTTGTCGCGGCATTTCGTGTCGAGCACCGTGCCGCGACGCTTAGCCGATGCGCGCCATCTCTTCTATTATATATATACTGCGGTAATCGACGCTTGTGACGGCTGTTATTCCTGCTGCTGCTGCGGCTGGCGAGCCGGGGAGGCCCAGCCGAGAACCCACGGACCCTGTCCTGTAAAGACGGTGTTGAAAACGCGCGGACGAAGATTACGACGACGACGCCGCCGAAAGCCGAAATGTCAGCCAATTGATAAGTAAACAAGTTACCAAGCGCCTCCTGTATTACTGCGCGAAGCTGCTAATCCGAATCAGCCACTGCCAATATTGGTGGCGCCATAGAGTCGAACGATACTCACAAGCACACGTACACAGATACGAAGCTGGCCATACGCGCTGTTATGGTTCCTGGCGATGCTGATGATGGCTGGCTGGCTCCAAGCCTCTTGCTTCAAGTGAAACTCAGCCTTGCTTGGGTTTGTTGACTCAAACAGCGTGCCATACTGAATTACGCTAGGGAACCTTATCTTGCCGACTAGCTGCCGGGATTGAACAGAAACTATGAAAGTGAAAAGACCGAAAACATTCAGGAAATAAATTAGATTACTACTGTTGACTAGCAAGACCAATGAAGCGTCGTCTCGCGCACTCACTGGCCTGCCAGTGCATGCTGACTTGGTACGCGTCTAGTGAGTTTTCGACGCTATGTTTGCAGCATACGTTTCTTACCAGCAGATTGAAAGATCTGTTGCTCGAAGTGTCTATGGTAATCATCTACCACCGGGTCCCCCAAGGCGATCGCATAGAGCACCACGAATCGATGGGTAGCTCCGGTGTACCGGCTCACAACAGAACGTATGTGTTACCCCTGAAAATCTGGGCTTAGCGACAAACAGCGCTGACAATGCCGATTCCGAACTTACCATTGCCAGCTTCCCCTACTGCGATCCCGATTCGAAGATCCGCCAACGAGTCCGTCTTTTGTTCGTAACATGAGGTAGATACATGACACAAAAATGAGCCTGCTGCTCATTCGTACCGTGTGCGATAGCCAACAACCCGAAACAGTTATAATATACAACATAAATGTAGTGGCATCCCGTAACAGTCGGTAAAAAAACCGATGACGATGTGGCGTTCGGCCAACGTCGATTGCTATGGAAACAGAACTCAATGACAGAGTATCAGCGTTCACCGTTTGATCGGTTGCCCAGATATATATATATATAAATACATTTTACTGTAACAGGAGAAAGGGATGGCAAAAATATTTCGACTGTATGTAGAACCACAGGATTGTATGTAGGCATTCGTGTATTTCGCAGAAAATCAACATTTTATTGTTGATAAATATCATTGGCGTGTAATGCAAAAAGGCTGACTACGGTTAACTAGATAGCCTTATCGACACTGTGACGTAAACGATAGTGTACAACCCGTTGTACGATGATGATAAACTTCTCACATAGAGCCCCCCAGACCATTGGACACGCGTCGTTGTCTTGACTTGTGTCAGCAATGATAGCAATTGCCACGAGATCATTTACAAGCAAATAATGGATCAGCTCGTTCTGATGCTAGTGCCATGCATCGTAAACCATCATCACCTTGGACAGCTCAACGTAGAGCTGATCCCTCCATTATCCTCTTGCTGTGTTGCGGAGCTAGCACTACATTCTTGTTTATTTGTTTCTAATGCTCAAATCTGAATATCATCCACTTTGACTCGAAATTACTTTGGCTTGCATTACTAACGAAAGGGCGTGGCGATCCAGCCATTCTGAATACGGTACGTTACTCTGCAAATCGGCCGCTGCAGATCTCCCCTGAAACGTTACTCTTTGGTCCTGCTAGCTTCCAACGGGTGACAAAGGCTACCATGGCACCCAGAATCAGCTTGCGAGTACCGGGCAGATGCATGGCTGTCACCCTCACCCTCTTCGTTATACTCTCTCCCTCTCTCCAATCCTCCTCACCCACGCTTTGCGCTATCGCAACGTCGTGTATTGTTTGCCCGATGCCCATTCCACACCGCGTCCCAGTATTAACGTGTCTCTTCAATAAGGCTCCGTTGTCGTTCTAGTGTTGATAGTGCTTCGTATTCTACTGTTTCTGCCGGATCCTGCCTCTACTATGATAACTGTTGCTTCGGGTCACTATTTTAGTCTTTCCTTTACTATACACACGAAAGGGTCTTTGCATGTGCGCTGGTTTGGGGGGAGCGACGAAGTACGAGACAATTCTGCCGACATCTAATGTTTGCCCCTTCGGCATTTTTAAGAGTTGCAATTGCGTCTTTGGGAGCTAAAGATGGTTCGTTTCGAGCGTTAGCAGATGCTAGGCGCTTATGTTTTGTGGTTCCTGCTAGCATTCGGTAGGCTTGCAACCCCTGGCACGCTTCTGTGTATCCACGGCAAGGTGATTCCTGGTGCGGAAGCAGCACTACACAAGCACGAATACGCCAAACTATCGTAGTTATAGATATACACATGTAAAAGGCCGCGTGGACCACAACGCTATCTCTGAGCGGCTTGTGCGTTCATTCGTGATCAGGCTCATGTTTTCCGATGATGCACCTCTATCTCTTGCATCAATTGCGTTTGCCACCAGCTAGAATTGGTGCCCCTGTTTCCTCTGCTATAGTACCCACTAACTACAGTAACAATAACAAGCGGGTGCACGGAAACTTCCGCAAGTTGAGCATATAACGAACGTAACGGGCCTTTTTCATTAAGCTTGAGTCATGAGCTGCCGACATTTCGCCACTTATCGTATGTATTTCAAGCATGTCATTGTACAGATGTAGAGGTGTGGAAGACTAACGCGGTTGGATGAGTTCTGAGCTGGCGTGATACCGGCGTTACAAAAGCGGCTCACAGCTGCCGCCGACTGTAGGGCCAACGCTGTTTCTGCAGCTGTAACCCGAACGGCAACAGTAGTAACCATAAAGATACTAAAATAACTAGCTGAGGCAATTAGAAACTTAGCTACTGCCGCCGCCGGGAGTCGCTGGACAAAAAAAAGTAGACACGTATCGCAAGTGATAACGCTAAAGATGTTTCTATATTTGCGTATAAATTATATATGGAATAGATTACAAACAAAAATGTGAACACGTTTTTATAACTGGATCGTTTATGAATCGAAATTGCCGCTTAGGGTTACATGGTTCACTAAGACATGATAGAAACCTATTACGCCTACATTGGTGCATCTACAGTGGCCTTTTTTGCCAAACAGAGCTGGGTATTAGTGTAATTTGAATTTAGAATTTCTTCTCTCGTTGCTAGATGGCAAAGCTAGCAAGCTTGGCTCGACGCAATTAATGAAATCGCTCGTCGTCTGCACGGTCCCCACAGTAACTTATGTGTTTACTGCTCCCGCTTTGTGGAGCTGAAGTACACGCACAGCTGACAATCTGAGCGACAAGCACAACCACGCAACTTTTGTTCAAGAAAAACGACCTTCGGTGTCTCGTTCGTCCATTCGCCTGCCCTACTTTGTCCTAGTGCCCTAAGGCCTACTCAGGCCATCCTGCTGTGTTTCATTGGCCCTCTCATTTCTTCATTGGTTGTTCCAACCGCCGAATTGAATGAGACAATCCAATGGATCGATCCATACCGCTAACTCGCGCGCCGGAGTTCAAAGGGACAGTCGGCCAACGTCCTTAGCTTTTTCGTTTTTGCCTTGTTCCTCCTGTTTGCGCAAATGCTAGCGGACAGATGACCTAATCCTTCCAGCGATACAGAGCTTTTCCATGAAGGCTTCCAACGTCTTTCGCGGACGCTTGCTAGCGGTAGAAGCGGCTCTCTAAAAAGCGCTTTACTTCTTTTGTATTTGGGGTGCGCGTTCCAATATTACGTCTTTGCAGAGCGACTAAGTCTACGGCGCTATAAGTCTTAGGCGTTCCAATATTACGTCTTTGCAGAGCGACTAAGTCTACGGCGCTATAAGTCTTAGGCGTTCCCAACGTTTAACTGCTGCTGATGTTGACCTTCCAAGGCCGAACGCTTAGGGCTTAACCGAACTAAAGAGAATGGCCGTGGATCCTTGAAGAACGAACTACTAAAACTTCCGTTTCTACATCGGCAAAAAGGAAATATTCGGTTGGTCTTCGTTGTTTATATTTGAATTATGTAAGATTGCTTTAAGTGGAAAGAGGCGACACCAAGAGTCAATTGGTCGGTCGATCTTCAGTATGCTGAATTTCATCTATAGGTCTGACGCTATGAGCTATATAATGACGCACGTGATTTACCAGATGACAGTTGGCCGATACTGAATTCAGTGGCTGTTTCAGTGGGTCAGAAGATCAGCTCGGACAACGGGAAGAATATTGTACAGGTTGATGGAAACCAACATTAGATGAGCTCTTATTTAGACAGTATATATATATATATATATATACACGCTACTGTAATCGACTTATCTGAGCAAGTGTCCTTTGATGATCAGACAATTTAAGTATAGCACTGTATTATATCATATATTGTGTACACGTTTCGATACAGCTAACGCTCTACGTTAAACCAATCGTATGGCAGAATAATGTACGATCTGTTTTGCTAATAGAAAAAAATATGCAATTGAGAACTATGTATTTGTTCCCTCTTTCGATATGCTGTGTTTGTGTGTTGAAAACGCACTGGGGTTGAGTAAAGTAGCTCGGCCTAGTCCGTTATCCTTTGCCTGATAATATCGAAGCGTCCGATATTAAAAGGATAGCTTCTGTTCGACAAAAGTGTACAATACAATAACTGAAACACTCTGCCACCTTTGTATTGCGTATCTCACATGCACCAGCCGTGCTCGACCTCGTGCAGTCCCTGTATTCGAAAAGGAGCATCTTTCATCAAGTGGCCTGCTTTATAACAAACATAGTATAGCAAAAAGCAGACGCAGTTGTTAATCTGTTTGTTATCCAGCCGCTACTGCTCTGTCTGCTGCAAACTCATGACCTAATACAAGGACCAGCGTTAAAATCGTCCGTCTCAAAAAGTCAAACTATGCTAGGGCCATGCCGTGAACAATTTTGAATAATACACTTGCTGATTTTTTTTTTTTTATTTAACGTGAAGGATCTCTTAAGGAGGTAACTAAGTAAGCAAATAGTCACTAGGGCAATGAAATTGTAGCGTGGGACACCTGATGTTAAGAACAATCCAGGGTAATCCCGATATTCAATATTATACAGATCTATACAGACAGCGTTGACTAGACGCGGTACACACATCAACATATCTGCATGCATTATCTATGCGTGTACCCAATAAAATATAAATGGTTCAACTGCAAAAAAAAATACCGACAAGAGTTCGCAACCCTGCTCCGAAATGCTCTCCGAAAGTGGGTACGCCATTAACAATCAACGTAAAACAAAGTACTGGGGTGCACTATGTCCAGTTTATATCTCGTTCGTAATACACCGATTAATTATAACGAAAATGCTACTAGAAGCGATAATAATCAGCTTTTAGTCAGGTAACGCTCATTGCAAGCGAGAAACGCGATTCGCTCCCTTGAGAACTGACTGCATTGGTCCGGAAGGAACCGAACAATTCCAAAAAGGTTGGGAAGTTAAACGCCACATCGTGCATCCTTGTTAGTGTATGCTTGCTGGAGTACACGTAGCCGAAAACGTCTGTATGCACGCGACGGTGTATGTGTATCTATGCGCTGGTACGATACCTTTTTTAGAGAGACCTCTGACACCGTACGTTACCCTCGCCTTGGCCAGCCTTTTGGTTGAAACCATTGCCATTTTCGCTCTGCGTTTCTGTATGTGCTTAACGGCGTCGTGTACAATTTACTCTCATGGCCATGAGTGACCGTCGCCAGCCCAGACGCATCGATAGAAGTTACCAAGCGACTACCAACCTACGACACTAGAAGATATTTAAGCACAGACGACAATGAAAACGGAGAAAATGCTCTAGTGCATTTTAAATGCCCTCACATAGATGCGACGCTATTCCGAAGCATGTTGGTTATCAACCATTAGGAAGATGCTTACGTTCCTATAGCAATCATTGAAGTATTATCAACGGCAACCGAAGGTATGCCGCGGTTAGCCCTTGATGCCGTGTTTGGGATACGCTGAGGTTATTGCAGTTGTTACAGGCAGTAGTGCAGCACGAATGGATCGCCTAGCTCTGGGATGTTGAAAAAAGAATTCGAAAAACAACCCTTAATAAATTATCTAGTTGGAGAGACCATGGAGATCTGAAGGTTTGGGAGGAAGACAGTACTGTAGCTAAATAAATCGAGCGTGCACAGGGGCAGTCTGATTATGTGGACAATTATCATATAATAATTGGGAGATCGATTCGTAACAGGATTGCCCTAAATAACTTGGTGCATGGTAATATCAGAGCTCTTCCTCGATTCTGCCAGGAAAATTCATCACATCTAGTCAATACTGTTATATCATTAGTACAGTTCTGAGTCTTGTCTTCCAAAGCCAGCAATTTGAAAACCTCTGAACTAAGCAAGCCACTAACCCATCAATTCGTGTGCCACCTGAGTTACGATTTAACTTAACTTAGCTAATTGCGACCAAGATGCTTGCAATTCCAACACCCATAGCTGGGACGATGGAGTCTCGCAAAACACACCCAGAGTTCGCATTGTGTGCCCTGTCGCCCCCGCACTGAGATTCGCCCCCCCCCCCCCACTCGATCTCATATGTAAGTCATCGCCGCGGCTGGTAGGATCAATATTCAAATGTGCACTGCAGACGCCTTTCGACCACAGCAATATATCATGTTATTACGCCACTGCACGACTTGGGGCTGAAGCGGTATGGCCGTAAAAGATCCTGGATCATTTGTAACCAGTAACAGCCGCAGTGGCGGTTGCGGCCGCCGATTGTTGTTCCTTGCAAGCTTCAGAATCCTCACGGTTTCTGAAATCCGTCCAGCCAATAGGGAATTCAGGTTTCGAAGAGTCATCAGGGAAACTGGCTGTGTCGCGGGCGGCTGCTGCTGCTGCGTCCACTCGAGCTTTTCCATGGAAGTGGTAAACGCGTACAAAGACGAAGACGTTTTGATTTTGCTTATTAGAAACAAAATAAGAAGACGTTCCGGACCCAACGCAACTACTCCACCATCTAACTAGTCGTCCGACCGAGCAAGCAACTGGATTTTTCGCTTGCTGCGCTGCTAACCACAAGTCCATTTAGCTGTCTTATTGCGCTGCCTAATTAAAAATTCGTAATTCAATCTGCTTTGTTTTCTTCCGATTCCTTTTGAAACAAAAACTGCTAACAAGTCCTGACATCGCTAACGCACCTAGCAACACGAGTACCCCAACCACGATCACCTGTGGTCGGCGGCGAACGTTTGTAGCACCTTACAGCAATTTATCCGCGGGCAGACGGAAATCGTGATCATGAAATGCAGCGAGCGACAATACCAGCAGTATGGCCGCATAACCCTGACAGCTCGAAGACCTTTTCTTTATCTAGGCTCCCCATCTTCCTTGTGTCTAGAAGAAGCGGAAGCAAGCTCAATCTCCAGTGCAGGCCAAATCTGGTACCCTAAAGCCATAAACTTGAGTTTTGCCCTGTACCATTATAGGACCAGTAGCTGTTCCCCGTATCGTCGAGCTTAGAGAGCTTTCTCGACTCCGGCCCTGCTAGAAAAGACCCTGTAGAGCCGCACATCCTGAGCAGAGCAAAATGAGGCAGATTCGCGTATGTAAATTTGTTACCAGCGCTACCATCATCACGACCCCAAACGCAGCAGGGCCAACTTCCCTCGCTAGTGGAATGTGCTATGCATATTCTTCAGCCTGGTCTTGGTTTTCGTGAGTTCGTCCTGGCCTGGTGGTCGCGTCCACCATGAAGGCCGAAACGAGGAAAACCGCCGCAATCGTGGCCACTACCACGCTGTTGTTGCGTTGCCATAGTAGCGCTCGTAGAAGAACATAATTACACGAGTAAAGCTCTTGTCGATTAGCAACAATGATTTCATCAACGGTGAAAGGAGGCCAGGACAAAACTGAGAGCAGGGCAGAGTTTTTACATATGATCTATTCGTCGGATAAAACAGCTGATATTGTGCCTGCTTTTGGCTCTGTTTTGCTTCCCAGTTCCAACCATCCTACTACATCAGCGTACCCTGTCGATTGCCACCAGCGTCTGTAGATTCTGTTTCTTAAGCCCTTCCTCCCTTACCCAAAGTCCTGCTCTCTTTCCACCGCATGTTATCTGGAGTGGTCTGCCGCGGCTACTGTCGGCGTCGCCATCAGCAGTGCAACCGCTATCCAAGCAGCGTTCCTTTACGCTGATGTCCGATCCAGAACCTCGAACTTCATGTCAGTTTCCCTCATTCACCGAAGCGAGTACAGTACGCACATACAGCATGATCTTTATTTTGTTCCCTCAGAATCTCTTCTTTTGCCCCAGCCGTGTCTCTTTCTTTTATCCTAAAGAGACTGGAGAATATTTTTTCTCATACACAAGTATTGCCCGTTCGAGTTTGCTTATCGTCGAATGCCGCGTCTTCTATGGGGGAAATAGGGGAAAAGACGCGTAGTCGGGTCATCCCCCGCAAATTCCAAACACCTGCTGCCGAGGGCTCTGTCGGGTTCTCATAGGAGACCTTCGAAAGGCGCGCACATTCAACGTCACAGACGGGCAATAGTACTTTGAGTCTCAGGGACAAGCAGGAGGCTGTCAAAGCGCCTACGCTATTACAAATACCAACCGTTACCTAGCCTCTAACCACCATAGACGATTTCGCCGTGCTAACTCATCTCCTGTGTTACCTGTGCTTTCCTACACCCCGTACCTCGCTACATCATCCCCTTGAACCGTACGCATCGCACATTCGACGTCTCTTCTGTGTTTCGTAACATCGTCAATAGTATTAGGGACCAGAGCAGTGGTCCTCATCGTAAGCGAAAAAGCTACGGAGAGGAAAATATAAAACAATAAATCCTGTGCTGCTACTGCTGCCAATTTTCCCTGCTCAATTTTCGGCCTGGTCATAGCCGGACGAAACCACCCAAGCTACCTTCGATCCTGTAACCCCTCTTACAAGAAAACGGGAATTGAACCCCACAGCGTCTTTGTTGGCGGTGCCGTCACGCGTTCGGCCGCTCGTTGCCTCCATCGGAAAATGACTACGACGAAAAAGAGAAGAGAAGGGCAGATCGGAACAAAGCGTGTGCACTTTTATATGAGCCGACCCTGAAGAATTAGATAGGATCATGGTTGTGCGCGACCCGTCGCAATTCACCGAGCAGGGGTTCGAAACGCCACCAAGCAGGAAAACGACCAATAACGTCAAACGTGTGGCTCCTAGCTTGATGCTTGGCCCAAACTGGTACAAGTTAGCCTCTGGTCGGAGCAGCCTACTAAAAAGGCACGAGAACTATCAGGCATCGAGTCTGCCCTTCGTTCTGGCTTCTACGTATCATAGTTACAATAACCATGCGGGAACGAAAGTGCTGGTGAGTATCAAGTGTAAAAAAGAAATGGAACCCCCTAACAAACCTCGAAACGGAATAAAGAGCAAAACAGCGGCAAGAACTCTGAAGGTCTGCGGCGGCTACAAAAAGCTGTATTGCACTCAAGAGTTTTTGGGATGGTTTGTGAGACGTGGAACTGGCGACGGTCGTGCTGTAGCGCGCCGGATAATCTGCCGACTTTGCACCCTTTATAACACGCTGACATATGCACACATATAGATACAATCAGCAGGACTTAATCGATAGAGAACGCCAAGTGAAAAGAATACGGAAAGATGGTGCAACTCGAGGATAGCTTTTGGTGTTGTCGGTCTTTTCTGGCCCTCCGCCGCAAAGCTGGGATAACTGGAACAGCTTCGGTTCAACTACGTTCGTATTGAAATTCGCTACTAATGCACATTTTGGAAAGGATCCGACCCATGCAATAAGATCGGTTGGTGATAACGACTAGATAAGGCTAGCTGCTAAGAAGGTCGAACGAAACGGAAGTGTAGAGAAGCGCCGGAATTGAGAGACTCGATAAAGACATAACTCACATGTAAGTTTATTATGCTTTTCATTGCAAAGAGCCACGTACTTCAAAGTAGCAGCGGGGCGGCCAAAGGCTTTCCTAGCTTTACCGTTAGCAAGGCGCCACTACTGGAACACGAGGGAAGAAAAGCTTTCTCAAAATATTCCCGTCTCCCTTGCAAGCGCCGCCATTGCCGGTTTTAAATTCAAACTGATTGTGCAAATTATGCCCTCACCAGCTAGTTTTACTCGCGAGCAAAGGACGACTCAGCAATTTAGTGATGTAATGCGTTTTCCCCAGTAAAAGGTGGGCAGGCATGCTAAATTATCGCCCATCCTTTAAGCGAAGTCTTAGTTCATCGCCATAGTCGATTTATTCAGAACCTTTTAGAAACGCACTGCCAGACGTCACGTCTTACCTAAGCAAACCAAGTTACAAGCCGACGGTCTACCCGAAGAAATTTGAGGGCACTCTGAACTGCTGCGCAATGAATGTTAATCACTGTGACGTGGATGTGTCGACTCCGGGACGTTCACACGCTGAATGAGCGAGAAGAACCGACCGGAACAACGAGAAAACAAGTGTGTATATGTTTGTAGTGACGCTGAGAACCCTCGCGACGAGCGGCGCGATCCAGGCAAACCCAGTTTGATCTTCATCAAATAAACTCCTCGTTGTCGCCCGCCCCCCTATCTTCTTCCTTATTGAGGTTTTCTCTTTATCTCCTTTTCTCTTACTTTTTGCACTCAGCCCCAAACTTCTATATAGCCATCTAACAAACCCCTCTTCGGCTCGTTGGATGCGACGTCGCTTCATTCTTCAAGTGGTTTTCGGAAACTCAATCCCGACGGAGAACAGTCTGTTGGGGTGCAGCCCCCCCAAAACGCACAACAGCTCCCATCGACACAAACACCTATATAAACCACATGAATCGACTAGTCATTCAGCATGCTCAAATCGAGTTTATCGTCTCGTCGTCATTGCTCTGAACTTGGCTTTTGTCCCAACATGCCCCACAGTGCAGTGATGGCTGTTGTTACCGCCATCGCGCTATCCATCAGATTGTAGCCACCACACACACCCTCGAAACGAACTCAAAGGCGCACGTACATCTATCGGAATTATTGATGCCTACGACGAGCTTGATCGACAGTGAAGCTGATGGCTAACCATTTTGCTGGCGGCAATATGCACGGATATGCTTCTACCGATTATGCTATATCAGACACAGTGCACGATAATTTGTTGCTGCACAGATTGAGCCCAAGCACTTTTTGACAAGTTGTCTACCTGCTATCGCGCTGACTACATTGGCTGTCTACGAGCGACCATTGCTCCCTCTCGTGACTGAACCTCCAGCCTAAACAAGCTGGCCCCGACCGCTTACCTAATCTATTTAGCAACCCATGTTGAGGGTTGATGGGCGTGATAACTGCGGATATATATCCCGTGTAATCTCGCTTTAGCTGTATACTTCCGGTTATTTTTGCTTGATAAAAAAAATTCGCCCATTGTAAACAGCCTATTCACTACTTCGGCTTCCGCAATTACTGCTGCTACCGCTAATATGGTATAATACGGTAGGTTCAACCAAGACAGGCCGCATCCATGTCAGCATCGCAAGCTGACTAGTCAGTCAAGTTGCTCTCATTAATTTTGAGTTATATGTACATCAAATAACTTATTACTGTCCTTTAGCTCTAGTGAGCTAGTATCAGTATTTCGCCAGATCACGTATCTTGCTTGATATTTCCTTCTTATGCATAGTCGTGTCATTTTTTTGCTAAATTGTATCTTCCCCCCCCCCCCCCCCAATGTCTCCTCTATCTTCACTCTTTATCTGCGTATTGTTCAGAGTCATTACCCCCTCCCTCTTCCTTTCCGCCTGTCTTCTCCTTTATTCGCTTGCTCGTTTCGTTCAGTCCCCTCTAGTGTAGCACAGAAGGAGAGTCTCGTCTTTTTGTCTGTATGCGCTTTGTGTGTCTGACTGTTCAGGGTTCTTTGACCAAACGTCAGGTTGCTCTGTGCATTCTGTCCCTCTGCCGTCAGCTCTATCTCGAATGCCAAGTCTGATTTTTTCGTTGGGTTCCACCCGTCGTATCGCCTGCTATCTTCACTAGTTTCCCAACCCACGGTGAAACCCCTCGCATACCAAATATTAACAACATCCATTGGCGGGTGACGAATCGGCCTACAATTCACCGCTTACCGTATGTTCACTGTCCTGCATCGAGACGAATGTTACGCATACGAGGAGATGCATCGGGCTACTGCAGAGTCGACATTGATCACCGCCAAACAGTCGCTCGTAATCTTAGCGGAATCTTTTTACGAGAAATGATAGGACAAAATATCAACGTCATGGCTGTGATCAGCCTGGCTATAATTCATGGTAATTGGTGGCTGTTAGCAGCGGCTGCTGCCGTAGGACAAAAGTAGTAAGACCTATTATAGGACAGAGAAAGGGGCAATGAAGGGATACAGAACAACAACGAAGATAACCACAACAACACAAAGAAGAGCAAGTGTAGGGTCTCGTTTCGTTTGGCGTCCTCTTTTCTCTCTTAACAACTTTAAAGTAGTAAAAGCAAAATATCTCTGTGAGTATATGTCGGGCCTGGTCGTGTTAATACAGACTAGGGCTAATTCGCTTGATAGGACAGTGAGGACATAACGCGTCCGAAGGACCGCGCCCATCAAGCGCGATATTCTGCGTGCAAGCCACACTACAAACTGCTGACGTATCGCGCACGTCGTGACGACCGTCGAGCGGTTCGGTGTCATGAATACTATGACATAAAGAATAGCGCGAAATGACAGGCGGCTTTCGGTGGCAATACGGAAAGTACAACTGTAGTACAACGAAATGTGCGGCAGGAACAACAACGTTCTGACAGTTAGGCACTCCTAAGAGATCTTTTGTGTAAAATATTTGCCAACAAATTAATAATACCTCATTATAAAAAAAAAAGCCATTTAGCGACTGTGGGATCAAATAAATGGTTAATAATGGAAATTAAAAACGAAGTCCAATGCAATATTCTATTTAATAATAACAAAGTAAAGTAAAAACAACAATAATAATAAAAAAGGCCGGAAAAAAACAAAGAGTCAAAGATAAACGTTATCGATGATCCAGCTTGGTTCAGATTGGTTGGAACGAGCCGAAACCTAACGCGCTTAGACCCAAAAATACTATACTATACAGATTCGAAGTGTCTAGTCATTGGACCTGATCCTCGCAAATTCATTGAACATCGCCATCCAATCCCATGTGCAGCGACTTTATGTATGTAAGTTGCCGGTATAATGTATTCGTATATTCGACCTTTTTCCGCCACGATTCTTCCGCAAGTTGCACACCGCTTCATAGAGTTGCCTACTAGCTCGAACAAACGAAGTAGCATGACAAGGTCGGCCACCCCCCTGACCACGCTAGTTATCAACGATCGTTTTGCTCCACAGAAAACTCTCTACACAGACTCAACTCGGCTAGCCCGAGTGTGCAAACCAGTCTGAGCCGAAGCACATATACAGAAGCCGGCTGCGTGGGGTATTCGAGGGTGGGGGAACATCGCCAGCGTACTGTTACCGATTAGTCTTATACAGCAGTGGTTTGATGCGTTCATTCGCCATGAATCAACGCTGCTTTCCGATCGACTCGAATTTGTTCTACTGCCCATCGCGGTCTCACTCTCGGCGGAATACCTGGTACTAGCGATTGGCCTCTGTTTTGTGCCGTCGCCTGCTGAATAATGGACCAGATTACTGTGTTCACCTTTGGCAGCGTGGAAGGTTTCTGATTCGAAGCCCCCGCTGGTCTCGCTGAGCTCTCGCTTATCCCCCGTTCGGGTCGGATCGCTGTTCCCGCAAGAACGCAGACGGGTATCGTGTATCTTGAGAACTCGCTATCTCTCTTGCGCGACTGCCTATCGCTTGCAGTGTTTTTCCTTCGATGCTATCCTTGTTTATTTTCTTTATATTCTTACTTATTTCTTCCTCTTTCCGCCGTTCCCATCGTTCCTTTGCCATAGGAAAACCATTGGACTGCTGCTTTATCACCGTACTCGGCGCTCGTTTTCAACCGAGGGCAGCAACTACGATATGTAGCTGCAGTAGAAGTAACAGGCTCGCGGGAACATGTTCCACAGGTCGCTGAGGGCTCGCCTCGACGATTAGAATTGTTCCGACTCGAGCAACAGCTAGAGGATGGAATGGAAGAATGCCGCGGTTAGCGGTCTAATAGAATTGCTACTTGCCTGTTAGAAAATGTCACGGCAGCGAGTTAAAATGACATCGGGGTGGTAAACCAGAAAAACAGGACGATATGATAGATGACTTACTCGAAACTAGAACACAGCCATCTCCTGCTGTTACTTCTTGTCAACTGCCAGCTGTAGACTGTCCACCTTTGAGTTGTTTTGGACGGTTTTAATGCTTTTGATGGTGAGCTGCGATAGATCGCGAGACAGCCTTGAACACCTCACGCACAATTCCTGCGAACGACTTCAACTCTGTCTGGGACTCGTTACTGTGAGTCATTTGTTACGTAACGATTTCTATATTGTTCATTGCTTGACTTTACTGCCGTCTTGATACGCCGGAAACAACGAAAAGGTACTCACCGTGATCAATGCTGGGGATTCTCATCTAATCGCACGGGCTTCACATTGTGACAGAAATGGCAGTTTTTTCTCATTAGTACCAACCCATTTGGCTGGTGCTGGCCACCATCTCCACCTCCGGCCTGTATGACTACGCAGTCTGGCTGTAGTAACCACACACAACTTTCCTGGCAAAGATGTGCTAAACACAGCAGTCTTAGATGATCTTATACCTAATCTTAATATATGGCTTTCTATGCAGACACAGAGCGAATCTAAATGTCTGATCTTCTTTGGCCAAACTTGGCCTCCGTTCTTCCGCTAACAACTAAGACACGACTGCTCAGAGTACTGCAAAAGCAGCTCCATCGGAATCCGTAGGCGTAATGTCAGTCGTCAGCTCTTATTTGCAAT
The DNA here is from genome assembly GCF_002443255.2 of Varroa destructor. Classification (NCBI taxonomy): domain Eukaryota; kingdom Metazoa; phylum Arthropoda; class Arachnida; order Mesostigmata; family Varroidae; genus Varroa; species Varroa destructor. The sequence goes on along the minus strand of NW_019211455.1, from coordinate 44,633,130 downwards.
GGTCCTCGTTGTATGCGTAATTAAAAAGAATCGCTAACGAAGTCCAGAGTGTCTAACATATCACTGACGCCTATTGAGCATCGATAACATAACATAATTATTAGAAACGATAAACGGGTGTGTTTTTGTGGGGGAAAAAAATCTGAAAATTGAAGGGACTTCATATTGGATTAGGCAATACAATTTTCAGATTTTTTCCCCCACAAAAACAAACCCGTTTTTATTTTATGGTATCCTGTAAGCCAAGTTTCGAGTTCTTAGAGAAGCAGCTTTTTCGATGTGAACCGCTACCATCATGATTAACATGATCGTTGCCAGTAGTGATACCTTCGTGCAAGAGGATTGTACCATAAAGCTTGAACGGCTCTAATAGAGCCCAGCCCAAAGATACCTGCACCCAAAAAGATCAAATTGCCAGTAGCTATTCTCGACAGTATCACAAAGGTCACCTGCTCCGCGAGACCAACGTTCAGATAGAGTTGTGATTCAACCGTGGTTCCTTCAGCCGGTTACGTATTTACAAACGCTGCAAGCAAATGAGTTTGAACGATATTTATTGATACAAGCAGGGGCTCACACCAATTTATAATAATGAATTCCTGTTGACTGTAGAGAATTAAGCTCGCCCACCCAGCCCAGGGGGGGGGGGGGGCACTTACCGATGGCTCTTTAGATATAAGTAATCGATCAGTAAAACGCCCGATCGATCCATAATGAGACATCGATATCATTGGTAATCCAAGAAAGAATCCATTTCTATTGTGCATGCGTAGCTTTCAGTTTCATAATACGTTTTTCTTTCGTAATAATAGTAACTCAAGCAGACTTGTGCCCCTACACTCTACGGGAGACCAACCGTGGCAACGATAAAAATACAGGCAAAAAAGATCATCGTCTCAAGATGGTCAACAAGGTCAATGAGATGTTGCCCACCACGAAAAGTAGTTAAGAGCCGATTCATCTTGAATCTTCTTGCTAGATAAAATTATCAAATTTTAAGGTAGAGTACACAGTAGGACATCGTGGCATTGGTAGCACATGGCGGTCTGGAACACCCTGCAGTACACAATAATTGAAAGAGCATTATGATTTGAAGGATCTCGTATAGAATTTGAAAAACCTTAAAATTTATTATTATTATTCTTAGGGCTTATTTCACAATGGTAAACCTGATATAACGGCATAAGTCAATCAAGTTGATGAATTTCGAGAAATTGTGAAAGCAACCGTTTCATTAGTATTTTCTTCTACTTACTTCTAACTTACGAATATATATATGCAAGGTAGAAGTTTGTTGACATATATATGCTTACATATATATGCAGTATAGACGTAAAATGAAGACTGATGGAATGTTTTTTGCCACATCCTGCATGTATGCTTTGTTTGCATAGAACAAAAAAACAGTAACGTAATTGTAGCAATTCCATACCTTTCCGTTATGTGATTGGCTTTACGGCACGTACAATCCAACGGCCCTTTCGCCTCGATATGTTTCTCTTGATTGGCTTGCGTAAAGTATCAATTATGGTCATTTGGTCAGTTTTCTCCGCACGGTTCTACCCAGTAGCTTGGGTCCTGCATTTTACACGAAATGCTCCGTGTACAACGTCAGACGCCCAAACGACCCCATAGATGATGGTATGTGCTCGATCGCATCAAATGGATTATGCACATAACACAAAAGCAGAACTACCTCCTCCTCCTCCTCCTCCTACCCCCCGCCTCATGTAATTGTCACAGTACTATCAAAATTTTTGCTGTCGTCAGCGCTGGTTGTTTCGCAGATAATGCATTGGCAAGTCGTGATTCGGGAGCAGTAGAAGCAACAGCAGCTAACGTCAGCAGCGCCGGTACTACAGAAAGAAAGCTGGTCGGCACCAAAAGCCAAAAGTGAGCGGGGACGTCAAATGTAAAGAACATGACGCTTCGGCGAACTCTAGAAAAGAACAGGGCGAATCTAAGAAATATAATCCAGAAGATCAAAAACAGCTGTTTAACTCTTGTTTATCATTAGCGGCACCTAGCCATCCCGCTTCCTTTGACGCCGCTCGATCTTCTTTGCGTCCCAAACAATTACGTAATTAGTTCGTTTTGTCATCTACGAGAGCGAAACAGGTGGGGCGCGCAGGAGAATGACATAGTGAGAATTAAAAATGAAATGCTAACCTTCATCGCTAGCGATGCCCACTGCGAGGCTACCACGTCGTTTCATTGCCGTGCATTCGTAAGGACACGAGGATGGCCCTACACACGCGTCTACAGGACCACCAAAGTGATCTAGTGATCCAAGTACCGATCTAATGACTTCGTAAGTTACTTCTAAAACGGCTCCATGTACGTTTTACAGTCATGCTCAAGCTCTGCACATGGGAAATAATCACGCATAGCGTAAAGACAGCCGTAACGGATGCTAATTATTATTAAGCTAAGATGCATGACGCCGCCTCGTTTAGACGTTTTTTTGCCATGAAACTGTTTCACTTATCGTGATAACGTACAAGCATTAACGATGTAGAGTCCCGTTTATCCACGAGAATTTTAGCGGCCTGTCATGGTTGGATATCAACGTCCTCAGCAAGTGTTTCCTGTTATCAACGTAAAGGACAAGCCTGACCCTCACTGGCAACCTAGCTCAGCGACAGCCGAAACGCTGAATAGATCACAAGCCATGTGCCATGATGCATGCACTCACGCACGGCTCTATGGCCACGTAAAGACCCAAGCAAAATGCCACCAAAAACAGACCGCGAGTCGAGTCGTATTTGACATGTATTCATGGTATGACAGCGAGTACGGGATAGAGGCCAGCAACGACCTGGCAATCCTTTTACAAAATGACAACTACTACTACTATTAGCACGAGCTGCCAGAGCTATTGAATATAAAGCAGACGGATTGCAAAAACAGCCGCTTGTAGACAACGTTAGCGTTTTGTCCTACTCTTTCGTTGCCCTATTGCAACAGCAGCAGCAGCAGCAGCAGGCAAAGCTGGTAGTAATAAATGCTATTAGCACTGCCTCACATTGTATTCAATACTGCCGACACAAGCTGCCTTTTCTAGTGTTTGGATCTACTCTGCATGACGGAGTTTTCTATCTAATGTATTTTATAATAGCCGTCCCATATCGTTCCTATCGAAACCACTGGCCCTCTTGCCCTCCTCGACTCAACTACATACTATCAACTATCAAATATTCGATCGGGGCTGTTCAACAGCATTACGGAACGTACCCCCCGAAAGAAGCCGCATAGAGAAATAGACCGGAGACTGACTTATGCACGTACGAAAAAACACGAGAGAGAGAGAGAGACACACACGTGCAACGAGATTCTGTTAATATCAGCTGATTCATCATGCGATCATAATCGCCGGTAGCTGGGCGCAGATATTACCGCGGTGCACCGTGGACCAACGCGATTGATGTAGACCTACATGCGTACAGCAAGTCAACGTAGGTGTTCAAGCGATGTTATGTAATCTATCAATGTCGGCTGGCCAACCGTCCACTGAGAGCAAGCAGGGGCAGGAGGGAAGGCGAACTTAGTTGACCATTCCCTTTGCGCTAACGAAAAGGTGTCCGTCCATCATGGCAAAAAAATTCTATAGGGCAACGAAGAGGAACGAAATGCAATGAGGAACGAAGCAAAGCAAAATGGATCATGATGTAGGACTTACGGCGAACGGGGCGGCCGCGCAAACGGCTTAATAACGAGAATTACGCAATACGGGGGACATTTGATGATCTCGAGCGGTTATTTGATCGATTCTATGCTCGTTTTCATATAAAAATGATTTTACTTCGCTGGTCGATCTTTATCATAGTTAAACTTTCAAATAAAACACAGCTTTTGGATAAAATAAGCCGACCTACGGATTAGGTTCTGTGGGACCAAAACACTTTATAGTCTGTTCCAATGTTGTTGTTGTCGTCAAAAAACTACATCATACAAGGTGAAATTTTATAGATAGGTAGATGTCGACACCTCTACTTCTGCCAACACCCTCATGAGTACCGATGCGCGCCTGCCGCATCCGTCGAGCGAGGGAATTCGCATGTACATACGATTCTTTTTGATGCCGTTGAAGTGTGATAATAAACGATTTTTCTCTAAATTTACGCTTTAATGACAGTTAAAACAATGTTCGTATAGAGTACTCAAAATAAAAACCATTAGCGAACACTAATCCCTCCAATATAACGCGAAAGAACGTCGTGATTCCGATTGGCAGCAGGAGAGGCAACGTTATCGGATGGGATCCATGGACAGCAGACACCGTCACGGGATATCAACGTCGGCGTGCCTCTTCAACGGCGCTGATGGCGCCAGTTTTGCATGAAATATTTGTAAATGCGTGCAGCCAGACAGTTTCTCGCTAGGATGGGTAATGATCATGGGCAGTGAAATCAAGAGAGAACGATCGTACTTCAATGCACCGGAAAATACCATAAAAGGAAAACGTGTACTAGATATTGTTCTTTACAGCGAGACTCTGTGACTACCTAAGGAAAAACTAGCCAAGAGCGTATCTCCAGCTGTAGGCCGTAAACGATGTAAACGGATCCACATGTAACGGCGGTGCTGGCAACAACGAATAATGAATGTGTAAGAGCGTTGAGCAGATTTACGTATGGACCTAAACAGTCGTATCAAGAGATTGCTGCTGATCTTTTCTGTTTAGTTTTAGTATTTGGGATTTCTTTTTTTCGGCATCGAGCGTACACGCCTGTAGTCGTACAACAATGGTGTCTAGGAGCGAACTACCTTGTCTTACATTTGCGAAGACGGCATGATGGGTTCGCAGCATTATGATGTCTTCAACGACATGGAGTCGTGTCCAAGCGTTTCATCGCTGCCGGACTATACGAAGCATACGCTCCCTGGAATCGTACGTGTGGACCGATATTAACGTCTAAGACTGCGGTTGGCCGCCAAGATTTCTCATTTTGTAGCCGAAGACGACTCCGGCATCTCTCTTCTGCGTTCTTAGTTTACCAAACCAGCTGGATAAAATTTACCGCACACAGGATCGTTCATTTTTACTTTTGTGCTGGTTTTCTGCGAAGGCTGTGCTTTTGGCGATAAAAAGCACAAGCAGCGTTTTGCCCTCTTTGCGCTTGGCAGAACCCAAACGAAACCAAAATAAATATCAAAGCTTATCCATGAACGTCTCCACAGCCCGATATATAAGGCAGATTGGTACGATCCAAGTCAGTACCGGCGACAAACTTTAAGGACGGATCACGCTAGATGATGCATCAATATGCTGGACTAGAAAAGTGTTAGTTGTTAATGTGTCTTGTAAAATTGATCGTCTGCCAGTAATAGCTTTCAGCTTGACAACAACGAGCAAACAATGTACGAAGGAAAAAAAAGTTCCCACTTCGATAGCCAAACTTCACCAATAGCCACAGCTGCGGCTGTAATAATAGCAACAATTATAGAATAATTATCAAATATCATAGTAATTAATAAAAAAAAAATAATTAGCAATCAATATTTTCATCGATATGGTCATGTAAGTATGTTTATGAGTCGTTGAACGACTCTAAAAATATATATCTCACATTGTCTTAATTAAGATTTGTTTTGGTAAGTAAGTTTGTGCTCAGGTACAACCTCAGCACCAGACTGTATTCGATAACGATTTAAACCAACTGTTATTATATGACTAATTATAATATATTAATATATGCCCATAAATCAGACGTTTCTTTCTGATCATTTGCGAGCTTCATCTGCTACGATTACGATCAATGAATTAGTGCTTTGATTTCGGCTAATTGTTATATCAATCCTCTTCTTTCTACACGACTCAAACACGGCGTGTATGCATGGCAAATAGCTGAAAAAAAAACGTTAGTAAATGCGGATCAAGTTCCTTAACTTCGATACTTACTACCAGCTAATGTATCTATATCTATAATTAACGTAATACAGCAAAACGTGTTTTAATCGAAACAAATAATAATGAAGACATACAACATCCTGCGTCTAAACAAGTGACTTCCTTCTGTGCTGTCAGATTAAATGAAAATCACTAACCAAGCTAGTTGAAAAGTAACTTATTTACGAAAAAAATACTCCTTCAACCTAGCTAGAATATATTCTACCATACTGCTGCTATTACTGCAATGAAAAACTGCCAGGCTAATCCTGTCGACTTTAAAGGGGCAAATCAACAAACTCCGATACCACTACGTGGCTAGAATCGTTATGCCTGCACAGGAAGTGGGGCAACATCGATTTTGTTCGTTCCGTTTTATTTCAATATAATATTATCTGTACGACAGACGTCGTTTTATCGTGCTTCAGTTATCATGTACGCTTGTTTCGCTCAGAAGAAGAAGTGCCGACCTAAATCTACGAATACTTAAATTAGGCAGATCTCGCGTGGAGCCGACCTGGTTATCGTTAGCCGTACGTCTCTGTCAGTGCAATGACCTAAGTTAGTCACCGATCCTACGCAGGTAGCTAATCAGTCGAGCAACTGGGAAAACATCGCACTCTATGCCCTCTAAATTGAGCTTTATTAATCGCGTTTCGTCAGTCAGCTCCAATAAAAAGGCGGAAACAGATAAGCCTAAAAAAAGTTCGAGAAGAGGAAGCCCTTGATCTTTGTCGTCACCCGGGAGGACTCAAGAGGAAAAGTTTGCCGGCTCAAGCAACAATAACGGCCGCACCGTCGTTTGGGCAAAGCATGCGTTCATGCTCGAACGCTCGAGATCGTCTCATCTGAGAGCTTTCTTCAGTACGAGTAGCAGCCGCTCCCGACGTGGGTATCGTAAGCAGGCACGAATACCAGCGTGACATTTCCATTTCGGTAGAGCGTTTAGCCACAGACTGATACTTGTTTATTGCTAAGTTCATGTTGGGCACGTATATATCTGCATCATCTCATTGGCTTCTATGTTTCTATTTATGTATCTGTTTATTTAAATTTATCACTTTAACTGTCGATGTTTGTTTAGCCTACACTTTCGTGCCGCACTCTTATTATTGGAATAAATAAATCTATTAGCATTTATCAGATGATATAGCAGGATATAGACTCTTCTAGCAGAAACAATAATCGTAATAGGAGGCTTCATCATCGCTAGATTTCCAAAGACAGCGTATCCCGTTGTGATGCACGGCGCATCCGCCGCTCCAACAACGAAGTGAAGAGTCTACGAGGTCAACCGTTTCCGAGGCTTTCGCCTACTTGCCGCGCCCCGCTAACTGCACTCCCTCCTGCTTTTTGTTGGCCCCCGTTATGAGATGCCCTCATGGTACAGACTGGCCGATGGCCGGCAATAATATATCAATGACAATAGCAGTTTCAACATATGAAAAGGCAACGTAAAAGTTCTGTCGACCATAGCGAGAGAAGCATGCTAACTCTAAGGAACCTCTTACGGACACAGCACGGAACCCCTACTGAGCGACTGATCAGGGAGGTCTATAGGGGGTTCGAAACACCCTAAAAGGGAAGTCGCCGCTTAAAGGGAGGCTCTACTGTTCGAGTGGGGTAGTGTGAAGGCGGATAGATAGGAAACACCATACGTAAAAAAGTCCCGCTTAACGAGCAGTAAGCACATCATAGCATAATTCGTACCTAACGAACGCTACTGTTTCTGGGTAGATAGAGAACGTTGCCGGTTCTGCTGATAGTACGGTTCTTAGGGTAAATAATAGCGATAAAAAGGACAAACGTTCATAGCGCTCATGTTTGATAGGAGCTTTCGGCGCTTCCGTGTTATAGAGCAACAGTAAGAAAGCAAGTTAAGAAAAAAGCGCTTCAACGGTAAAAGAGCTTTTTTCACGCAACAGCTATATCTGTCCCGTTAAATTTAGTATCGTTTATGTTAATTTTACTGTGAAGAAACGGTAGGCCAAAGAGGCTCAACTTGTTTATCCTGTAATTCGCTGAACAATGAAGCGTAATCCTTGACAGTTGTTTTTTTATGTATGCTCACAGTTTTTTTTTTTGGGTAACATTTTATGAATGATTTGGTTAGCAACAAATCTCTCGTTCTCTTGTTTGTAAATATTCAATTCCCCTTACACTGGTCATTTTTTTAAATCCATTATGCGTATTCATATGCATATCGTATGGTTTAGATTAGTACGCCAGCAGTTGCCAACTGCTGGACCAGCCAGCGAGACGTACAGGAACGGTAGAACATAGGTGATCTCTCTACGTTCTCCAATATGTACACATACACCGTTATACAAAACGCCTCAATAGAAACTGCAGCAAAACTGTTCTTTGGTTTCTGTTACGTCCTGGATAAGACCCGATCCGATGCTAATCGAGCAGGCGGCCATCATGGCCAGCATTTCGATCGCTTGCTGGCACTCACCATCGCACACCTGCCGCCATAGCCTCCTTACGGACAACTACGGTAAGATAAGCGGCACGAGACGAATGATATTTTGTCGCTTGTACTCCTGATGGCCTCGCTAAAGTTTCCTGTCTATTCTGCGGCAGATAGGACGGGGTATTTAGCCGAATTTGATTTCATAAACATATTATAGATTAAGCATTACGAATGCCGCCGCAAGCGGCATCCGCCATCACTGTCCGGATCAATGGCGACCTTTGACCACCGCAAACAAAGTAAGCAACGATGCCAGGAAGGTGACAGCGTTAAGAACTCCGACGAAAGAAGCGGTCACAGTGCTATCAAGCACTGCAGCATCACAACGATGATAAAACCTATAGAAACAGAATCAAGTACTAAAAGAGGTCTTTTGTAAGCTGAACTAAATTCGGCTCGACCACATCAGTAAAAACAGCGTCGTCTGCTAGAACCTGACGCTGATAATCCGAGTTAGGCTTAGCCAGAATAGGTACGTACCGCTAACTTTGCGACGCTAACTAATTCAACAAATTTTACGTCAGCGGCATAATGATGCAGTACGACTAGAGGGTGGAAAGGAAGAAAGTGGGTTCGATGTCGTTCGTTAGTAAACACGCAGACGCACACGACAAATAGGCGCGACGTTCGTGCTATCGACGCGACGACGGGAAACGACCTGCACGCGAGTGCATTGTATGCGCACCTTTACATATGTTGCCTTCGGATGCAACAAAGCGTGATGGTACTTGTGGGTCAATCTTTCAACCTGCCAACCTGTAGTCCATATGCATGTACATGTTTGCATAGCCGATTACGAGCAAAAGTTAACTGGGTCGACCACTAATGACGACTTTGGCAACTGCCTCTTCTGTCTGTCGTTTTAATTAGGATACGGCGAGTTGGACTATTGCCGTTGTTTTCAGCATTTCGCAACTTGAATACCGTTTTACCAAAATTTTAGGGCGACACGAAACGGCACGGAAATTGAGGTGACTCGTGAACATAGCTTGTACATTTCAAATCGTCCCGCCAAAGAGGTCGGTCGATTCGTGACTTGAATACAATTCTAGTCACCGATGAAAATAAAGAGGTGTTCAAATCAGAAAATACAGACCTGGTCACGCTACCCACAAACTGATTTATGCCTAATGTATTACAGACACCTACTTGTTAAGGCAGTAGGATTATTTTAAACTTTTATTTATAGCGATTTTAGCGAAGATAACGGGTAATATATTAAACTACAACTCAAGTTTGATTGTATTTAGGTAATGCGACGAACTTTATGAACGAGGTATGTTTATTGCCGCACTACATATCATAGGGTTACGAACGATCTTTACTGAGGTCGTTTGTTCCATTGCCAGCCAACACAGCTTCGTAGGAAGTTATCCAATTTTGTAATCTGTAACAACACTATGGAAATTGGTTAATTACGAGCTCGGTTCGCCGTTTTTTTTTCGCGTTCGATCGAAATCGAGCTTTTCGCACATCCTACAGAAGCTATATCAACATTGATACCAGAGGTTTGACTAAACTAACATAAAGTTAAGCATGAAGTGTCAGTGTAAAGAAAGTTTAATTTAAAGGAACTCTTGTATCGTTAGCAGACCTTCCACTTCGATCTGAACAAAAAAACCGACTGAAACTAGCTGACGTTTTAGCGTAAGGGACGGCCTTTATTTTCTTTCGTACACTATCCTATATTCTGTCTCACATGTGCATCATCTACATTTCAAAGTGGGCCATTATTGATGAGTTTTGCCCAGCAGTATTCGTTGCACACCGCGCGACCCAGAAACAATTGCGTCACTTTTATTTTAGAAGCATTTATAGGAGAGAATTGCAATTACGAAAGCCTGTGTCAAAAAGTCTCAGAAGTACCTTTTTGACTAAAGCGAATCACTTATGTTTTCAATGATATAGTAGAATAAATTGAAGTCCGTCTTCTCTCAACGTATTGTATGTTTGTCGAAAAATATTCATATGAAACCAACTAGTATGGTCCTTCTCTTACCTGAAGTCGATGTCCATGTACCGTATCAACATACCACGGCTAGTAGCGGCCATCAACAACAGCGCCCCAGCCCACCCCCGCCTAGTCCAGTATTGCTTTCGTCTTGCTTTGCCCTAGTTCCTTGAATTCTGCTCCTCTCTTTCTTATCCAATCACTGCCTTCATCATTGTGTCTTCTAGCCACCATGGCACTATCAGTTCAGCCACTCTTTGCGGTTCGCGTCAAGCTCAGCTTTCTGCATCTCACAATAGGGAACTGCTCGTTTCGCTTTATCTGGGATGTGTAGTGGTTATCTTAAGCATCGCCACTCTTTCCTTCTCTATCACGGTGCTACACTATGCCTTTGTTGGCTTTTCCACCAAACAATCTTGTCTTCTTTTTCTGGCGGCAGCAGCAACTGCAGCCGACCGCAATTCCCGGCAGAGTAATCGAATTTTCCCGTAATTCACCCTCTCATTCGGCATTACCCCCTTTGCGACTTTCCTCCGTCTTTGCATTTCTGTATTTACTATGCTATTCATGCTTACCCGATGCTAGACTCGGTTTACTATGCACTTTGCCTGTGAAAATAGAGTACAGTCGATCTCAGCTTCGACTGCTGCTATAAGGATCGCGTGCATTTCTCCGCTCGACGCAGCTGGGGCACGACTTTCTACCGTAGTACCATAGGCTGTGTTCGGTATCGCTGTAGCACAGTCTTACCCATCGTTTGTACAGCGTTGACTTTCAGTGCTCTGGCGCTGCTGGTGCACGATTTTTCCATCGTTGTTGACTGCACGAAAATACTCTCCAACTGCAATTCCTCGCAAACAGTGACTGCCCGGTCCTGCTAGAGAAAGGCGGGCAAAGTAAGCGACGACTAAAGGGCCACTTGGCGTTGTGTCCTCGAACACACAACTCTCACAGACGAATTCTTAGACACTTTGTATTATAGACGATTTCCTACAGCATGGTATTCAGAGAACATAGATGAGTGAATATAGCTACAGTCGGCCGAGGGAGACAGGCAGCGGTAGGACAAAGGCGCATGCAACATCACATCGTAGAACGACATGCGAACAATCAGACTTCGACTGGGATTATAATGCCCACAGCGAAACTTAGCCGATGCAGCCGCCGACTAGCGGGATAAGTTGCGCCTAAGTTGAGCAACACACACAAGGATTAGCATCTGTCACACAGAACAAAAACAACCAGAAGCCCCAGGTCTCTGTATGATAGAAATGATGGCTTTTTCATTAATTACGGTTGAACGTAGAGCTAAATAGCACTACTGGAGGTACTTGCCGATTAATCATACGCTCCGTTCGTAGAACTGTTCACAGGTTTGGCTCTACTGATAATTACGTGAATACTTTGAATGCTAAGGATGCTATGTATAAGGCTAATTACAGTGTAGCATCATACCAGACAGACATGTCGTTTGTGCTTTTTCTGGTTAGAACAAGATAGGTAACATGTTCTTTTGTTTTATCTGTGTAATATCTACAATACTATGAAATTAGTAACTGTACTCATGGGCTTCATGCGTACATAATAGCGGTATAATAGTACAGGATGTTTACATGAATGCGTCTGCTAAAAAAGTTTTTTCGTCGTGGACAGTCCGAGCTCTGCGGTTCAATCAGTTCCTGCAAAGAAATTTAAGTCTCTCAACCAGGCCTATTCCCTGGATCGTAGCAGTTGGTTCTGCCTTACGTGCGTAAATCTCCTAACGCACGGTAGTGCCTAAACGAGGGCAAACGGTTGCCTTTTAGAGGATCTTGTTACAGACCAAAGTGCTTATGCCAGCACCGACAGTGGCTTCTCGGTTTATCGACTTATCCTTTCAGGTCTACTCTAAAGATGGCTACTTGCAGAGATCACATTAACCTTGCAAATTACGTCAGGGATTTGAGGATATTTAAGACGGTCTCTACGTGTCTCGAGATTTTATTGATATATCGTCAGATAACAAAGAAGACCTGCGCAGATTGTTTCACCGCATCAGTCGCCGGGACAAGGCCAGCGAAAAATGGTCATCGGAATTTATTATCATACACGATTCTCTAATAACTGTTTTGGCTCGAGGGAAAACGACCAACCGGTCCAAGTCTTGCCGTCGGATGTTTGCTGCATATCATTTCAGTTGCATCGTATATCGTTCTACATAATTGTCACGTCCTATAGACAGATAGAATGATACCATAATACAAAAGCGCATACCCGAGGCAGCAATCTTGTTTCTACTGATTTCCATTTCGCGTAAGGTAATACAAAATGAGACTTTGCTAACAGAAATATTCTAACGCACAGGCTTGCAGGACCTTGCTTGTAGTAGAGCCTTGAAAAGCTAGGCCAAGATAAAGTGCTTTTCTGAGCCCTGGTCTGCTGCCCCTTCCCTCGTGGCTGTGATGAATGCTCTAACCAGATGTTGTTGGCAAAAATTAAGAGCTTCTAACTGTCGCCATTTTGACCTTTCTGTTGAGAGTAAACAATCACGTGAGAAAGTGCTAGCGCAGAGATTTGAGTACGTCTCGACAAAATCTGTTGGACCTAAATAATGCCACGGTAATTAATAAAAGATAATTGAGGAGCACAATGAGAATTAAGTACAGAACAACAGACATTTTCAGACCTATGATATCCTACATATTTTCCAGAAACTCACCGAGAAGCATATCTATGACAGCAATACAAAAATTAATTTTTTTTCAAACATTTTTATCTCTCTTTGCAGGAAGGCGTATTTTTTATTTTAATTAGACCTGCCCAACTTGATTATTATCAAGCGCTCAAATTGCGGCAATGGTTCTGCGACCAGCGACTGACTATGTTTCTCTGGTTCTCTTTAAGCGTATCTATACCGAATTCGAACAAGCAGACGACAAACTGAAATCCCTCGCTAACGAACTTATGCAAGGTCGAGGCTCTTCGTGCCTTGTACACCCGCTTAGCTTGGTGAGCCTAAGAATCATTGTTACTTTTCTGCTCTTTCTGGTTAGAACAAGGTAGGTAACAGGTTTTCTTGTTTTATCTGTGTACTGTTCCTCTTCGCATACGACTCATAGCTCGGTATACTCTCTATAGAAACTGTTGACCATATCGGGCCTTAATGTGCTTACGTATTGCCATGTCTTATGTATATAAGCGTGTACCATATAGCATCCTACGAGAAAATGTAAACCCGTTAACAAGTACTAGTCCCCCGCCCCAAATGGAAAATTTTGAGCTGAGATATCAGCCATCGTCGGCATAGACAGACAGGCTCACGGGGCCTTTGTCACCCTTCCTATTATTTTTCACTGTTCGGATAGCTGTCCGATATTGTCCACAACCCGTCCCGTTTCAACCCCTCTAATAAATAGCCTTTTCTTGCCGCTCATCGGTAACACTGACCCAGGCAGAAACAGAAAAGATGACTCTTAAACGCAGCAGCAGCCACCAACGATTACCTGTCTGTCGCGCTGCCGTTACGAATAGTACTTCGTATAGTTGTAGTAGCAGCAGCAGCAGCAAATACGGGGACGTCTTTGCCAGGTACGTTTAAAATTTTTCGTTGTTGTTTGCTTGCTCCTCCTATGTTCCGTTCGTAGCGTTCTACAATAGCATCCTATCGTCGCTATCCAACTCCTTTGTGCTTTTTCTTAGCTACCTCGGATGCAGCTGCGACGTTCAGCGCAGCAGCGGCAGCACCTTACTCGAAGCAAACCCGAAACCGTGCAAAGGCACTTAAATGCGCAGGCCAACCAAGGACAAACACTAAAGGGCGTTTCAAATCAGGGAGTCAGCGGAAACGAGCGAGAAGACGAAACGACCATTTTATCCAAAACAGCCAGTTAGAGACTACAGCAGCTGAGAACGGTGGCGGCCTACGCTTACGTCCTCATGAATGCGTCTGACTCACGACTCGAGTGACACCTGATTGTCTGTCAGCGGCTAGCACATTATCTTTACAACGTCTACAGGCAGCATAAAAGACGAGCGACAAATAACAATAATAACAACGACGACGACGACACTAACGATAAGCTCGGCGGCAGAAGCTACAACGAAAGCAGAAGGTGATGTAACCTTTTTCGCCTGAGAGGTTTTTTAGGTTCAGCAAATGAAGCTTACGACCCTGTTACTTTACGACCTAATGCTGAACGCATGGATGACGACGGATGTTTTGCGATACCTAAGTACGCGCTGCCACCAGGCCATCCGATCACAGTCAGAGAGATTCGTGCGAAGTACAACCATTAATCAGTAAATTGTTGATAAGCTTATCAATTGTGTCATTCTTATGTTTGTTCGAACGTATGCGTTGCTTCATCTCTTGAGTTCTATGAAGAACATATTGAAAACACTTGTTTTCTCAGATGCATTTGGTACATCAGACGCGAATCTATAAGACTCAAGAACAATTTAATACTGTACTGTATAATATCGATAGATAATCCTTAGCCTGAACGCATTATTAAATATGAGTTTTTAATCGAAAAAAATATTTTTTTCTCATTTATCGAAGCCTTGTATAACGTCACGAAGTAAATACAAGCTCAAAATGTCCAGTCATCATCTCAAACGTCATGTGACTGCCCGAAGAACGGTGCCGCGTATCCGACTAACGTTAAGCGCTAATCAAGTGCAATGTATAGCACACAAAAAGAAAAAACAATATCCAAAAGCTACGAAACTCTAACGAACATTTAAATCGAGTGACGCTCGCTGCTCATTTTTCTAACGAACACTCAATCAGCCAAGCATCACGATCGATCTTCTTAGCGCTTGTCTCCCGCGCCGCCACCAAGACCATCACGATCATTCGAACAGCACAAGCCCCAGCGGCGGCAGGGGCGTACGCGTTCCGCTGACGCTGTTCACCCATGTATTGAAATTGTACGGATTTCGGCGGCGGCGGCGGCGGCGGCGGCGGCGGCGGCGGCGTTGTTGTCCTCGTCGCCGCTTTAGTAATGGCAACACTTAGTTTCGTTTGTTGTTAACAAGCGATTCGCGCGCGACATGATAGGTCCAAGCGATGCTTAGATGTAGATTGACCTGCTTTATTTGTTTCGCCTGACAATGGCAACAACAGCCCATGGAGTCACAAGCTTTTTCGTGCGTCGATTTGTCGTGGTCTTTTTTTTGCCTTTTCGAGGACTTAACGAACGTTAGCGCCTTTTGTTAGCAGAGGAACAACATGGGCTAAAAGACCAGTTGGAAGAAAACCAATCGTTGTGACAGTGGAGCTGCCCATTGCTGATCTACTTGTTATTGTTGTTATAAATCGTTGCCGTGAGTTGCTGCGATGGCTCTACCACTCAGTTTTTATTATCCTCTGACGTGTTCTACTGGTAGATTACATACAGGCAAGCTTGACGCTCACGTCGGTTCGGTTGAACGTTGACGTCTAGTAAAAGATACCGTAACCCGGACCGATACAGTCCGCTATGGCTGTAGCTCGTAAGTGATGTTCGCGCCGCTGACGTAATGTTGAAGCTATGCTAGGCTTTGTTCTGACGACTTATAGAATTCCTGTGATGAAAACGACCTTTCCATAAGGTCAACATCAATGGGAAGCTGCCTCGTTTCCGTAGGCACAATGTAAGAGAAAGAAAGCAAGAATACGAGAAAATAAAAAGGGAATAACAAAATAACGAAAAGATAATTAATTAACTGCGAGCTAAGGTTAATAGCCGTTGAAACAATCACAATGTTTGAAGCAAAGAGTGAACGAAATAGTCTGCTTTTATAACTTCAGCGTCTTTCTAGTTGAACGTGAACAGTTTGGCCGTCTGTTTATTTAGGTGTCTATAAAGTTGTATGTCGTTGAATCTTAGCCATTGAACGAAAAAAGCGTCTACTGCCGAAAAAAGCAACTGGCATCATTTAGTTTGGAAGTTACGATTTGGTAAACTTCGCATTAAGTTTATAAGGGCCGTTTGGATATATTTGTAGAATCGTTGTCATCGATACCAGTGGTAAAAAACAAATGACTTTAACCACGTACATTGTACTAACCTTGAGTGCATATATATTCCCTAGCTTTGGTTCGATTTATAATGCTTTTTTACGCGTAACGTAATCCCTATGAAAAGAGCTGTACGATCTATCAGGTCAATGCATCGTATAGGTTTTAAGGTATTAGTAGCACCTCTTTTCACCTTATTGGGCCTATATTATTTTCCTCCAAGTTAACAGTAGCGATACGCGCCGAAAGGTATCGCAGATCATATGCATGCCGCCTTTGCATATAGGTCGATCTCAGTAAAATAAGTACTGATCTAATTATAAATAATATGTAAACAAATATCTCTAAAGATATATATAGATGAAGGCAAAATAATAATTATTATTATTATTTTAATTATAATGATAATGATCCTCATATCAGACGAAACGAAGATTCAGCAAACAAAAAAAAATGACGCTTTAATTTATAGAAGTGTTTTCAAGCCACATTTAAGGGACTGTGGTTTTTTTTGTCTCCAGTTTCATTGCATTGCAACTATCGTCCGCTACAAAGAAAAAAAGCTACAGAAAAGAAAGAAACAATACGAAGCTTCATAGGAGGACAACACAGCTGCTAGAATCACCGTATTTATTATTACCACCCTTTTTGAATATGGCTTTATATCAGCTAGTGCAGTGTTTGTCCAAATTTCTGAAGACGGTGTCTTTGACAAGCCAACATGTATATCAACGTTGATAAGAGCTAGAAAGCTGCTAAACTCAGAAAAAATGCACTGAGCCTCGGTCATGTCTTCGCATTTTTGACGCTGATTACTGCTGCAGCAAAATCAGTACCAGTGACTGAAAAGCTCAGAAGATCTAACAGGCACCGCGTACGGTTCGCAGATGGTTGTCCAGTGGTAACTTGTTGACATCAGCTTGTAGCACGCTCGGTTGATTGCGACTCAGCGACAAAGCCTAACGGCGTCGTGCTCGTACAACGATTCGTACACATACATATCATCTCGTGGCCGGCTTTCGGAGCTTGAACTCCTCAAATTCGTTTACCTATTTTTCCTATTCATCTCAGCTTCGCGGACACCGCAAGGATGCCCCCGAGAACGCGGTCACAGAGCTGTATCGGCCTATTCAGATCGGCTCATCGTGCCTTCTAGTCTAGATTAGATTTGACGTCTAACGTCCACCACGACGTGTGCACACTACCATACGTACCGAATAGATATGCGATTTGCGTCTCGCTCACTAAATACGCCTCCTAAACGGAAAATTCTGCTACGCTGTTTGTCTACGGCTGGTTTTATCAGCTGAAAAATTATGAAAAGAATTCGTTTCGTAACGACGATGGCAATAACATCCAGAGACTTAGCATAAGTGACAAATAAGTAGGACGCAAATAGTCTTCATTCTTGTCGCTTTTGTTCCAGCGACTGTTAACGCTTCTGCCGCTACTGTTGCCGCTTACAGGGTCCCTGGTGCCATTCATGTTCTACGCAGTACTGCGTACTTTCCGCCTCGATTTTTTGCTCCCTGTTGACTACGCTTTTTGCTCGCTCGTTCACTCACTTCTTCGTCGCTATCTGTGTTGACTTGCTAAATGTATTTAGATATTCCGAGCGTTATAAAACTCCGACAGTCTTACCACCCAACAGTCCCCCCATCTGCTGTTCGCGGCTCTGCGTAGTCATCGTCCTCTTCGTCTTTGTTGCCTTCATCATCCGCCATCGCCGATCCACTTCTAGTTGCCGCGGCAAGTCTCTCTCGCTCCCTCTCGTCTACCTATCTGCATAAAATCACAATAATTATGCCGACGCCGCGTCGCCGCCAGCTACGGGCGTCGAGCTGAGCCGCTTGAAGCAAGTCGAGTTCCCGCTATAACCATCTAAATTCGAGATTATCTTGATGCTATTCTGGCCGGAGCTAGCGCGTCCATAGCTACTGTAGCAGCTGCTGCTGGTGCTGATGTTAAATGCAGTTGATGTTGCAAACTTCAGATGATATCAACCGGGGCGAAACGATCAAGCAGAAGCATCCGTGGTCGACGGTGACGATGGAGTCGGCGAAGGAAATGGCGACGGACGGTTTAGTAAGGACAAAAAAGAACGCAAAGAAAGGAAGACAAGACGGGGAGAGAAAAGACTACTGTTGATGAGTCTGTCGAATAGTATATTATGACGGCGTTATTGATGCTGCTAGCGCCGCTTTTTAACAAAATGGTGACTATGGATGGATATAGCCAAGACTTTATTATATTGTCAATGCGGGAAAGTGTTTCTGTACTCAGAGTAACGGTGGCCGTAGTAGCAAACAATCGTGGAGTTGCACAGATGTGAAATAGGGCAGCGGCCGAGTTTCATTCGAAGGTCGACGGATGCCGAAGGTTCAAAAATGCCCAACAGATAAACTCTCAGAAATGAGCGTACGATTCCAATGCCTCAGTTCTCTCCCACGCTGGCATATGAATTATAATGGAGTACGTAAACGTCCCCAGAATCGGATAAATTCCAATCCGCATTTTATGAGTGCTGAGGTGGCCTCTTAGGCTTTTTCATGTAGCTGCTAGAGACACAAGCCTGGAATGATGAATCTGCGACATGTACTCATGCGGCGTCTCCTTTTTTTCTGCCAGAGATGCGCCACCATCCAGCTGCGTCAGACAAATTCGCTTAGATTACTCCTACGTTATTGATAATGATAATATTGAGAACTTGGCGAAACAAACGGTAAGAAAAACCGCGACGCCAATCTAGATCCGGATAATACGTGTGATAGTCAGAATCATTCGACAGGATAACGACGATCCATTCGAAGATGATGATTACGTCATGTTCTTCAATGCAGCGACAAATCTTCGAAAAAATCAAATAGACCATCCATAGGCACCACTGTTAACTGCAAAAATCGTTTGTGCTTTGTTTATGTGTCTCTGTATTTGTGAGTCCGGCTGCGTATCCGTAACGCCGTTGCCGAACACATTCGACTCTGACGTTCTGACTAACATTGGCACGTATCAGTAGAGCAAGCGTTTTGTGTACGAGCGATTTGAAAAAGAGCGCCATTCTGCGCGCGTCTGCTTATTGCCGCAAAGGGGACTAGTTGATGCTGCCGGTAGTTTTCCCAACGATATTCCAGACCAGCTCACAGTAAACGAAAAAATGCTAGCCGCGGTGTCCATTAGCAACGGAGAAATAGAAATAATAATCACAATGGCATTAAATAACGCATACAGGAGCTCCGCTATTATTATTATTATTAGAAGCAAACAGATAGGACAAAGGGAAGTCGAAAGAAAAAGGGTGATTCATTGTTAGCGGGGCACCCCCTCACTGCTGTCGTTCTGGACCTAGTTTTAGAGGCTGCTATCGCTGTTACTGCCAGATGCCGAACGTCTGTCAAGGTACAATCTCTACAGACAGTCGTTCGCTGAACCAGAGGAACCAATGGGCGAAACGTATAGACAGTCGCACATATAAGGTAGGGCAAACTACGGCGAAATGTGCGAGAATACACAGAAACGAATGCGTCCGCACGCCTGGCGGAGTCTCAGAGCCTCGGTGTTCCCCAAGCGAAAACGGCGTCTAGCCAACGATAGATACGCAATCAAGATCAGGATGACGTTTCATGGCTTCCTAACTTATCTGCGGAATGACGGCTTCCTTTAATGATCGAAGCGCCAGTTACAACGTTGTTTACATACGCGATAGAGTAATAAGAGTTTCATGTGGTACCATAGGGTCATTGTGTGAGCATACTGATAGTATTCTGGAAAGAATCCTCGTAAGGCGCTACATCGTCGTCTAGTATTTGTAGTGGAAAAAATGTACTCTCTATCTTTGTAGCATGATGCATACTCGAATGGAAAAACAGCAGTGAATTGCTAATTACGCTGCGCTATGGCAAGCGTTTATCTGTCGCTTACATGTCATATTACAGTCTCAGCTCGTCCACAACTCGAGTTGCATTGAAGAACAAACGAGGGCCCGGCCCGTGGAAAGTACGCATAGTAACGGGAAGACACCTATCATCCTTAGACCTCGATCGACAAGATCAGCCCTTCGAATTCCCTAAATGAAAATACACGCCCGTTAGCCGATGCACAGCTAAACATTATTCAGCGATGTAGACTAGTTCTTCAATGTACGTAATAGCAACATGACACACCATCGATGCCACCCAGCTGAGCCTTGTTATGGTAACCGTCGTCGTTCGCCATGTTTCTGGGTTTATCTCGACCGCCTCTTGATTCGCACAGGCGCCAGCGTATTATCGCCGTTCGAGTGCCATTTGGCCACTGCTTTACCTGCTGACCTCCTCTACCTAAGAGTTAGTAAGCTGGGTTAAACTTAGCACAGATCAATTTCCAGATAGACATTGTCGACCCTATTGTTACTCATATCGTTCTTCGTGTCGACGCCATCTCCGTCACTGCTTGTGCCGGTGTCGTCCTGGTTAACATTTGTTTAGGGCATATTCTATGTGGACTCAACTTCTGAGAACGGGCAGTCGCTCGTTACATTGACGTGCCGTAACACCGCCTGTTCGATGCACTGACGTCCGGAAAGTTTCTCGTTTTATTTGTATTTGTTCCCGGCAACAGCAGCAGCAGCAGCAACAGCAAAATATATGGAAAACAGCTTTACGCCCGCAGTACGTATCGGACGGTCCGTCGCCATTGATCTTGCTTCGGTAATTGGCATGCTTAGCGCTTTACGTCGTTTGGCATCGTTAATCGGTCGGCATTCGTCCCTTTAGCCGTCATCGAAGCGAACGGCGACGAGTCAGTTGCAAGCGAACAAGCGGGAAGCCTGCAACGAGAAAGCGAACGGAACGAGTCAACGACAGCAGCGGTCCGAAGCGCCAGAGTGGCTCCCCCGTACAGAACGGCGATCGAGTGTCATCATTCGACAACCGCACGAACAAACGCGCGTTCGCCATATCATGCAACGCTTCTGTGTATGACTTGGTCATTATATGCAGCGTCTCCTATTCGTTGACGATACGTACGGGGTAGATTCCGATGTGCTCATTAACCACAATTTCCATTTCTTATGTATCGCGTACAGGCCCGCACATGTTGTTGAGGTGTAATTATAGAACTATTGGTAGTTGGGATATAAGAGACGATGGAACTCGTGGCTGCGCCTCGTTTGGTGCTATTACTTTCGACTCCCCCAGATCTCCGCCGGATTTCCTTTCAGTTCGAACTGCGCGAAACATAAAACGAGTGGGGAACGTCGACGGCTGGAGCGTCACAGCCGATATAATAGCACGAGTAGCGTTCTGGCGTTGACGACGCCGCTAATATTGCTGCCATTTACTTTTTGCCATTGCTTCAAACGCTGAGTGCGGGCGGCGAGCGGTGCTTGACAGCAGCCGGAGTCACGACGTGCTGTCTGAATGGAATGTTGAGTGACGCACTTGTCGACGCTCAATGGCCACAGTGTCGTGGTCAGGGTCGTCGGTCCAACTTCGTTATATCGATGCATAGTTAATAACGCCATCCAAATATGCGAGCTCTTTGCATGATCTATATATTGCAGAGTAGAGTTTGTACCGATTATCGGGGTTCGCTAGCTATCTACCCAGCCTTCATCATTTGTATTGATTGATAAGCAACAGGAACTCACGTGTAGAATACAAAATCAAGACTAGCTTTAATTCTGTCCTACTAGTCGATCAGGGCGTTATCTCGTGTAGAGGGTCTATCTGCGAACCTAAGCAGCGCATGTGAGACTGTACCCTACATTTGTTGTGTTAGATTTTACTCGAAAACGGATACGATGCATGTCGTGTTCGAGTGGCGGTAGCCGTCTGATGTAGTTGGGTGCTTCCGCTTCAGGTAATACTATCGAATCAGTCACCAAATATAGAGGCTTAAAAAGAAGGCAACTGCTCATTGTCTCTACAATACGACAACAAACCCGTCGACAGTTGGCAGCGATAGTGGCAATATTTTTGTGTGTTACGTACGACCTCCCACCCGTCCTGACCTTGCGTTTCTATCGCTAATATTAGCCGATCATTTGGCTCGTAATAGTCACCTCGCCACTTTTAATCGCTCTTTTCGTGGTCGTAGCTTCCCTTTCTCGCCTTCCCGCACTCTGAAGTTCCCGGTCAAAAGGTCACGCCCGATACGTCGCTTCATCGAACGGTGACAACAACAATATTCTTTGATAAACGGACTGCGATACTAAGCACATGTTACGTACGGTATCCCTTAGCCCCGGTGGCAGCCGCACTTGAACGAGCGGCAAGCATGTACAGCCTCGCACAGGCTTTGCCACAAACAGTACGAGATGATAGTAGCGTCAGTATTTTCAATAGAGAAAATCAGCGTTAACCAGAGCCGCAAAAGGCTGTTTAGGGAAACGCTCACAATGACGGCAACTGCTCGGCCGGTAATAATGCTAAATGGCCAAGAGGCAGATCGGATGAAGGCATAAAATCGTCAACCAGCAACTGCTTGACGCCGCCTGACGTTGACCCACGGTTGACGGTAACAGAGGTGACGGTCGTAATACAAAGGACATTAATATGTCGGTCGCTACAGTGGGTTATCTACACGCATGAAATTATGGAGGATAAACAGTTACCTAATTGTGTAACATGTAAATGGGTACAATGGTCCCATTACCGTAACCCAGCTAAGGAAGTCTTTAATCGTGCCAAGTATAATGCCAATCTAATATATGAACGTACATAGATGTAAGAATAATTTTTCTTTAGAGACATTTAGATAACGTGTTGGAAGTCTATGGACACGCGTATCCTGCACAGTTTTTGTGCATAACTTGATTATTTGAGCATCTATACAGTGTGCCTTCATTGGAACGGCTATTGTAATCAGTCCAGAAGGTCCTTCCTACGTTGATGGCATCGTTGCAATCTGTCGTTACCAACGATATTGCCGTTAATTAATTGCGTGACGATAAAACGCAACGTATCCTATTACCTTGAAGTATTATACGATTTCTTCGGCCCGTTTGGAACTTTCGCCGGTCATTTTTCGTATGCGGTATCGTTAATGTAACACAAGTTTGTGGTAATGCTTCTATATGTGCAAAGAGCTCGTCACCGCCATATATATTGCCAATAGTAGCAGTTAATGTAGGACACTACGCCTGGCCAATTGTCTTAACCAGCACTCTATTTTCGTGCTAATAACTGTTACGGGGCTACTTGTTGAGGCATAGTACATCGCCTTGTCGCGGTATTCCACGAGTTGCCTTCCTCCTGAAATCGTCTACTGCTCTAGATCTCGTTCGCTGCTCATCGGAGGAATTTACTGCTTTTACCTTCTATAGAATGTTTTCCTGACAGACAAAACGGAACAACTAAAAAAAAAAACCTAGATGAAGGTCACGCTTTCACTTATCTTTGATGGACGCGCGTCGATGAGAACTTCCCTCAAGCAGACGCCCAATGCCTATCTCCCTATGGCCATACAGTGGCTGCGCCATTGACTCACTCAGACTTATTGATATCCCACCCTAAACAGTGGCGATTACGCCACACAACCCGCTATCTGGCGCCTCGTATGGCAGGACATGAAAGCAGTTTTTGCCTGTTTAGTATTTTTCTTTCCTTTGCGTCCTCATCCTCCGTTGAAAGGGCCGTACATTTCAGAACGCCCGACGCCTCGTTGTGGTACTTCCTCTTCTCGAAACTGGCTTTTGCCGGCGGCGACTTCAACAACTTCAGAGTCTTCAGCGACTTCGGCATCATGATAATCACAGAGTTGAGCACGACCGAACGAGCGACCAAGTCCGCAAGCACACTATTACTCCAAGTTCGGCCGTTGCCAGACGCTTAAATACAGCAGGCTCTGCAGGCTAAAACAGGACTATAGAGTACGCTACCAAAGCCATAATGGCCGCCAGCCCGTGAATTCTTACGGAACAAGATGGAGTTGCACCCTGATCCTTCTTGCAAACATAAGGTGTACTATGGTTTATGTTTAGATGGACGACATACGATAGAGACAAACGGCCGATGCCGGTATCCGCAGAAGTGAACTAACGGGAAAGGCAGACTTCATCACGAGAACTTCTGTTCTGGTTTTGCTCACTTATCCTTTTGCTGGTTTGCGACTGACGGCTGGGTCTCTTCATATCGAGACGTGCTACGGCCAGCACCATTACCGCCTCCACTGCCGCAATGAAAACAACAGGGATAAAGGTTCTCAGAGGCTGACTCGTAGGCGTTGTTGTCGCTGTTGTCGCTCAGAACGACCTCGTCGTCTTGTCGGCTGCTCCTTTCCCGCCCCGTTTGCTCCTTCTTCCACAAAACGCAGCAGACGAAGTCGGCAGGGAAATGACAAAAAGCAGTGAAAGATCGAAGGAGGTACAGGGAGTCAGTCAGCAACAGATCGCAGAGCTGTCGCTGTTATGCTAAAGGAGATCGAAGAGAAGTAAATGAACAATTCTGCTACTGCACTGATGTGACCACCGCTGCTGGGCAGAGTACAGTGGTCAGATGAAGATGCTCGGTTATTGCGAAGGTTATGTTTCGACGACCGACTTAACTGTTGCAATTGTTCAAGGACGGGGGTGAAGACAGGGCCTGGAGCGGCGTTGGCAGCGGCGGGGAGATCGTCCGCTGTCTTGCTACACTGCGTAAAGCTGAGCGCTTCGTGCGCAATATTACTACAAAAGTTTATAGCGAGTTCATATAATATTATATGGTACGCGAATAATGATCGTATCATTTATGGGATGGTTATAGAGATGCTGAAGAAACGGTCGCCTAGACTTTGCCAAACAAAAAAATAACAATAAGTACAGATGCATCGAGAGGTCGGCCAAATTATCGTTATCTTTAACGTTGGTGATTTTTTTCATATGTACTTTATTTCGCATTAAAATCTTCATAACGGCTTAATTGATTCAATTATTGCACGACTATTCGAAATTGGTCAACGTATCTTCAGTGGCATTGTTCTCGCTGCTCCCCGTACCGCTACGTAATCAACGAGTGAACTGCTCAACGTTCAAAGGCGCAGCTTAAAACACGGGCGTATAATTTGACGCACGCTATCGCACCGTAAAAAGCAACGCCAAAACGACGATTTCAGACAGAGCTCTCACCTAGATAACATGCTATGTAATTCACTGGAATTAGTGTTATTCAAAACAAAAACCATAACATAACTTTAGTAAAGAAACAATCGTTCAGTGTTTAACATAAGCAAAACGAGGTGTCGACTTTTTTTATTTAATCACGTTTGCTTATGGTAAAAACAGCGGACATTCGGGGAGAGTATAGAGCTATAGCATTGTTAGACTGTTTCGATAAAAGGTTCAAATAATGTTGTAGCCATGGCCGCTGCAAGGTGCAAAAACTCTCCTGACGTACCCAGTCTGCTATACAGTGTGGCTCTGTTAAGAGGGGCAAAGTTTTGCTAGTTATAGTGTGACATCGAAACGTACTATTATACTATACTGATCTAAACTAAAGTGGTATCAAAAACGCTCGCCATTTTGATGTCGAACGTTTTGTGCGCTTTTTTTTTTAACGTATTTTCGTATCGACGTTTGTAAACAGCAGTAACAGCTGCAGCAGAGACATTGCGGAGCAAAGCAGCTTGAGTTAGCTATAATATTCTGTGAGCAGTCAGTTCACTGGGTTCGTTCGTTCATTTTATAGATCACTGTATAGGCCCCCTTCGCCTCAGACGCTAAAGACCTTAAGCAACACTGGGATTGAGTACGATGTCGAGGGGTCAAGAGGAAGTTGTACGAATACACTGGCCGGACAAAACGAAATTGTAGAGTTTGGTATGAGGAAATCGAAGAAGTTGCCTGAACTGCGTCGGCTTCCTACTTCGCCACTTTTTTGTCGAGGGCTTTGTTCCGTAGATCTGTTTTCACATGGAGACGGATAAGGTACAACACAATAAAAAAAAGGTAAACGAAAAATAATAACAGGAGGGTAAGCAACAATATATGTGTTAAGTTATTGTTATCCACTCGTAACGTAACTCGATTCGATCACTACCTTTGCTGGGTCCCGAACAAGGAAAAAACAGTGTTACAGACGCCGCTGTCTGATACCGACCCATTCGAAAACAAGGCAGAACTAGCACACACATACTCGACGCGAGCATATATATATATATATATGCGTACGTTGACTATTCTGTACACAGTGTTACGGGTAACACGGCAACCCTGCGGTATTTCTAACGCTACAGATCGGCGCTTTCGGTAAGAATGTCTTTCGTACGAGTCACACTTACACCGAACTGCCGAAAACAAAGAAATCGGGTTCATTCACAAGGCGATGACGATGTTTCATTATGTTCCGCGTTTGCTAGCTTTGCCATATAAATGGCAGGTTTCATCATGTTGAAGACAGTCGACATTACGACACACTGCTTGTACAAACGTCGTAGTGCGGTCTTAAAAAAAAAATCTTAAAGGTCTTAAAAAATTAAGACCTTGAAAAAAGCTTTGATTGTAGTAGATTATTGTATTTCAGAAGCCGGTATATCTTCAGTTGACTTGTGTTGCATTGCGCTTTGGGTACACAGGCAATAATCCGAAGATGATCGCTGGCCAGTCGGTGCCATAGCAAAGTTAGCATTGTTTCTACGGTAGCTCATCAGTGACGTCTAGACAGGGGGTGAAACTATCAGTCATCGATCAACAGCAGCTGTGGTTATAACAAAACAGTCTAATGAGATTTCTTGATTGGGATATTTTTATGTTGGCCAGCGACGTCAACGATTGTTAACGCTCTGGCAACGTTGCACTGGCAGCTCAATGGAGCAATAGCGGCGGTGAACTATAGATACACATGCATGACCCTATAGGTCATGCATGTGTATCTATAGGACAAAATAGCGAGCGGAACAGATACAGAGTTTGACGGCCTGTAGCGCTATTGGCGCTTCTTCCGATTGGTTTCTTCTCCTTTCTCGTTCTGAAGTAAATAGATATCGCATCAACAGCAGAAGTACAGCGCCTATCTTTGCCGAACTGATCGATGCTTAAGCGTACGTAGCAATTTTTTAGCTTAGCAGATTAGTAATTGGCCTATTTCCAAAACGATCATGCTGGCGAAAGCTCCGAAAAGGCCATGCCATAAGTGAGAAAATGAGAGCGCTGTGTATAGAGAGAATGACTTATGCGTTGTTTATGAGATGATATTAACGTTAGCGAGGTGATGGGACAAAGCGTTCAAGGGCTCAGACTTCGCATGGATGGGCCTCGGCAGCAAACGGATGCTGAAGAGGAGACGACGCGTCCATATCAGTTTGCGGTTCTTATGTATAGCAACGTCTGTAACGCAGCAAAGATATGGTAACCTTCGTCACGCAATAAGAACTAACGGGATAGGTCTCATACTAGAAATAAGGAGTATGAACGCCGGTAATTGAATAACGTTCACGGCGCGACGGGTCATTATCTTGTGTGAGCGTTGCGCTGACGCTCGCTTCCATTCACATTGTATTAATCACGAATGCGGTAACCGCATCACAGTGCTGCCATCTACTAGGCGACCAAGTTACTGAACCAACTTGAAAAGGGCACTTATTTTAGCGACCTTCGTCGATCTTTTCTATGCTATAGTGCGATTATCAGTGGATACAATTAAGGAGAGTTAGATCTTGATATAGGGTTAGATTCAGGAGTGTTACAGTCTAAAATACATCGATTTCCGGTTGTAAAACACTGTCTTCTCCGAATGCTTAAGAATCGAAACGCACGTTCCGAAGAAGTGCAATAATCGTCTGCTATATAAACAATCGTAGCGACAACGATAAGGATGGCAAAGTCCTGAGAACGTAACTAACCAGGTTGTGCCACAATCTCCTGGTAAAAAATGGCACTGCAATACGCTCTTGTTGTTCCACTTGGGTACGTATAACTCACTGTACCTCACTCGTCCGAAAGTATGATTTAGGAAAGGTCAATAGTGGGATATCTAGATTAAAACTAGAGCAGGGAAGAACGTACAAGACGTCGTCAAGGTGTTGTTTGTTCTGCTACCTGAAGTCGGAAAACAGAAAAAGAATAGTGTCGCAATACCGCTCATCCTGCCCTTTTGGTGTTTTGCAATGGTGATTCTGCCGGCTAGAGGACGAAAGTCCTGTATGCTTTCGAACGTCCTGGCCTTGAACCGACCCTCTCCGATTCAAATGGAACAGACATCGAGGACGACCTATGGGAACCATGGAATTTCCCGATTTTCTTCTTGTTCAGTTGGCTGTTAATTATTAACACTGTGAAGCAAAGTGGACACAAACGTAGAACAAACCAAGCGAGTGAGAGCAGGTCGGCGAACCACCTCAAGACAAACCTCAATAGATTCAAAACTGAAAACGTTTTCCCATGTCCTGTCATTCTCGAGGGTGAATATTCAGAGCAGCGAGTATTGTCGATTGTTGCGATTCGTTTGGACTGGGACGGCGTGACACTGAGAGAATTCTTATCACTATTCTAATCAGAATCAGATTATCGTGTGCAAGTCTGATCGGCGGTTACGCCGGATTAACTATAAAAATGTTCTCCTCCGCGTAACGACTATGTAGTGTGCGCATCATTATGAAAATTACTGACGATGTATAAAAATAGCTATAGAGCTTGCACGTTTATATAGACATATATATTTACCTAGACGTACAACTCTCGTACTTTGCGTCCATCTTCGCCTAGGGTAGAAATTGAAAGGAACAGCTCAATCGATGTGGTTGCGTGAATGCGTCTATTAGACTCAAGCTACTATTAGTATGATGGTTGAGCAGCTTCCGTTCGCCAGTAAATTTACTTATCATGCTAATCCGGGCAAAGAGGTCCGAAAACCAATTTTTTTTCCTATTCCTGTATTCTACTATTTGTGTGTATCTGCCGCTGCCTAGCTGTCGGTATTATTATAATCTGTCAGCTCTGTTCTGATATCTGACAGATATCGGACAGACGGGTGAAAGATACATTATATCTGGATATAATGTAATATTTTGGCTCTTTGCTTGAGCCGGCCATGTTCGTTTCGCCCTGGTGGCTGTCGTCAGTAGCGTCGCTGCCTGTCCAGATCCGGCCCGGCCTACCGCCACATTAGGCTTATTCGCAGATACAGGCATTCAAGCAGGCATCTAACCACACAAAAACCCGCCACTTTCCAGGACGTGGAAAACAGGCTTTTCCACGCGAGCCTCCACCCTGCCACACATATCAGCACCGACGAAAAGAGCCGCTTAGTTCGTTGGTTCGAAAGAACGAAAAAGTAGCTAGCTGGTTGGGGTGGTTAAAATCGCATGAGACACCGAAAACCCTGCGGGACGCCTGAAGGCCCAAGATGACTGACAAAGGACAGGCGCGCGTGGCAATGGCCCAATAGGTTACAGTCGGATCAGTCTTCTCTGTCCAGTCTTGGGCCTGTTCGAAGCGGGCGTTCAGCCTTGGGCCTACGGAGACGCCTGGCATTATCCGGGAGCCACCACAAACATCGCATGTAATGTATAAGTGTATACAGGCCGATCAAGCGTTTTGCGGTTTGCCAAAACACATTGCACAACACATTAACTTAGCATACGACATAGCCCAGAGTCAGGTAAGTATTTGTGGTGTTTTGTTCCTAGGATCTACATCCCAGGACCTTTCTCTCAAGTGTCCTGCCCGACAAGCATGAGAACATGGCTTGTCTTTTACTTGTTCCATTCCATACCATGAGTGGTAGCACCGTCATGCCGTAGCGGCGGACGTGACGGGAAAGGCTGTGATAATGTGATGGCTACCATGTTGTTCAGCTAGTTTAGCCCTAGCTGGCTTGCTGCCTGTTTCTTATTTAGAACGTTTCACCTCTTAAAAAGACAGCAATATATGCAAAAGTCAGAACAGAACGGCTAGGACACAACTGAGCTGATGGTAGATAAAGGCGTAATAGGCAAAAAACAAGTAGCGGGAAGGCGGCCCTTAGAGACTTAACGATATAGTAAATTTACTTGAATGTATGCCTCTATGCCAATATGCCGCTTCCGTACTTCGAGTAAAATATAGAGTTTCACGCCGAATCTATTGCCTTTACTGTACTCAGAGCGCCCCTGTACTACCCTGCATTTCCTGCTGTATGTATTTCAGCTTAGCTTTCTGTTTTCCTTTGGTTTTCTCGACAATAGAGGGTCGCGTGGGTGATGGCTGCTGTGCGACGAACGCAAAACGGATTCGTACAACTCGAGATAACTCATTATCAAGCTGATTATTGTCAAAGCCATTCTGACGATTCGGTCCTGTCATTCGTGGTCTTCACTAGCGTGGTTATCATCCCTCGCTGTTTCGATCCGTAGCTCCGCGCATCGAATTGTGTTTGCAAGCTGGTTATGTGTTATATTCGAATGGCACTTTGCGTTAGGGCAGCTACTCTACAGAAGATCTCGTACACTTTAACCTAACTCAATTACTTATAATAAAAAAATACTCAATAACCACTTTAGTTTCTACCTATTTACAACTTCCTAGGAAGTCCAACGCTTATCTGGGAATATTACTGGACGTAACGTCTTCATCGTCTGCTATCTCGTCGACCCCAGGTTTTCATGTCGATATTAATCTCAACAGACGATTTGCATGATTTTTGATTTCACGCGCTTTCCGTTTCCGCTGCGTTTGGTTTGAATCGGGTTCTGTTTCTCTTTCGATGCTTCCAGCTTGCGTTAAAAGCCAGCGAAAGCATCAACGCTGCCACCTTTCACGTCAAGCCAAGGCCTGCAAGGAAGCGGGTAATCTCTCGAATCCTGTCCTTGCTTTTCTACTATTCGCAGTTTGTGCGAAACTTATGGAAAGCGCGATTTACATTTCCTTAGTATGATATTACGCTTCAGTCGCTGGCAGACCTGAGACTCGTTGACTTCTCTCCGGGAAAGAGAACGAAATAAAGCAACGAAGATAAAGAGGGGGATAAACAGAAGCTACATGATACCCCAAAACGGCCTCGGCTATATACGCTATCAGGTCAGGGGCTCATAGGAGCCATAACGCATACGCATACCCGAGATGCTTTCGTGGTTTTCCAAGATTTTGAAATAATAGCGGTGGCCGTCTTAACTCGCGTGATCATGCCCCGTGGTTTGGTATTCTTGCATGGTACATTAAGGGCCTGTTGAAAATGGAGGGAGAAACATCGTTGGTGTATGGGGCCGTGGGCAGGACCGGTTGCCAATCTTAGGAGCAAACGACGCTATCAGAAGCAGTAACCAACTAACTATGGCACTGAAATGGCGCAGCATTTTTGTATTAGTATAGCGGGATTTCAGCAAGGGCATATTTAGTTTAGCCTCGATATGAATTAGGCTGGGTTCGGAGAATTTACGCATACTTTACACATGATGCCTCTTGTTCTAAACTAATAGACGAAACGAAAAAGAACACGATAAGTATTGTAATACTGTTTATATCCCTAGCCGAGTTGGCTTATTGCTAGCTCCAAGTTCCACTGCTCCAGTTGGAAATCTGAGGATCATGGTGGCCTTGTATTGACCTAAGACCTGTATGTGTGCCTTTGTGACGAATTCGCTTGCTTTTCGCATACTGCCATTTTTAAACGAACGCCGAAGCTTTTAGTTACTGTACGTTTCTGCCTGAATCCATATAACGACATATTCAGCGTGGGATAGGACGCTGTTATTAGATATGCAGTCCGCCCAAACCGTAGTAGTATTAAATGCTTTAAAGGTACCACAAAACAGGAAGACGAATATCGGAAGGGCGGATACGGGCTTAAATGCATCAATTATTAGAGACGTCTTTATGAAACCGATATCCCTACATGCGGCCGTGCTATGGCGCCGGCTGGTCTTCTAGCTGCACTTAATTGTAACGATGTATTGGACCACTATACGAAAATCGAATCTACACACGTGGAAGTTTCTTCTGAGCGGAGCTAATTTATACCAGAGTTCATGGCAGCACCGGTGATCTAGTCCTGCCTGTAGCTAGAAAAGCTACTGTCTGCACTATGGACACAGAATATCCATCTGTGATTTTCTGCAAAACACAGTAATGCACGTGCGAACGTCCGCGTCAAGTAGTACGCATCTAATTTACGTAGTGCACTGGAAACTGCGGAAGTCGTGCAGACAGAAGATTCTCGTAAATCGAGCTATGTGTTCTGCCAATTGATCATGCGTCGGCATTCATTGGTACAGTGAATGTCCAGTATATATATATATATATATATATATATATATATATGAACCCTAATTGTTATCAATTTATATGGCTCTCATTAAATACAGTTAATTGAAATACATGCATAAATACATGCAAGGGATCTCTGGGACGAGGTCTGTACTATACCCTGAGTCGTCACCTTTGAGAGGAAGATGACTTTGGCTTTTTTCTTTCCTCTCCGCATATATATATATATATAGATAGATAGATAGATATATAAATGTATCGATGCATTTTTCCTGCTTTCCGTTTCATTTCAATGAGTCCAAGTTCTTCTTCTTATGCGTACGTACATTCACTACCACATGCCGGTGTTCCGTTGGCGCTTCTAATGAATCCCAGTCAAAGCATCAGCTTCAACTTCAAATCATCCGGCTTGCAGGAAATAGTGATTCGGATAGTAACTCCGACGCCGAGCCTTTCTGGACCAGTTAAAACCCAGCCCGAAAGCTTTAGATTGGGTTCAACTTCCCATTTATGTCGTATATGTTCCTATCGGCAGAGAAAGACAGTAATGTTTGACGCGAACTAGATTTGCTCCTGTCTATTTTCTTGTCGGTAAGTTGTCTGCGACAAACGCACAGTGTAGAAACCCGGCAGTGGCATACTCTCCGACTCCGCGGTCGACAACGCTCATCTTGCCTGGCTCGTTCCGATCCGAATTCTTCCTCGTGACAGCCCTATCGTCCAGATCTCTCGATGAGTATACCAGATACAATGACGTACGCACCCGCCTATCTGCGGGCTTCCAAACCCCACTGATGCTCAGGCACTTTCAAGCTTGGGCGCTATGAGAGTCCGAGCTCTTCTGCCCGGCGCGGCTTGCCCCTCCATCGGAGTTCCGGATCGAGCTGCGCGTCCCGGATCTCGGAACAGCTTTCTCCTTCTCTTTGCGGATTCTATTCACATCCGTTGCCTGGTTAGCCCTGCGCCTCGTGACAGTTGTGTGACCATCACCGGATCACAATCGGAGAATGAAATTGGGAAACTTAATAGAGAACATGCCAACTACGAGAAAAAGGCCATTCATGGAGCGAAGCACAAAACGCATTCGCCCGCTTGCTGGAGATCGTGTCGTCAGCGGAAAACGCACGCTGGAGCTGTATACTCGACGAGTACGTCACGTTCCTGTGTCCTATACTGGTGCTAAACAGAGTAGGACGATATAGAGAAATAGAGAAACGGCTGTCAGAACTGCTGTTTATTGCTTTACCAATGTCGGCGCCTGAGTGTCGTCTCGATTCACTCGCTCCGAGTCTCACTGGGAGTGTCTATCGCTAGCGGGCGACGGCTGTAGAAAATATCGCTTTTCAGTTGTGGGAACGACTGAACAATTTCCTTCCTCCCGGTTGTACTATGTTGCACCCTCGGGCTTTTCCAGGCTAAGTCGTTTGCCCTTAAGGCCATGAAGGCTGAGGAAATAGGCAGGAGGCAAGGCCGCTTCCATGCACGCCTTGGGGAACACCGAAGGAAAACAACGTGTCTATCAGCGAAAACCCGGTAGCTTTATAGACCCATTGGTGACTGTTCTCCTGGGTTGACGAGCAATGTTTCGTTTATTGCGAACGATTTCTGCAGCGGTATCGTTCTAGAGATTAATCTGCCAATTGGCTTTACGTCGGACGGCGGTCGCCGGTATTGTGCAACATCAGAGGACGCCGTAGCAATAACTATCGAGTAGTCAAGACAACGCCGTGTAAAGCATGGCTGATCTAAGCAACTGTTCGAGTATCAAACATCGATTTGTTTTACTAAAGATATGGTTTGCAGGAAGAATGTCCCACATTCGATGCAGGTAAACATGAAAGAAAAAGAGAGGTAGCAAAATGGACCATGGAAATAACGTCTATCGAATGACTTGTTGCTATTCGGTGTCACTTTCCCAGGGGCCCTTCTCTAACGAGAAGTTGTAGGATCCTTGTTTAACTTACACGCGCAGGAGCTAGCCTTCTAGTCTGAACACAACCTAATGCAGTGCACTCGAACCGATTCTAGAAGCAGTGATCTTCACGCCTGATCTTCTGCCAGTCAGAACTGCCAGTGAACCGACAAGCTTTTCAGAAGATAATTCAGTGTTCATTGTTCAGTTCATGGCAGGAAGGCAAGCTTCATGCGTAAAAACAACGCTGTATTGGAAACGAAGTAGGAACGAAAAACGCCTGTGCAGACATACGGAACACGAGAAAATAGTGTCGTCCCTTGCCTGGGGCATGACCCCCCCTCCCCCCGTCAACTATTGCAATATACTTGATGTCAGTCGATAAGGGCTCCACAACGTTCCTAGGCTCTGTCGTAGTTCCATTGTTTGACATATAGATCAGCGGGCCTTTGAACTGAGCCCAGACAAACACGCACTCATACGCAGCCACTAAGCGAGAGTCTTGAAGCCGGATCTTGTAGAAGGGCAGCGGGTTTTTTCCCATTTTGCCCCTGAAGCCCTTTGCCGGCGGCAATGGTAACAAAGACTTAGTTGCGGCTTCACTGACGATACTTGAATAGATGCAAGCACCTTCTACGATAAAACAACTAGTTTCTCCCACCTAAAACATGCCGTTGGCAGGCAGGTAGACAGAGTTCATTTTCAAGTCCTAGCTTACTATGTCGTCGCGATGGTTTTCCCTACAAGGCCGAACGAACGAGGTGCGTGCTCGTGTGTTTTGCTTACTCATTGATCCCGCCACTGGATGGGTACGCAGTTCGTTTCCACGAACTGCTTCCATCCAGTTTCCACCGCAGTTTTGCGGGTCGAGACGTGGTTGAGCCGAGCGCCAGAAGACGAGCACCCTCTACGTCTTGAGGCTCACAGAACGAAATGCTCGAGGCAAACCGTACACGCCAAGCAGATAGTCTTCTTTGGCCTAGTTTGAGGTGCCTGAGAAGATTCTCTTGCGAGTAGGGAGGAGGGAGTCGTTGGTACCAATTTTCTTCGCTTTTTCAGTTTGCGTACATGTGATCTAACAATGCTGCGAAACAGCGCTACGGACTGTTCACTTGAAGGTTCGTCAAATTACCCTCTTGTGGAACTATTTCTATCGCCGTTTCCGGCGGTAAGGTGCTTATATGTATATGTACGATTACAGAATCCGCCCGGACCAAACATTGTGGCAAGATTCGAGTCATGGAATGGGGATGACTAGGGGCAAGATCCTCTCAACAACGTGTAGGGTGTCTTTAGTTCTTTCCGAATCCCTAAAATCGATCTATGAGAGACATACGCTAAACAGAAATATGGTTTATAACAGACTAAATTGAGTAGAATTTCAGAATGCCGCGAATAGGAGACAGAAGTAGTTTCTATCACTTTTGATGGCTTTAGTCTTTTGCTTCAAATATCGCTAGCATATCTATTTGGAAATCAGCTGTTCAGTAAACGTAAAATTTAACTTTTCTTTAATTCACTCAAATTATGTTATATATATGTAAATTAACAGAACTTGAGTATATATATATATGTATATATATATACACAAGACTTTATTAGAAATTTATGGTTTAGCAGTTAAGTTAGGCGTGCCAATAATGAGATCTTTAGAATTTTTAACTTACAATAGAAGACTAGTGGGCTAATGTTAGCTATTAATATTATTTTACATGACAAACTGTGTTGTTGCTCATTTTCATTATGTTTTATGAATGGAGGCTATATTAGCTACCATATAGCTGGGAGTATTTATTGATTTCCTTTGTTTTTTAGGTTACATATATATATATGGCAGTGCCCCTGATAGATAGATATAGATACATATACACATCTACTAGAAGGACTACCATATCACGTAATCACGCATCGAACATGTTTTCAGTAAATTCTAAAATTAGTTAAGGCCGACGTACAAAGATGCATCCATCGACCAATTTCTACTGTTTGCCTCAATGGGCCGTATTTTACTGTTGGAGTAAACAGGTTTAGAAGTTTTGGATTCTTATGTCTTCACAATGAACTAAAGTGTATAGCATTGTAAGTCCAATAGTCCGTTCCTTCTAACGCTATCTCATCGGCTGGACAACCTACCCAGCCTAACTTAAGTCTATATCCTAGGCTTCTGTCTTGAGTTTACGCTACTTTGCTTCTATTGGTCCCTGTTATCTTCGAAAGTGGCCGAAAAATTGAGAACGCGCGTCATGCTAGCTGCCTGGCAAACTTAGCCGACCTATCTGTGACGCAGGGGGGAATTAGGGCTCAAAACCAAGCCCTTTTCTCCAACTGATCTTAACCTGATCTGATCAAACCAACTTCGATCAGAAGTTTCGGATCTTTAGGTCTTCCGCTTCTGTTCCAAATATCGGCCTTTTTTCCGTTTGACCGCTGTTCGTTTCGCATGGATTTTCGGCTACAGGTCGCATAAACGAAACGGCCGGTATAGCTTGCAACGTGGTGAGTACCAGGCCGGTTCGATCCGGGTCGCCTTGGATCGAGCCTACACAGTATCCGAGGAATGCAGCGAGAAAAGAAAAATCTAACGATGAAAAGGCTCGTCCTCTCTTCACCCTCCTTATTTTTGCCATGTATGTGCCTGCTTTCGTAGCCGACCCTGCTGCGGCATGGTTGACTGTTTATGGAGAGGTCTCGGCAGCAGCCAGCAACGCCGGCAATAGAAGCATCAACGTCAGCAACAGAGTTGTTCTTAGCGACTGCGATCTACTTTTATTCTAGATTCTATGCGTACTGCGGGTACGCATAGAATATATGTGATGTTGGGTAGCGACCAACCCCTGTTCTAAGACCATAGGCAATTGCTTTAGCAGCCATATGCACACGTAGATTGACGCAGAAATACACGGACTGATGGGCCGACGAGGCGACTGAGCGAACTACCGAAATCTAGCGAAAGATCGCTAGAAAAAGATAACGAGTGTGACTAGTAGAACTGGCCATACGAAGCAGCTTCCTCCCAGAGGAATATAGCGGAGCAGAGGCTAGCCAACGTTAACACAAATAAGGATGGCGAGAATCTACAATTGTCGCTATGCGTCTTTGGGTTACTTCGCTTTTGTATTTTGGGAGTAGCAACGATAGAATCACGTATACGAATGGCTATACACATACATTCGTGCACGATGTCACAAAAGCGTTCTCTGGATGGGTCGCACTTGCATAGAGAAACAGGAATACAATACTTGGAGCCTAGAGCGATACAGCGAAGCACGCCCTGCGCATTAGAGGTAGCTAGCCGAATAGGCAGGAGTCTAAACATCGCGTCAGGACGAACCTGACGATTCAGCAAGCGAATATATAAGGTAGTTGACGACGACGACGACAACGACGACGAAACGAATGAGGGATAACCCAGCGCAAACAAACGCAGGCTAAGAAAAACTGTCCGACGAAGTTCAGGACAAGACAGACAGCACATATGTATTAGCCGACTCGGAGAAAAATGGATTTTGATGGAGATTTGGCCGATTTTTTCTGTCGTACACTTCGGGTTTTTTTTTTGTCTATTATACTTGGCTTATTCGAAGAAACTGAATAATTCAGCATTCAGTGTTTATAATCAAAAAAAAAAACAAACGAGATGGATATATATTTCGGTCAAATAGACACAACTACGAAATTCGTAGAGTATAACGACAGCTTTTAAAGACCCATTTAGTCGGTTGCTATCGCTGACAAAACTGAAGACACAAACGAAACAGGTTCTTAACTGGACGGCCTGGCTTTACTTTTCTTTCTCCTAATTCTTTCCGACTCGCAATTGCCGTATTAACCTGTACTATAGCCTATGAATATCCCAATGTTTGCCCTGTCCATTGGCCATCACATTAATAAGAGATGCTCTGCTCTTCCGTAGATCTTCATTGTGGGCAAGGCAATAGGCTTCTCTGTTCCAAACTTTACCTCCTTACCAACAGTCTCTCGCTGGGAACCAGCGCAAACTAACATGACGCAAAAATAATGTCTGCCGATCGATAAGTTATGATCGTAAGTATATATGCGATAAATGGCCATAGCGTATTACTACACTGTTTTAATCATGAAGAACTGTACAGTGGCGACGGTGGGGTAAAACATAGACAAGACGGAAGTGCAAGATATGGCAGAAGTGTCATTTTGGTGCGGAAAGGCTGTGGCGACGATGGTGACAAAAGCAGGGATTCGAGCGATGATGACTAAGCTGCCAGAACGACACAGCGGTGACTTCGCAGCTTCTCCTACCTCAGTGCTGGCCTACGCTAGCCCTAAGCCCAAGGTCTAGGACCCGAAATCGCCGAGCAACTGAGTCTTCCAGTTCGGTGGCGGGTTTCCCTTGTTGGACGCGCTCTTTTATGTCTTCGCGGGTCTCGAAATTAGTTTATGGAAATCGGATCACGAATAGCGTCCGCCAAGGGAGCCGCCGCCGCTTCTGTCGCCGCAATGTGTACGCCACGGAACGGTGGACTAAATGGGGTAAAGGAACGAAAAGGCAGACGCAACCGCATGAAGTCCAAGATGAAGACATTGTCACATACAAACAACAGCATGACACAGAGAGGCGTAAACTCACAGCAGAAAACGGTCAAGGCGCTTTCACCCGCAACGAATCGAAGCGGCTAGGATCAAACGATATTAGTAAAACAACCTTTTATATAGAGTACATTGCAATAGTCGACCGCATTGCTATAGCTTGCCGATGGCAACGGAACCCGTGGGGCGGAATTAGAGGTGGCCTGAAATTCGCACGAGCAGACTCGACGGGCTCAGGAAAAGCGAAGGCATGAATAAACTCATCGGCTGCCGTAACCGAGTCACCAGAAAGAAAACAGCATTATTTCTATTTCTAAGTGCTCAAAAAAGAGGGGAGACAAAAGAACCGCTGCGAGATGTCGTAGTCGTTGACTCTTCGTCCACAACTTTACTTTTAAATATGGGTGCCTTCGCCCTGCAGCGGAACGACGGCCATATTTATATCGAATAATAACGTCAAAAGATTTCGTCTTGAACTAGACTTTTTAATCACATTGGCATAACTAACCAGCTCGGCTTTATTGATGTAGCATAATAACTACACAAATAAATAAAAATCTGGCCGATCGGTGCACGACATCTATACAACGGAAAATACATGCGTCGTAGGTAGCCAACCCTAGTTAAGTTTAGCCCAAATCAGTAATTTCCATCGTACTCTCGCTTTTCGCGTTCTCACACTTGCACTTCTCATATGGCCATTTCCTACAGGAACAATCCTGTCTCAAGTAGGACCGACATGGGGATCGTAGCAGACGTTCGAGAAAGTTTCAGAATATATCTTTTTTCGATTGTTCGGCAACTCTTCAAGGTTACTAGATGTCGTGCAGCAGCCGCGTTAACTTTAATCTCGTTTTATTCGCAGCTTTCTACTGACTTTTGTCGCATTTCAACCTATTTCGACTCACAAAAGCTCATCGTGCACGCAAAACGTAAGGTAAGCATCACTAGATACCAGCTAAATAAATCAGACGAAGTTAGAAACTGCGAAGTAACGTCTATGTGGATATCTGGGAGCACCAACAATAACGATGGCGTCGACGACGATAACCACGGCGATCTTTTCGCTGCCTCTGCGGTTCTCATCGTGTAGTCAATTGTAGTTCCGTACAGACGCTTGTGACCGCCGCACCGGCCATTCGTGGGGCCGCAACTCTAGTGTGTGGTCTACGATAAAAAGGAAAGAAGGGGATTCGCTGATTCGACTGCGTTCAGCCAGTATAGTAAACCAACATTTGACTGAAAGGTCCGAATAAGACAGGCTGCTGATCAGACGGTTCGGTGTGACCAACGTGCTCTCGCCACTCCCAGATGCTCAATAGGTGGTAGCGGGTAGTCCGCGATGACTATGGTATCAATAGCGAAGTAGCGATAACCTAGGTGACTGAACGGATACAGTAAATACGAAAATGGATAGCCAACGGGACCGACGCACGGTGAAATAGCAGCTTCAGCACTGATGCAGAAATCGCGAGATCCACGAGTATTCCAGACATGTAGGTAGAATCAAGTGGCCAACCTGGTTGAGCCTTTCTTAGAACATATTTGTAGCAGCCAAGGGTTTTTTTGCCTGTGCTAGTACTTCATACAAGTATAGTCGCCGTCAGAGTAGTGAGTGAAACAGCGATTGTTGCAGTCCGTAGAAGATAAGTACTTATCGACTAGCAGCAGTTCCTCTTAAAAGGTGTCCACGATGAAACTAATACCGCTGGAGGAAAGGACAACACGGAAAACTGGCCAGCTGATAGTAACCGACTAACTCAGGCAGAAATGCGCCCTGAACCTGTGAGAGATAAAGTCTGCAGAAGTAAGGGGATGAGAACTATATACGAGATATCCAATGGTGGGTAACCATATAACCAAGAATTCGTCCTTGCTCTTGAACTTCCTCCGGAAAACCTAATCCCTTCTGATCGTTTTTCTCTGGGAAGATCAGACGCAGTTTCAAGTAGAGTGAACATCCGCCGCCAAAACAGCGCCGCTAAAAGAATCAAAGGATCGCAATGACCAGCGGTGTACGGAATCGATCTCAGAAGAGAGAAAATGACCGAAGGAGGTGACAATCCGTATAATACACTTAATGTTCAGTCTGCTCGAGTTGTCTATGCGGTTATCGTTGGTCTGAGCAAATCTTGCCTTAGTGTGGTTCCATGCTAGCTAGCATGGCTATTTTAAGTCATCTTTCAGCAGTCCGGATTTTTCTTAAGTTCTCTCCCACACTCAGCTTCCCAACAAAGCTCGATTATATCTTTAAATTTCTGAGGTATTCGGTTTTCGCCATACTTTACATGAAAGGCCTCAAGCTTTTATGGGCGCAAGCTATTGCCACTAGAATATGTATCGAACCTGATTTCGCTGTATGGACATGTTCGAAGGCCGAGTTGGGGTTTGTACTAGCTCTTTTATTTAGCAAAAGAATACTCATAATATTCGTCGTCGTCGTCTCTTTTCTTCGAAAGCCCAAAAACGATTTGGTTTAGGAATTGCATGAACTAATGCGGCCACTTCTGGTCACCTATTGGTGGTACCTGATAGCTGGTGTGCGATTTATCGGTTGTCATCGGATCTCATTGTGGATGCGTATCGACTTGTTGACCCCAGCCCACTATATTATTAACCCACGTTTTGTGAAAGATTGAATGATATTGAACTTGTATCCGTTTTGGCGACCGGTTTACGCGAATGGCACTTCTTTATCCACTATAGTCGATACATTAGTGTAGCCGTGCACCTTTCTGTTACTCACCATTTCAAAGGTGAATTGGGACTCCTAGATTCCGGTTTAATGAAAATCAGTATATGGCGTTGATTTGATCAGATAGAAAATCGTGTGCAGGCGCACATCCACTGAGGCACACACAATTAGACAAATATGTTTATATGAAAATAGATATGTAATCCTGAGCTCGGCACGAGATATCTTCCTTTGTGGGTTCACTGACACCCTCCTGAGGTGATGTTTGTCAGGTGTTTCACTTTTTTACATCTGTAAATAACAAGTATAATTGCACAATAGAAGAGAAAGGCTGCTGCTGCACGCACGCACGCACGCACATACATACACACAGGCACGCACGCGCACAATACAATGAATACAATCGATAAGTGGTAACACAAATCGGTAACAATACCAAAATCCGTTTTGGGATGAAAAAAACCTCGTCGTTTAACGCCGATAGATAATCCTTGAGAACTCTTTCCTTAATTAACCAACCTTGTCCACACTGCTAGTAGCACCAAACTTCCATTTTACATTTCGATACAACCTATGAGACAAAGCTTCGTTGCATCGCCTATATCGGTCTCCGTCTTCACTCGGAGTGCGTATCCATTTCAGACGACTCTAAACGAA
Source organism: Varroa destructor (assembly GCF_002443255.2). Lineage (NCBI taxonomy): Eukaryota > Metazoa > Arthropoda > Arachnida > Mesostigmata > Varroidae > Varroa > Varroa destructor. Next base: position 44,590,865 of record NW_019211455.1, on the reverse strand, counting down.
TCATATCATCATTAGATAGATAGAACCGCTTAAAAACACTCAATATCCGTAAAGAACTACTCTTTTTCGTAAACCAGCTTTTCGTGGTTTTATGCGTATCGTATTCTCAATAGCTTAGCAGTAGCGACAATAACAGCTAGCTATATGAAGCTTTTGGCCCTGCCTGGCGCGCTCTGGTAGCTTAACGGTTGCTGGCTTTTTCTTCTCGTTGTCGAGATTGCCTGAAATCGCATAAACAGTACGAACTTTGCCGTTGCACGGATCTTGTACCTATACCACCGACAAGCTCAGAATGAGCCTTGGATGGCGTCACTGACTAGCTACCGAAGAAAAGTGGCGAGAACGCCTCTCAAATGGGAGAGGGACGCATCGGCAAGGGTTCCCCCAAAGAGGAAGGAACATAGTGAGCCAAGCAACGGACGCATGGGTTTGATAGGCAGACGGGTCTGTGCACTCTCCGTGCGATGATGTTGGCGTCCGGTGAGACATTTCTATTCGGTCGCTTAACAACTGTCTGGAGTGCCTCATTATTTCTGACTCTCTTCAATCTTCTCTACGACGGGAGGCGTAACATACATTTGTTGTAGAAACAACATAGGATGGTGAGCGAGTCACAACAATCGTGAGGCTATATAATAATAACTGAAACCCTAGCACTGATTGAATCGTTTAAGGTACACTGCGGGCCTCCTAGAGAAGCGGTGCAATATGACGTCGAAATAGCTGGGTTTGGATAGTTGTTGATAGGTCGTTCAGTCTGCTGTTCTGTCATTGTGGATGTGTACAATCGATGGGTAGTTAGACCTATAGGCGTATGTGATTATGGGTGATTGTAAACCTTATGATGTTGCTTCGGGACAGAATATAGATAGATCCTTAATGTCTTTTCAAACTGAATGACGATTATTCACGAAGTTCACCTGTGAATGATTTTTTTGTGCATTTTCCCCGATCTGCTAAACGTCATAGTCATCGTCATAATTATAGTAGACACATAAAATGCTATAATTAAACTAAAAACATATAAGTGTGCATCTTTTAAAGCTATTACAGCTACTGTTATTATAGTGGTACATGAAAACCATATATTATAATGGTCCTGCAATTGTATCGTTCTGCTCTGTCAGCAGAATTACATTTGATCGTAGAATTATCTATTCGTGGCTTAAGCGGAGACAAGTGTATGTACATTTAGTTAAAATCAAATTTTCCATTGCGACAGTCGGCCCTAAGGCCGTTAAATATGCACACGCCGTCTGCAATTTACTGTAATATGGCGTCGTCACGTTTAAGAGTATTCTGTGAAGTAGGCTAGACCGTTTCATGCCGGCCAATCTATGCTTTACCAATAGAATGTACAGTTCTTGGAAGAACACGAACGATTTACGTCTTAAAAGCCTCATAACCCATAAGTCGATATAGGAGCTACAATAATCTCAAGCAATTTATAATAATGATCTAAAAAAAAGGCCAGTGTCTTCTCTTCAGTAGACATCAGTGGCATTGTTGCACATTACAGACAAGACATTTATACATTGTTTTCTCATGTCAAACTTCGTAGAAAAAGCAACAGCGTCTTCTAACCGCTGTTTATATGACCTAGTGCGGCCTATTATGCCTTAAGTATATTTAGTTTAAATTATATCCTCCACCGTTAGGTGTCCTAGCGGTGAAGTTTTTCGAATATGGACTCCAAAAAAATAAGGTAGACCTAAACAATGTTTCGGGTTTGTGTAAATTTTTATAAAGTTTTAGATTTGTGAGGTGTGCCGTGTACACCTATAGCAGCTGGCAAAGCTTAAATCAAAGGCATAGTAAAATAAAATATTCAAAATACGCCTTACATATCGCTCCGTATTGTACGACGCCGTCACCCGCGCCACACCTGATCACATTTTACAGATATCGCCTAACGCTAGGAACAGAAGGCACCAAAGTACTTACTGGCCTGCTTGCTGTTGATGTCTTTTACGTGATTGTTTGTTAAAGATGGCGCACACCTACAAATGCGCACACATCCACCTAGTGATGCGCAGACGCCGGACATAATACATACGAGAACAGTACGGCTTTAGGCAAAATGAAAGGTACATTGACATATGTTCGTATCTATTGGTTATAGGTTTATACTAGAGACCACACATAGGTACAGGCCGAACTTCTGAATGGGAAATAAGAACGATAGAAATAGATAAAGAAAGAGAGAGAACGAGACCAAAAAAAATCTAAAAAATGAGGTTGCCCTGAAAAGATATACAAAGGAGATAGTGTTAGCAGGCGCCCTCGTTGACTTGGTCTGCCCTACTTGGTATAAAAGTTCGTCGCCGTCGTTTTAAGACGCAATATTTCAGCAGAGTACATACATACACAACAATTCGAGGCGACGGAGGCGCGGCAAAACGTTCAGAACGACAAGATGTCGATCCGAAAACCGTACAGAGGACAGATATGCAGTATCTGAAAGTAGTACGGAAGCCGATGGTCGAGGACGTTTACAAATACCCCCTAAAAACGATTTTTTAGCGAGGATTTGCGGTCACACAGAGTTGCCTCGCCAATCTAATATTTTATGATCAGCTAAAATAACTTAGAGCAAAATAGAGTAGTATGGTACAAAATAGCTATTGATTGGTTTAGAGTATTTTTTCCGATGGCTATTCTTCCTATATTGCTATCAAACGAATCGAATTATAGTTTACTGCAGCGTCTAGGCAACAGCCTTTTCTAAGGACCAGACAGGCTATTCTCTAAAGGCTATTGCAGTATCGCCAAGTAAGATGTCGCGTCTTTGCAGGATATACTCGTATCTGTAGTTTAGTCCATTCGACAATAACCGGCCGTGGATCATGACTTCTTTTGAATTCGCTAGCAGACTATGTCTACAACTATCGAACGGTCGATGTAGGTTGCTATGGCGCGACCTCTCCGCGCTGGTGCCATGTATAAACTCCAGCTAGTAGCTGTAGGCGAGATTCAAAAAATCTGTATCGTTTTCTCCGTGTTCGTTACTCGCTTGCTTTTAATATAACAACTTTGAAGAGTAGTCTGCTGCCGGTCTTCGCGGGTGCCTACGGCCGCGTCAAGGACGTTTGCTACTACTGCGACCAACGTTCCCGAGTTGCATTTCAACGGAACAAGAAAAAGTAGCACAGAAACAGCAGACTAGAAGCCATAGAAAATATTGGAAAATACTCAGCGGTCCGGATCCCAGATTGTCCTCGGGCACTTGGGAGGCATCAGGGTAGCGCCGGGCTTCGGTTGAGCCGTTACCGACACAGACGTCAGCAAACGTCGAGAAAACCGTAGTGGAGGCGGGGCAGTCAACACTCACCGGGTGAAACGCAGGTCCAGATCATAATGGAAGTAGGACAAGATCCCAAACAAAAAGCCGGAGTACATGCAAGCTATATATTAAATGTAACACCAGCAGGTTTTAAAAAGGGGAACACAAAGGCGAGGTTGATGGAAAAAATTATCTAAATAATTAAACCATCAAAAATCAGCCATAACTTAAAAGTATGCGAATAGCTAGATTGAAACAAAACAGCATTTACAATTAAGAATATCATCTGTTAACCTTAATAACTTATCATTATAGGGTCTATTATTTAGGGGACATGCTCAAACAGTAAACAGCATGGCATGCATATACGAGTGTTTATATTCGAGTTCCTCTTGTTTATGAATCGCCAACTATTACAACGATTAACTTAGGTCACTCTAATTAGTGGGATCTGACTGTTCCTAGATAATGATGTGGGCTCAGCTCAACAAGCTATAGCACAAACGTTGACAAACGTCGTCTGCGCCCAATAGGCACCTGACTGAGTGGAGGAAGATAGCCAAAGAGACAAACCAGGAACGATGCTGACCAATTCACTAAAATTTGTTTTGCCCACCGCAACGTTAACTATCACAGCCTACTAGTGAAACCCCGTCGACATCGTAACAGCAGTTGGTAACAGAGTTTTTCTCTGCATTGGCTGCTTCGACGTCCTGCCAGGTACAGACCGTGTCTCCGATAAACGTCTCCAGACAGAACCATGGCCTTTTTTATATCACAGGTAATAGGGTATCAGAGCGTCATGGTGGACCTGTTTCCGAATCGTCTGATCGAAGATGACGAGCCGAGTATATCACGGCCATCGGAAGCAATCAGTTCTTACGGAAGGTTTTTTGCGGCTTTCACAATTGCTGCGCGTCGGTTCCCATGCTGTGCGGAGATATCGAGCGAGCAATCGTCGCCGAGAGAACCATGTAGGTATGTATTACGTATCGTAACAAAGTCTACTGCTCAGGTAATCAAATCACTTTCTCGTACTGCTTCTAATGTTGTCCACTCCCCCGCACGAGTAAGGCCGCAACGAATTATGGCATAGTATCCGCTTCTGCTGGAAGGTCACTTTAGTGTCCTATTCTGTTCATTGGATACTAAAAGTAGCGTGCGGATTCGGTTATTCTACCTCTAGGACATGTCCTTGGACTTCTACCGGGTCCATCACTTTTTGTTCCCTAGCCTTGGGCCTGCGAATAGGAGAAAAATGTGGAACAACCAAGAGAACGTAGATCCTTGCTATCTCCTGATGAAGTAGATATAACTGAAGGGCAAGCAAACACAGGCTATTAGACATGCTAGACGTAGAGCGACACGGTGATCGACGAACATATATGGATCTGCAAAAATGCTGCGGTGCAGCGAAAAGTATTCCCATTGAGCGGCGCAACCTCAATACCAAATAGGTAAAGGGGTTGTTGGTTTTCCTCACATAAATTTGCCCACACCGTCTTTGCATAGGTCTCACCGCTACACTGTAATAAGCATGCAATATGGCGGCTGAATTCTGTTTCCATGCAGAAATTTAAACTCCCATGATGTCGTTCGTAGACAGAAACGCAACTATATGCTGTAATGCAGTACACCTGTAGGTGGTCAAACTACACGCAAGGGTTCGTCTGGGTATCTGTAAAAGCCTATACACCTTGATCGAGTCGAGTTATTCTCATCACATATTGTGCTCAGATGGCACTCAGATGTTTAACATCTCGATTGGAAGTTCAAACTTCTGTTGTTTCTATGTGTATCGTTTACTTGCGAGTCAACTTTTATGTAAACCTATCACGCGTCGCGCAATTGAAGCTTTACCGTTTTTCGATCAGAAAAAAATTAGGACTAAAGTATTCAATATATGTGCAACTAGATATCGTTTAGATATCTACTTATTTCCCAGCACTTAAAAAGCTAGAGATTTAGGAGGAATTAGAGATTTCGGTCACCAACAGGAACACAAGTGAAGACAGGCACTAAATTTAATCTTATCTACGAACAACATATGGCGTTGTTCGTTTTGCGCCATCACGACAATCCGAATGAAGAAAAGGACGAGTTTGGATCCTTAGTGGTTTGTGGCAATCGGCAATCTTCCATGCACCTGAGCAAGCGGTGTAACCCAATCTTTGAAAGACATGTTTTTCAGGCCGCCGTTGCCCAGCCCAATTCGTTTCGCAACGATACACCAAAGACTGAAGGCGGCTTTCATTCCGCTGGGTCCGGTTCACAGTCGCCCCAAGAATAATGGCCATTCTCGGGACTCGTTGAGGACACCGGTGGTGCTTCTTCCAACCGATACGGAGCATCTTAAGATTTGTGCTCACTGACCGCTGTGAATTCGCTGGACTCGGATCTCTAACACGTTGCTGGGTTATGGTAAAGCGTTTCAGGCAGGTTGGAAACGTTGAAAAGAGCGTCGCTAACAGTAGTTCTTTCGTTACTTCTTAGTCTAGACCATTCGTGCTCCCCTTCATTGCCGAACTCAGTCGAGTTTGTCATTTTGGACGAATCCAAGTTGTCTACCAAGGACACACAAAATAGGAGAGTCTGGGCAACATAAAAGCTCTAATTAAAAATCTGGAGACTGCGCGCTCAAATTCCGCCTTCGAGTAGTGTTACACAACATGCGTGATAAGATGAAAAAAAAAAGCTACGTAATACGGCAACTAGGCTATTTTCAGCGATAAAACTTCAAGATTTGCTGTGGGCTGTTTACGGAGGGTCTAACAGATTCTCTGATCGCAACGAGAACAGCGTACGCTAAAGTTCGTAAAGGCTGGATCATTTGTTATACGTGTATGTACAACAGCCGATTTGCTTCAGAAAGTGTATGGTAGCTTTCTAGCATTGAATTGAGTACATCTTCTTAAAACTAGCAATACAAACAAGTACGGATCAACTAAGTTGGTTCATTCATTGGTGACCTAATAATTGGCAGTTCGCCTACCCTAATCGAGTCCAAATTGAAACACACACAGAAATGGTATCACTGGCAAGCTATCAGAATATTCGAAGAGCACCCGAAAAATGGTGATGAACAAAAACTCTTAGCCAGGATTCTCGTATCACTCCTGCCGTCGTCTAGGCGCTCAGTCTTCGACACAGCTTATGTTCCCTGAATCGGATCCCTACTGTCAGCATACGTGCTCCTGCGTAGCACGCATAGATTCTAGCACCTGTTATATTTTCCCCAGTTTTGCCGGAGCTAATCAATATTACGCCTAGTTGCGTAGTTCCAACAGAAGAATGAAGTAACAATCGTCGAGGATGAACTGAAATCCGTCGATGACGAAGCAGACACGTGGCTCTTTATTCACCGGTTACAGACCGGCTCGATCATCGAGGCCTGTGCTATAAAAGGCGGACCCGGGCGGCACTGCGGTACCGAAGCACTATATCGAAATTATGGAGCAGCTTTATTATTTTGTTCGTCCAATAGATCCAGAGGGTACGCGCTCACTGCATGCTACTAGCGTTACTGTTGAGCCTGCTGAATAATCGTTTACAAGCCAGTTGATCCGACAATAGTGTGAGTCTTCATAAGATGAGACGGGCACACGGTACCGTGTGATGATTAGCAAGACGATTTAGACAGGTATGAAGAATTTTGTCGCGCAAGAAATAGCTGTGATAATGTTAAAGGTGTTGCGTAGTTCGTTTCTTGCCGTATACGATCGAATTGGTGCTTCTATATATTAAAAGTGTAGAATAACAATTAAGAATCGTTAGAAACATCTGGAAATAAATACTAGTTAAATACGATTAGAAACAAGGTCTAATTTTCGGTTCGTAGGTCTACGATGTTTCATAGCTTCATTTAAATTTTTATATTCATAATAAAGCTCTTTGATATCAAATGTATTGAAAATACTAGAGCATCCCAATCGGTTCAAAAAGTCTCTTATAAGCCCAATTATCCTATCTATCACAAACAGTTCCAAAATTACCATAGTAAATAAATGCTCTTTAACAAAACACAATTAATAATAAAGAAAAAAAATTATTTAAAGGAAGCTCAGACGAGAACGTAACTGTGGAATCGTTACCGATACTGTCAATGTGCATGTTTATATCACACAGACCTGCCACGGGGGCGCAGTAGCAGCGATCAAACCCCACACAAGATGAAGTTCACCATTTTTTTAGCAGTGTTAAAACGTGGCCGCCAGCTGGCAGCACTGTAGCTTTTTTTGGCCAAATCAGAAGAATTATCAAAATAGAGAGCACAGTTTAAAAGTCATCGTATAGATACACTAGGGGACAAAATCAACAGAGGAAAGAATCGAACAACGCTAATTTTAGCCGAATACTCCGAAAACAGCTGTCGACTGCGGCGTGCCATTGGTCCCTGTTGGACCGTAAGTTACGACCGTATTTCGACCGGTGTCGTTGGCCAACGTTTATATCTCTACTTATCTTGTTTGCATATTATATGGTTATCATTAGTGGTAACGTAAACGGAATTTAATCGCCTAAATAGACTAAAGGAACGGAGACAAGGGTATGTTATAGGAATCGGGACTGTCGATAAATTTGTTTGAGATCGAGCAAAGCCATCAGTTTAACGATACGTGGGTGAGTATATAGTATAGAAATCGTTCGACAATAAGAAATGGTCACCTGCAATAACTGGCGTTGGCAATAAGTTAAGGTTACAAAAATTGAAGAAAATAGGAGTTTTATTCTATTTACGTGTCTCGCTATCAGATATGTTTATACAATCTCGCAAAGAAGTTGTTATGGCAAAGTTATTATGGCGAAAACAGTTATTATTATTATTATTATTATCATTCTTCTAACTGGTCTAGTCTGGCAAAGTGTCCGCACTATTTGCGTGATCCCGTACACAGAAACAGGAAGGCTTAGAATAGGCCATAAAACGCTAAGAAGATAACATTCATTCACACGATACGTTTCAGTACTCTTGTATTTTACACGGCATCTGTTTATAGTTCCTCAATGAGTGACTTTCTGTGGCCATAAACAACACAACTTTGCCAGTGAAATCGGAATATTCGTTCATTCGACGTTAAACTATCCCTTGCTAGTTTGATGCTGAGACGCTAGAAAAACGTTCTTTTGTCATAGTAGTCGATAACGTAGTACGTGTACGCGTCCGCGTCCAACGGTCCTAGCAACGCTGCCCTCTTATATTTTTACTACTACTACTACTACTATTAAGAGTTTATATGATTAGCAGATTATATAATAACATTTGTCCCGATCTGCGTAAACAAGTCCTTCGTTCTACCGGTTTTGGTGGCTGAAATGAGACTTCTCAAAGTTGCAGTCCCTCCCAAACTTCGTTTCGTGTTAAATCATTGTTTCCGATGTTTTCGTTTGTTGTACACGTCTAGCTACGTTTAATACTTCCAGTACCTGGGAGCCACCGATCTTGCTCCGTATGGTCTGTTCGTCAGAAGACAAAGACCAAAGGAGGTTGCAACTTTTGAATTGGCAGTGGGTCGGTCTATTCCTTTAGCCCTCGTTTGGCGATTTGTTCCATCATCTACTTGTATCATATCTCAGCCTATGCCACTGGTCGGACCTGCGCCTGCCTCGTATGAGTGATTACGCTGGAAAAAGTGAACCAGATACGGCGTCAAGGGAAGATGTGCTCGATGTTTAAACGAAGCTATGAATTGAACGTTCTTCTGCAGACGACAGCACAGAGGCTTGGCGACATCTCTGTGAAAGAGCGAGAGAGTGTTCTCTAACGATTTTGCGATGATTGCAGGCAAACGAAGAGTAACCGTAAGCAGATTTCGGCAGGCTCGTTTTCGGAGTGTTGATAGAGCTGCGCGGTAGATACCGAACACGAACGGGTAAAAAATAAACGCCAGCACAACTGTAAATTGTCGGATTACATCTTGACATTGCGAGACTCGGTGATCGCTTAAAAACTGCCAGGGGGATTTGGTGTGGAATATATACGTACGTTCCAGTGTGACATTCAATGGTATCATCAAGAGTCGGTCGTCAGCGCCATCAGATTTGCCAACCTAACCAGGAGATGGACGAACGAAGTAAACGAATCATGCAACGTATTTCGTACTCCTGCTCGAATAATGGCGGCCATAGCTGTACTCGAGCCAGTGGCAGCACTAAAGCGTCCTTTGTTAGCCTCGACCCATGTCGATAACTGGGATATTGGTAATTACGATGATGGTAATTATGAATAGTTATTGTCGAAAAATCAATAGAATCTTCTCTGGGCAGGGTGTCTGATTTGGACGAGAGGCTGATCGGCTTGCGCTTTCATCGACTGACTGCTCGTTGGGATCGCGGTGCAGTAGTCTACCTACAGACGATGACTGTAGCATGTTTCTTTAGGAGTTTTCCACTACTACTAGAACGATGTGCTACATATCATTGAATCCTTCACTTCTGCAATCTTATTAAAAGCGATCTTGTCGCTCGGGTTTAAATGAAGGTGTTGGCGCGCGTCTCAGTTCCGATTGAATCGTAGTTTACGTTCAGGCCGGGTTCCAACGGGACCTTTAGATTTGCACACGTGTATGTGTGCGTGGTCGAGCCTTTTCTGTTTACATCTTAAGTTGCAATTATAGATAAACAATAAAGATCTAGTCCAACGACGATTTACCTAAAAAATGAAAACTGAATTTAGGCTCAGCTGAACTGAACATCCGCCTATCTGTTCGTGGACGGAATTCACCCTTTGAGCTTGCTCGAAAACTAAGCAGCACGCTTGCAGAATTGTCATCTTTTGTGTCTCATATATATGTAATGGGTCTAGACTTAGTGCGCATGTATACGACCGCGTGCCTATCTGTTCCGTAAAGCAACGTTCGTAGGTCATAATCGTCCAACGTAATTCAGTCGTACATTGCTTAACTGCGTGCTAGTTAACGTCAATATTCTGCGTCTATCATACTTCAGAGATCTTTTTCTCTAGCCGAAACACTGGCCTACAGACGCGGTTAAGATTTCGGATGGACATAGATTTAACTTACATAAACGTTTCGAGTTGTAGATCCAGTTCTGTCGTTAGATAGTGCTGGCAACGTACGAAATTTAAGTTTTTTAGGAAAGTTTAAAGAAAATTTAAGTTTCACCTTATCCATAAAAGTTCTATGTGCGTAGCACAATATAAAGCAAGAAAGCGTCTTTCAGAAGATTTTGTACCTACGGCGTCAGCTGATGCTACCGATCCATCGACCGCAATCAACGACAGGGAGAAACTACATCGGTGTTCTATTATATATTATACTCATACTGTATATGAGGATGTCTATCACTTTCAATATGACTGAGATTACGAAGTGCAACCAATTTCAACATGATTTTTTTTCTATAATCGACGCGTCTGCGACGTATCCGTCTCCTGTCGTATCCAACACAGTACGCGAACGGGTAAGCTAATTTCTGATTGTTGTTGCCGCTATTCCAATTTTCATTATCGTTTTTACTCCGCTGTTCCTGTATCGGCCATGCGACCGTAATAACCAGTTGCATCGACCGCGTCGACTACCCAGGAAAAAAGCATTTGGTCTCCATCGACTATGTTTAGCCACTATCTATTTGTATTTATCTAGCCCGCCTACTGCTGTTTATTTTGGAACATCATGTTGCCGGCAACTGAAAATTGTCAGCATTTTTCATGGTCCAGAAGATAGGCAGTTTCGACGTGGCCGGCATTGTGCGTCAGACAGACCCTGACCGCGCTATCATCAGAACAGGATAAGCTCGGACGCATACAACAGCAGTCGCTATGGGTCCTAATTTTTTTTTTGTTGTTATCGTTCGTCCTTCTCTTTAGGTGCTTTGTTACGACTCAAGAATCGAACTTTATAGCTGTACACGTAACCCGTTTCACAGCGGAGAAATAAAATAACAACAATCGACTGATTACCAGACGTAACGAGCTCAGCTAAGGCTCGACAAGCAATAGTCTTCACACTGTAGAGTTCGATTCATATCGACCTTTGCACACCGATACGACTATTACAATGTTGCCAGCTCGTCGTTTTCGCCATGGTCCATTCCAGCAAACTTGTCGTTGCATGAAACTATATGGGCATATGTGTTCCATTTATCTATGGACATGCTCGATAAGTATGTATACCTATCTTGGCCAACGACGTATATAATCTGTTACCGCTGCTGGTTTTCTGCTCCTTTTGGTATTGCTCCTGTTCAACCGTATGACGCGTACACAACGATCTGTGGTTTTTCGTCGGCGTTATATGTACCACCGTTAATAGCAATACTAAACTATAACATCACGGGCGATAACAATACAATATGAAAGGATGTCCGTCCGCGGCAAGAAGGAAGCAAGCCAAATGATACTTATAAGACCTTTTCTCGCTTCATCACCATAGCTATCGTGACCACTTCCGGTAGCGGCGTTACCTCTAGCAGGAGAGCGGATTAATGAAAAGTTATTGTCTGCAATAAATTTACGCTGCACTGCGTCGACGGAGCGGTGCGAGATGATATTGAAACTCATCATCATGTAAATAATGCAGAAAGCGGGTGACAAAACGATGAATCACAGCAGCAGCAGCAGACGAAAAATAAAGGGTGAAGTTCAAGTGAATGAGGCACCATTGAAGAGATATGCCTTCAGTGGCGACGAGCGCCGGTCTCCTGTGCAGTGTGGTACGATTTTTGTTGGTTTGTTTGTTGGTCGATCATCAGCGTGTTCTCTGCCCTCGGCTTTCTGCTGATTGACCAGTCGTTGCGAGCCCTTGCTAGTGGGCATCGATCAGTATCGGAGCGGTGGGCTGGTACATCTGAGATGGACGGTTCTTTCGTTGTATATATATGGCTGCCATGTAACACCTAAAAGAGGGATACAGTGCATATCGTGTAAGGAAGGGGCAATCCAGATATAACATGTAGAGTGCATTGGACTAGCCGATAGTGTTGCGTAAATATGTTTAAATAATTTCTTCTTGCAGTGGTGATGTTTTCATTGTTGTTATTACAGTTCGTTGTTTATTATCTGCTGGTGATGGCTTTGAATAGTTTTTAGAGCCTCCCAATAACTGATACGTGTAGATCTTCAAGTACTCTATATAGAAACTAATAGCCCCCTACGTTTGACGTGACGTACACTATGATTTTCGGTGCAGAATACAGGCAACTTTTACTGAAATCACTTGGTAGAGCTAGATTGCGTCTATGAATCCTCTGACAGAAGACGGCCATGACGATCTGAAACAAGCGGGTGAAATTCATTGCCTATTGGTGATATCAATAGCAGAGGAATGTACAACACAGAAATACATAGTTATTCTAAGCGGTTTGAACTCTTACATTTGTCTCATGGCCTGAGGGAAGGGAAATCACAGTACTATAGCTACTATGATTGTTGCACGGCGATGAGGTAGGGCCGTCGACCTTGTTCAGTCATGCCTGATTAGGACGTGGCTCCACAGATGATAAATTCAGGAGCTTTGGACATGTGCTTTCCGTTATCATGAAAATTTTGTACGAGGAAGCTCCTTATTTGAATAATCATTAATTTGCCTCTAAGTTTCTAAAGGCTTATTCCTGGATCCTTCAGTTCGGCCTTTTCTCTCTTATCGTTACACGGTTCCTACAGCTGAGGTCCTTCCACTGTTAAAGGTGTCTCGAATCTTGCGTCCGATAGACGGCTTTCAACTGTTTCTGCTGTTGTAACTACTATATAACTAATAACGATATACAGTAATACGCTGACGCACTTTATACAACGTATCCGGCCATTTTTCTCATTCACTAACTTACGTACGTTACTACAGCTTCCCTCAGCAGTTGTTCGTCATAGGACAGCCCTATGTCGATTGCGTGGTCTCCATCACTTCGACCCAATTTCTCCGCATTATAATCAGAGCCCCTGTGCTACAATTATCGACACCCTCAATCCGTCAGTATCATCGTGGCACGCTCCGTCCGATACGGACACTCGGCTGAGCGTCATCGCGTGTTCGTCCGCACAGACAGGTGCTCTGAACTAGAGGCATAAATAAATTTTTTTCCGAAGCGCACCAATCGACCTCGTCATACGGCCGACGCGAGTATATGGCGGACTACGTTGGGCGTCCATCGACATCGTAAACAAACGTTATCGACTGTGACCTTAATGAATACGCTAGATGAATCGATTATCAGTGGCCTTTAGGTGTAAGACGGTTGTAAAAAGAACAAGCGGGTCATTTCAGCGAGACGGCACCTACTGCATTGATGTGTTTTAGGTAATTTGCTTACATTTGCAAACGTCCTGGCAAAAGTGACGCACTGGTTTCAAAGCTCTTCCTCTAATTACTTCATTGACAATTACATCTTGGTATCAGACTTATTGGCCTTGTTACCATCGTTCACTATAGTAATAATAATAACAGGCTTCAGAGATGATATATAAGCAGGATGGTAACGTCCGCGAGTAACATAGATACAGAAAAAGCCCCATTGCAGTTGTATAGTAGTTTAATGTGCGACAGTTTAACAGTGTAAGGTGACTATTTATGTCTTGTTTTGATTGTGTTAACAATAGCTAACAAAAACGACGCCGGAAACGACGAATATACGTATAAAAACATATACAGCTGCATAGGTGTAGTAAAGGATAAACGTAAATTGATTGCATAGCCTTTCGATCAATTACATGACGCCCACATGGCAAAAGGAAGCGCCGTGGGCAAACTTGCACTATGACTCTGACTACTGATGCGCCGTTCGGTTACTGTATTTATTTTACCATCATGCTATTACGAATCCTGTGCGCTAGCTAGCTAGCTAGCATTGCTATTATCCTCGAGGAGGCAAGTGGCAGACCGTGAACCGAACTTAGGAATAGGTTCCTTAGCCAGACTTGCGGCTCCCATGGCATTTACGAACTAGAAACAGCCACCGTAAATAGCCACAAGTAGCAACGATTGAAGGCCGCACTGTCCTATGGGCGTGTTGCCGTTGTTCAACGTGATAGGACTATGAGTCACCTGTAGCAGCGCCGGCTACGGAAAGGATCATAGAAAGGAATAATATGTTGGCCCGAACGCTTCGGAATCGATAAGCTCGCTTCGATCGATCTATTCGACATTTTCTTCTACATGTTCACATAATACACACATTCAGTGGTAAGACGTAACAAGCGTTTGTGTGGGGGTTCGGTTATTCCAGCATGTTGAGACGAATGCGTATTCTGACAAATAAGGATAGGCAGCGAATAGTGCGTAATGTGGCCTGGGCCCATAGGTAGAAGAACGAGGAGTCGATTTTTCGTTGTAGCACTTTTGGGCGACTAATTGAAAGAATAAAAATAAGAATAATCGTTGGACAACAGATAATCGAAAATTTTTAAAAATGCAAAGTCATCAAACACTAGAAAAATAATTTCACAAATACATCATGATTTTGCTCAAAAGAAGCATCCGTGTCATCCCCTTTCAACATGATCCAAAGTCACATGTTAACGAAAACAGCGAAACGTTGGTTTCATTGTGACCGAGTTCTTCGTATGACCATTACCTTGTTCTATATATAGTCTAGGAACTAGTCTCCTAGAATCTCTGAATAGAGAATAGCTCAATTATTTAGGTCAATTATTATAACCCATTTTTCCGGAAAGGGGAGTTATCAAAGCTTTATGCGTTCGCAGTCATAATATGAATTGTCCTTTTGGGGAATAGAGGCAGCACTCACAATAAATTTACGATTGCGTAATTTCCAGTGGATTCGTAGCAACATTATGTAAAAACATTCGCTACCGGGCTAGCGATTATTTTCAAAGAGAGTTCTTCACATCGAGAAGAGAACGTTCTGTGAAGATTAACCAATTTTCCCTCGTTTGACAGTCCATCGATCAACATTGTATAATGTTGTAGCGTCTAACTGATAAATATAGCTATAAACGAGTAAGCGCAGCTGAAAAGGCCGCGACCAAATCAAAGGAAAGTAAGAGAGAGAGAATGAAAAAGATACAACTCAGCTTTTGTAATTAGATACGTTTCTCTCAGAACTCGATGTGTGTTAGACCGGCTGGCCGAGGCCAAATAACCTCTCCATGTCACCCCTATACAACCGAGTCTCGAAGTTCCGACCGCGCGGAACACCGAAGCGTGTCGCCCGGCTACGACGCGTTTGCATAAAAACTCGAGTTCAGTAGCATAAACAGAGGGATCATGCGAAGTGCCCGACAGAAAAGCTTTCCTCGCTCTCCATTTTCATAGGTCCTGCCGGCTTTCACGTACTTCCCACAGCCAATCGAATAGACCTCTGTATTGCTGGAACTTGATGGCCAAAGCAAAATTTTATTCCTGTTAGCATGCGTCTGCTATAATTGTTGCCAATAGCTGCAGTGCACAATTGTGCGACCCGTTCGACCATGCAGAGCTTTGAAATAGGCTGACGATGCCGTAAACAAACAATAATAATTCGTCCAATAACCAATAGCTTTTCATATTTCGCAGCATCTACAACACGGCGTCATTAACGCGATTCGGGACGAACCTAGATTCCGACTCCGTCAGTTCGACAACAATAAACACGCACGAACCGATACTGAAGCCACGAAAGAGTGACTCGGTAGATCCGGTATCTGGATTACTTCGGTTTATTCTTCTTGGCCAACCTACTTCCGCCTAATTGCTTGTTGACTGTGTTTTCTCGTTTGCTTGCACCGACAGACAATGCCCTGACCTCGGAAACGAATGAGTAGCCTGCACTTGTAGTTCAATGTCCTTTTACCCTAACCATTTGGATTCCGTTGAGGTTCAATGTACGGTGTTCAACCAACTGAGTCCGCATAGAACAAGGACGGAATAAGCGGGTCTCGGAATACGGGCGAGCTCTTTGTAGGCCAAAAAACGATCCTGCGAGACTATTCCTAAATACGTAGACAGGCCGACCTTTTAAACAAAGACACGCACTAAAAATAGGATCCCCATCTTTGCGTCAGATTAACTACCGTAAGCTAATTTAGCTTACGCGAGAAGAAATGCTAGCCTTAAATGTATATTTAGTGAAAAGTGAGCGCGTTTACGTGCGTGAAGCAACATAACGTAATACGCTGGAATATATTTGTGCTAGACCAGCTGTGTTAAATTTAGTAAGCGCAAAGAAATTACACATATGTTCCATACTATCTAACGAATTTGCCTTGGAAAAGGGCATGCCAGCATAATTATTGCCTATTAATATAGTAGGGCAGGTTCGAAGCCGAGGGTAGCAAAAAAATCTGTGCAAGTCTACCGCTTGCAAACCAGATTGATTGAATCAGATGCGTATGAGCGGGGAAAAAGCTAAGAATCGACATTTTTCTAGCTGTGATATGCTATAAGATAGGATGAAAAGAAAAAGAAAATTTGCTCGATAAATAATCCAGAAATCCTAACGATATGCGATTTCAAACAGAGGGTCCCAAAAAAATTCTTAGTGATAATATCTTTTAAAGCCAACGTTCATAAACTTCTGTTTAAATTAAAATAATAAAATCTGTTTCATCACTTGTAAATCCTACTTATATCTTTTTGTCCTATGTAGTGACTGGTGCAGGACAGTGATCGCTTATTGAAACTCCCAAACTCTCAACCTGTTGAAGATTTCAGACAGACCGACTATCACAGTACCTTGACATAAAACTTTAGCTTTTTTAATTCGTTTTAAAAAAGCCCAATCGTCAGCTATACGGATCCCTTTCCTTTTGCTCTTTTCATCAAAAGTATTAGCCTATTAGCTTTTTGTCTTGATTCAATTTTTGTTAAGCTCGTTGCGGGTACACAGTTACACTTGTCCTTTTATGCTCAGTTTTATTCAAACATCCACCCTCAGTTTCTATCCATCTCAATTTTCTTTGCCTACAGCTATCCCACCCCGTTTCCCAAGGGACGAGTGAGCAAAGGCAAAGCTAGTTTTCTTTCCTGAAGGTGGGAAGGGACCGGCATAGGAAATGCCTAGACCCACGTAGCATTAAGGCCACGCTGCGTTCACCAGGACGCCCATTGAGCGTCGTCTGGTGAACACCGAAAGGGACACAGCGTCGTTTGCCGAGGCAAAACTGACCGGTCCATGAGAAACGCCATAGTAGAATAAAAAGGTGTTTCTTTCTACCGAAGCTATACCAATACTGGCGCCCCGTTTGTGTAGCAACCGCGCGCAGAAATGGGACCAGGTGGTGAGTAGCAATGGAGGTCCACCGAACGATGAACCGATCTGCGAGTCAACGCGTTACGCCCGGACTGAGCAGGAACCGCTGCTGACACAGCCTAACGAGTCTCCTGCTCCTTCACGGATTTAGGCGCCTGTCCAAAATGCCTTTGTACGTGTGTATGTACGCGTGCGCGTTTGAGACGAGCAGAAACTGAATTGACCCACCCTAACACCCACGCAGATCGGTGATGCTCGTACTGGCTGTCCGGTGACCCAAACTACTGCACGCACAAGCCCGTTTCCCATTTCTTCCTTTTCTTTCAACGAAATAACACTTCCCTTTGTTGTTGGGCGCTTTCGTCGATTGATTGTAATGGATCCACCACCACTGCGACTACGCACAGTATAGCCAATACTCGAACGGCGGTGGACAACAGAGAGCGTAGGCGGCACCGAGAATACTCACCAGTTTCATCGCCTCCTCGTGGACGTCCCTACCGCGCAAGAGGGGAACCAATCTAACAACAGTATTTGGTGCCAGCAACGAGGTGCACAGTACGATAGGATGCTCTCCTAGTGTGCTAGCATGGCTGTGTGATACTGTATATTGTGATATGTTTTTGCTTGGCATTCCTTCAGCTAAAGCCAGTTTCTACTTAGCACCAGCTTCGTCCGCTTTTATTCTGAAAGGGAAGGTCGATTCACAGCGCGCCACTCAGGAATCCACCACGTCTGAGGTTCCACAGGGCCAGCTTAGGTCTCCAGTGGAGGCTGCTGCCACTGTTGCGGACAGTTATAACGTAGCCTAAACCGGCCATCGCCAAGGGGGGAAGACGTGAACTTGCTGACAGCTGACTGACCGTTGGGGATAGAAAAAAAGAGAAAACTAGACGACGCAGGAGAGCCGCAATAGTTAGGCAATTTCCTGAGAACTGCGTCCGGTCAAGCCGTAAGCCATGACTGGTCTTCCCGTTACTTTCCTCGACTATCCTAACGGGCGCTTACGCTGGCATCCTTGTGTCCCACAGACATCCTCAATTCGATGCTCGTCCGCTTTATTCGATAACTGGCCATACGCGCGTGAACCACCCGACAGCAACGGCAATAGATATGAGCAACGCACTGTGCCCTGGCTGGGCGCACCGTCCAGGAAGCGCAACGAACTCATAAGTCCTTTCTGGTGGTGACAGTGGCGCGATAGCCCCCCTTCTCCTCCTGAGACAGACCTCACTGAGACCCCCTGTGGACCGGTGAATGAGGTTGGTTGTGTGTATACTTATATACGAGAGCTAGATTGCAAAAAAGGATAGTCAGCCTGCTTCGTTGGCTCACTTTCAATTTCGAGACGAAAAAGGTATGTCCATTATGCACAAGAAACGGGCTATAATGACCGACTCAACAGCATGATTATTACCTGCTACAACGAGGCACCGCATAACGAAAACGCTAGTCACACGACTAACATCGAAGGTCAACATTTACAAGCTATAGTGCCCACGAATATTTTGTTGTTTCTAGCTTTTGTTGTTGCTCGCCCTCTCCTGCGCAACGAGGGCATCGTGCAGACGCATCACAGGTTTCTTGAGCTTAATCCGCATTGCGTGAGAACTGAGTTATTTCGCATGACGTCGTGTATACATTATAGAATCAGGGCCCCAAGAAAGGAGCTGGATATGCTTAGTGAGACTGGGCCAAATGGATTTCTTTTAGGGAATAACCAAGGGTGGTGTCTACCAGAGGTAAGATATGAGTAATCTGAAAGGATCGCCTGCAATAAGCCTGGTATATAAGCTTTGCTCACACATACAACAAGCGGATCGGATAGGACAATTTAGCTTACAATCTTAAGTTTTGATCAAGTTGGTCTATCAACCAACCGTAAGCATACGGCATTACGGCTGGCTGACTATGACGGAGCGCGATCATAAAGTAACATGCTTTTTATAGACAATACTTTGTACATATTTTCAAAGTTTCTGATAGTTCACACCATTATAGACCTTTCTGTCATATCTCTCTCTGCTGAGGATGTCATCTTCTACCTAATGATGGCAGATTATGATTATGACACAGTTCATATATATGAAGCATCGTTCGAACTTGATGATACCAACATTAATAGTTCTGCGGTCGTTATATCGCAGGCGACTTCGAAGCGACAAGCCCTTGTGACGGGAATGCAAATGTCTAAAGTGCAATGGTTGCAAAAAAGTAGAAGTGCAAGGTATGCAAACAAAAATTCGTATCGCACCGACAAAACCGTTTCTTCCTGCTCCTCGCCGCTTGCTGCACGTACGTGTCATATGAATGGATCCAGGTGCTTTTTTGGACATCTGTTTGTCCAGGTAGTTTACAATCTTTATCGGTTGCTTACACGAGTGTGATTTGGTACCAGATCAGCGACAGCAGAAGCTCATGCTTTTGCATCGGCTGGATGAAAAGGCTGCCGTCCATTGACTATGACGACTCCCAACTTTCCGAAACCCCAGAGTCGTCTGCCTTGATACGCTTTGAGTCCTGCTTTGTGGCCCAACACCGCTGCCTAAGGCGCCTGTGTCGCGTGTGAGAAACGAGCAAACAACAACGAGGAGGTTGGACTCTCCGCAGCCGGAGAGATCGATACTTTGAATGGGCCAATGAGAACTGATGGAACAACGATGACAGACATAATCCGGACGGATGTAAATCGTTCTATTTTATGGAAAAGATACAAGTAGACAACAATTATTGCTACCAGAGATTGCAGGAGGCAGGGTCGTTTGACTTTAACATGGTAGATCGTACGACGAGCGTAAGTCGTCGGTTTACTCAGCACACAACGACGGCGAGTGGGGGCGACGGCGGCGAAAACAATATACTATACACGGCGAAGAAGCGACATCACGCCGAAGTCAGTATCCTTTGCTTGCCTGGTCCAAACATATCTAGGAGTGTTTGAGCTTGCAAAGATACAGAGTGATACAGAGATACATTGCAAACAGAGTAATGGAAGAATCGCGCCGGTCATTCTGAGGCCGTCGACGGCGTAACCTGAGACGAATGCGGAAAACAAACTGAGAAAAATCACGATAAGCCAACGAATCAAATCAAATCGTCCACAGAAAGGAGGCTGAAGTTGCAAAATACGTTAAGAGTCTTAGCCGTAAAATGATTCGGGACGAATAGAAGTATACGTAGGCGAACAGAAAAACGTGCACCCTGATCAGAGCCAATGAAGGAAAAGGGAGGAAGAGTCAACAGAGTTGAGGTTTGAACTTGAGGGTATCTAAGTGGAACTCGAGGTGTGAATATTGTCTGGCTGATCCCGGTCACTTAACACAAAGGCACGACACACAAGCAAAAATATGTTTAATTACCACTCAACATTTAGCCTTAAAACAGAAATACGCAATGTTCATTGATAGATTAAGATTAGGGATGTAGATATTGATTGTTAAGCCGTTCCCACGTTTACAATATCGTTTTAGATTCGTTCCCTAGTTCTAATCTTTTTTCTTTTTTTAGCTTGCGTTTACCTCTTTATAGGGATCGAAAATTGATCTATCAAGCCTTATGGGCAATGGTCGAAGTAGACACACTTTTCTCCGACCTAAATGCCTCGTTTAGTCCTACGCAATTGTTTTCCATAGTCTGTGTATTGTGCTTTTGACACTCAGCCCCCAAAATGGCCTGAGGATTTGCCTTCTGGTCGAGCTAGTCATAGACAGAGGCTGCGACCCTCGCCGATATAAACACACGTTACTTGCACGGTTCGACTGTTCCCGAAGTTGTCTCTGTAGCACTGCGTTTTCCAGCCACACTGCGTATGTGTGTACCGTGTCGCGGTACCTTTCCCCTGGGAGACACTATCGGCTAATGGTGTGGTCGCACATCTCATTTCCGTGGGCTGCCGGCTATCGCACGACGAAAAGTTTTCCTGTTTCTCTCCAGGCTGGAACGTTGCCCTGTCTATACAAGAGACACATAGAGATACCTTATTTGCCTTGTTAGGGATCTTCAAATCGCGCCAGTGCATTTCTGACTTGCGGTCATCTAAAACCAAAGAGGAGGTAGACGTGAAGCAGCGCAAGGGGGAGGGGAGAGGGCGTTCTGTATATTGTTTGACGCGTTGATGCAAGTCTTAAAAGGCCGTATCGCGTTCCTGTAGGAATGGCGGACCTTAAGGCGGTTATGGAAGAAACAAAAGACGCAGTGTTTTTTCGGCGATTCGATGACATCTAATAGATACAAGGTCGAGAGTTCTAGAAGAGACAGCTGAAGAGACACGGTCGTACTTCAAATAAATTGGGGAAAGCAATTTTTTTTACAAGCTTATTTATTTATTAGAGTGTTATCCTCTGTGATGTGTCCTATTTTACTGTACCGCTGCATAATCCTTTTAAAAAGGTATGCTATAAGACAATATATACTATGTAATCATTCTTATAGGGGTGAATCGAAAAAATACATAAAGCCATTTTTTTGGGAATAGATATAAATTTTTCTTGAAAATACCGGCCTACCATTTTTACTAGGTTGGGCTCTTCTCTAGCTCTTCTCGTGATCTCCAAGCAATCAATTCCCTGTCTTTTTCTTGAAAAGCCTAGAACATGCCAATGAACCAACTGTCCGACGGCAATATACCTTAGTGTAGTGTCTCTAAGCCCCCGTGCTACCTACGAAGTCCTATTGGCTAACATCTCCGCAACCGCCGCCTTGGTTGATCCGGCCTGACGAGCAGGTGTTCGGATCCTAAGAATTCCTGGACAGCCATCCGTAGTGTTCTAGATGATTGCACTACTTGGTATTTCCTCGCTTCAAGGAGGAGTACTCGCAGCCCCTTGTCTCTGTTAGGAGACGAGGTTCAGGAGTGACGAGAAAAGCCGGCCAACATGGTCTTTCACAGAAGACGGGCCTGCGTCTTTTGCTTAGATCTTTGGCCCTGCTGACGTTAGATAGAGGGCAAAGGTAGCGGCGTGGTATTTCGAGCACAAAGATACATCTAGGAAAACCAGGTGCGTGTGGTACGACTGTAAACAACAGTAACAATGTATGGTGACATAGCCGTCGAGTCGTCTTGTATACAGGCTTGTGCACAGGGTACATCAATGAGCCTGAGCTATTCGGCCCCTATGACTCGCCCTCAGGACAGTGTTGTCACATTCCCCGTCACATCCCCCCTCGGCCCATGAACACCTCCGTCGTGAGGTTTTCCCAGCTTTAGCATCGCCTTCCACCGTCTAGGAACTGGCTCAGTTCGAGGGCGCACCATGACGCCTGGTGGGTATCGTCCATTTTGGGACGGTGGCGTCCGTCACCGTTGCTTCCTCCAGCTTTCGGATGTCCAACTAACCAGAGATCTTTCTGTGATCCCCGATCTAGGAAAGATGGCCGGAGTCAGACCTCTCCACAGGGCTCACCGACTGTCATAGCGGAATACTTGAGAATGCTTCCTCCTCCTGTTGTAGTCCTACTTCCTCTATACAATCTCATTCTGCTAACGTCGGTTTCTCGACGCGTTTGGCCCAACGCTACGAATATAAGCCTCTGGCTCCTGATCCGCCTCCGGGCCTTTCACAAAGGTAGAGACCGAGTGGGGTTTGGAAACGATCAGTGAGGTCAATGATGTCGCTGATGTCGGGTCGCCATCTGTTCAAGTAGCAAGATGAACGTCGGCTAGAGGTACTGTTAGACGTAAGGTCCCGCGCTTTTGCCGCAGATGCTGCTATAACTGCTGCGTCGCTGAGCACTTTCTTGTGGCTGACAGGAGCATCGCGGTGACCATCTGTTCGTTCGTTGTTTTGCTGCTAAACTGTCCCTTGAACACCACCACAAGGGAAAATAAAGCTCAATTGGGCTTAGAGATAAATGGCGTTGGATATAGAATGAATGCTGAGAAGCATCTAGTACGAAATCGCCTGTAAAGAAAAAGGAATTGCCTGAAGTGCAGGTAAGAGGAACGACGTGACAAAAAGGTAACAGATAAGGAGAAGGGGCTCAGTTTTGCGGATAGTGCCAGCATGCCCACGTACATCAGACATGTTGCCACCTTCTTTGCAAAACGCGGAGCAGCGCATCAAAGCGATTTCGCAGAGTTCGCTCTTTTCTTGCTTAATGTTGTGGTTTACACCTGTTATACGAACAATGTCCATATAGCAATAAGGAAATCGATTGGTCCACTATTTATCACTATTACATATTTTACAGGTAAACCGTGATCATCAAAGCCTGATCGGTGCGATGGCAGCTGCCCTATTGTGTGCTAATAGGGCATGTCCTTTACAAAAAGCAGGCAATTTCCAGGTTTCGAACAAGGTATTAATATAATAGCAGAAAACAACACAAAATTTCTTGTGTGACCAACTAACGAGATGGTGTTATAATATTAAAGTAACTATATTTATGGGAAATGTGTCACGTTTTTTGAGAGAACTTGAACTTTGCCAAAACTGTAGTAGATAAACAAAAACCGGTATCTTTCAAGATAAGCTAAGTTTAATGTACACGGATAACGACAAGTTAGCGCCTATAAATAATTTTTACGCTAAATCAAAATGCAGGCATCGGCATATGTTTCTCAGATGTGTAAATATAAAACATATGTATTTCCAAAATATTGCTACAAGTTTTCATTGAAAATAAGTGCAAATACAGAATTATATATCTTATAGTTAACGTGGACTTATCATTTGGGCTCTCATATCGCTTTATCAAGCTACACTTCAATATATATACCAACGACTTCAATATCGAGCGGCCCAAAGGCATGTCGACAAGGATGATATGTATGGATTTTACGATAGTACTATAGTTATAGCAGTAGGTTGCGATAACAATGTTTGAGTAGAATTCCGCTGTATACAAGGAACCCCCGGCTGTATACCTCTGAACCCCAGTGGCTAAGTCGTGTTATGGTGAGATGTGTGATAGCTCCAGACGGCGCTCTGAAGCTCGCTAAGATAAACGCTCAATAGGATTTATCTTATTTTGATCAGTATTTATACATCCTGCTTGGTCCGCATTCAGACGCTGACACATCATCCTGTCTGTATTTCCGGACTTCTTTAAACTGGTAGCCATTTTAAATGAACCGCACCATGCCTGTTTGATTGTTGCGAACAAGCAAAAAAAAAACGTGACTGGCCCCGCCGTTCCCCTGCTAAACCAAAGGGCAACGTGGGTATGTTGAACGCTGCATTGTCAAAGTCTCTTCACTATACTTCTACTGCTATAGGTCTACGGTTATACTTTACCCATACGGCTATACGATAGTACATCTTCTAGCCAGAAACACCTACAAGGTACCGTCACGTATAATGAAACCAAGCCAATCGACCGCCTCTACCTATTAACTAAACTAATCGCGAAGTATTAACCTGCCTGAACGAGGACGAAAGTCCCGAGAAGCTGCGATAAAAATAGTGATACGATAAAGACGATGTGACGGCGTCGGCGACCAGCAAAGCACGAAAAACGTCCTGCCATTCTATTTCGTCTCTCTGATCCCTCAGGAGGCCGGGCGTCATCGACACGTATCAAAGGTTCGCCCTCGCCTGTCGCAGATCTCGTATAATGCCCGCAGGACCAGAGGCAACGGCCAGACAGCCAGTTGAGCAAAAATGAAACGTAGCAAAGATCCCACTTTTAAATTCCTTTAACTTAACGTAACTCAAGCCACACTCTATAACGGGGATACAAAACGAACTGAGCTGATACGAGCGGAATAAGGCAGAGTCCTAATGGCCATCAGCAGCAGGCAAAATAAGGACAAAAGAAGAGGGCTGCAGTAGAGATGTTGGAGCTGCCATGGCTCGGTAATATAATGTCTTGCCGTTCTGCTAATGTTAGAGTATCATGCTAAAAGACTGGAGTGGCTGGAGCAGTGGAACGAAAAGATCGTGACTAAGCAAGGGCTGAGATTTGGCTTTTAGTGGCATATGCTATTTCACAGGCCATCAGAATCATTGGCACTGTCAAAGAGCTGACAGTTAAATACATACACGCATATGGTAGTAATATGTTGCACGTACCGGCAAATGTACAACAGCACTTCATACTCACTATATTCTATGTCGTATGCACGTTCACCGGTACATCGTGTGTAAATACACATATTGATATACATATACGCCTATATATACATATATATATATATAGATGTACATGTATGGCTGTTCCAGTCGATGAGAAAAATCAAGTCAGCAACCTGGCACAAAGGATAGGATAAAACGACCGAAACGCACACAGGGCGGGATGGAAGAAAAGGAATAAAAAGCAAGCGAAGGCAATATGAAGAACAGCTAATGCACAAACGCTAGCAGCGGCCGAACAAGAAAGCAAAACATTTATTTTGCGGACACTAGCACCACCGCACAGGAATGAGGTACCCCATCGGCTTTCGAAGCTCTTATAACCGGTCACTGGTGGAAACGTCGCCGAAGTAGTAGGTTCCGTACTATTATTATTACTACATTATTCGAATACTATTCACTATCACTGGGCAACATGATGCCGTGCGCAGGATTGCTTGCTTTGTGCCGCCTACCGAAGGCTGCCCGTCCCGTTCCGAGGTAACGATCGTGTACCAGTCGTACTCACAGCAGTCACGGGCGGTTATGTATATATACGATTGGTACATGGGTCCAACAGCATACAATGCAGTAAGCGACGTCTGCCTGTTTCGGATATGAGTACAACGAGAAATGTGGAAGGGGGTCGAGCTTGCTACTGGGTTATTGGTTCCGACCGATATTACCACTGTCGCACTTATATATCCGTTTATATGCGCTCGAGGGACGCCTAACCGGGGTTTCTTGTCGGGAGGGTACAATGCAATGGTGACTGTAGCGACGGCTGGAAGATATGCACGGACGGTTAGATGAGGTAGGTCGACAGGGCCAGCATAAGAACAGAAACGCCTCAATCTCGGACCAGCTCGGGTATGTACCCAAGTTCGATACTATATGTCCTTGGTTACGGGGGAGAAGCTGATGCTACATGCAAACATCGTTGCAGTCAAGCGCGTTCATAGAAGCGATTTCTCTCAGTCTGACTGCAGTGGCTACTATACTGTGGTACAATAGCCTCAAATGGAAGGAACAAATAAGAAGGATCGAGAATGGTTAGACGGTTTTTCACGTGGGCTCGGCAACATGGCCCGTAATAAGTACGTACACGAGAACAAGACAAAGTTCCAAACTAACTCATTTGCAGTGCTTTTTTTAGCTGTTAAATGCGCAGGATAGGACCTTTACTAATAGGATGGTAAATTGAAACTGCTTTTTTTATCGTTATCGTTTACCGCCTTTTTGTGGCGAATCCGATCACTTTGATTGCATTTAATGAAGGTAATGATAATTTAAAAATGGTTGATTCCCGCTAAAAATTAAACTTCAACAAAGCGTCCTATAGAATTAACTTGAAGACATAAAAAATGAAAGATCAGATAAGAAAGCCCGAACAAGCAAGTTTACTTTTCTTTAAATACGAACAATTACAATATTCTATGACACAGGAACATTCAAACGCCTGCATTAGGCCAGCAAGCTAGCCTGCACGAAAGCATTTTGGATAAACCTATTCCTCTAATAACTTCGCGTTTCTCTGCAGGGGAGGCATAAATTAAAGGCTAGTCGTTCGTTCAATAATGACGCCGCCCATTAGGACTCTGATAAGGCCTTTCCGAGTCTTTTGTGAAATTGGTGTCAAATCTATCAGCCACCTTAAGTAGCTCAAGGCGTATTTATGGAACACCATTACCGACTCCCGCAGGCACGCGTGTACTCGACAGACAACTCAATAACTCTTTTTTCTACCGGCCTAGATTAGGTGCACACAAAGGTGTTGACTCCGAGAAAATCGGTTAGTATTCTTGAGTAATCACTGACCTGTCCCCAACGTAGTAGACAAACGAAGCCTAAACACACGCAAAAACGCCAAAAATGTCTTTTTTTCGAGAGTTCAGCACGGCACAAAACACTGAGACGGGAAAAATAAAAGGAAAATGCATGAAAAAGACAAAATGCACGCTAATTAACTGACGGCATTTCGTAGATGACGTATGTTACCGAAGATAGCATTCTTGTAATATGCCTTTTTTGTAATGCCGATGAAGCGTAACTGATGCATAAGAAGAACAATTCATTAACTCCAGAACCATAAAAATGGCAAATCCGTCGTATCGAACAGGTTTGCTGATTACTCTGGCCTTAAATGTATAAATCTATGCAACTTAGTTAAATTGATTTTTATAAAAAGATATATTTCTAGAGAAAACTTACTTTATTTTTTCTGTCACTAAAATAGAATCGCGCACATATAGAACGTGATCAGACATTTTTAATCTTGTAAGAATTACCGAATCATCTATGACGGCCAAAATTCTTGGCAACTTATTTTTTTATTTCGTTTATTAGCGGTTAGATTAACTGTTCATAATAAAAAGCGATTTAATTAAAAAATTTAGTATTTTGAGTTTTCCGCCTTATATCGAGGTGATTATGTATTCGGCTGCCTTCCAGTACGCTGTGTTGCGAAATGATCTTGAATCTACATTAGCACGGGTCTATAAATAGGGTAGACAACTACGTTAGAGTTACACAATTACGGAAACGTAAAAATTAACATTGGAGAACTTCATTAATAGATTCGATTTCGATGCCGGATGTTCTCTTTCTACGTAAGTTCCTCACCGTAGTTTATTTCATATTCAGCTTGGCCCTTTTCGATGCCTGCGTCTCTGGCCCACATTCTTACTGATCTTGTGGGTTCCAATTGTCCTATTTACTGGTTTAGCGAAATTATTTTTCCGCCGGTAATAGCGAGTCTGCAAGTATAATATAAGTATAATAGTAAGTTTATTGTCTTATACGACAGTTAATGTTATATATTTAGTTGTATGCTCTGTGCGCTAAATAAATATAGCTATATAAGAAAACTTAATAGCGATCAAGATAGCATTTTTATTTGAATATTTCAATTTCGATACGTTTCAAAGCATATGCGTTTACTTTGTGACTTTCGGTATTATTTGTACACATTCTAAGTTCCTTCGACGTCCATCAATAGAGCACTTCGAAAGCCTTCGTCGTTCCTGATTGCCGGTTTCCTGTCGTTGGCATTATGAAGCACGGTTGTCTTTGCTTCATCGGTAAGCCAGCAATTTCAATCTAGAACCAAAAGGGACACGGCTACTTAGAAGATGACTAATGACGCAACAGGTTGCTATCGTTTGATATCGCCATTTGTCTCTTGAGGCGCTGTTGTACTATATTGCGTGGAACATCAGCGCTATAAGGGGGTATAAGACATTTGAACGCGCGGAATAAGCCCGGGTGACACAGGTCTCGTGGTATCATTAGTTCCGAGTACCAATATCACAGGAAATAATCTTTATTGATCAGGAGAAGATTAAATTAAAGCGAAGAATTACTGAACCGGTATAGCGACGTTCCATCGCAAAGGCTCATTGCGTATGGCAATGATAGTCGAACTGCGCCGAGCTGAAATTACACCGTGGAGATCGACGATCATTAGCAAACTTGGAAACAGGCAAAGCAATCGCTATCAACGTGTACAGTACCAACGCTGCCGTGTACCATTTACACGTGTATCATGCTGGAGGATACGGGTGTTCGCTTGGATTTTTTTATTGCTGAACCCAGTTGGCTTTCTGTGCCACTTTATTTTATATTAGTTGCTATGATACGTAAAATTTCTATGGATGAAATTCGCCAACAACAGTAGCATCAGGAAACAATGCCGGTCATCAGCTGTAAAGGCTCAGCGGTCTATGTCATAAGACTACCTAAATCTAGGGTCCGGCGAAAGATGAATAGAATGGTTCGCCCGTGGCCTCAAATGACGAAACAGGCAAGTTCCAAAAATGCCAACTCAATCCATTGATCTATGCCTAATCACGGGAATGTCGGTTTTTCATAGGGTCTTTCTTTTATAGGTCTTTTTCGATGATAGCCTTATTAGCTAATGCATTATATTTAGGAAATGCTTGTAACGTAATTCGTTATTTCTGTCATTGACCCATTTATCCTTTCCCAACCGATCTCAATTGCAGCATACTTTTAAACGGGGTCTAAATCTTGAAATAATACCCACACCTCACCACGAAGCGTTTAGCAGACGACGCTGCTTATCGGATTCGGTGCCACTTTTTCTGTAACTAATGTAAGTATCTAACATACTTTGCACAATAAGCTGTAAATACCCCATTAGTCCGCTTTGTCCGTTATACTTTCGTCAGTTGTTGCTACCAACCGTCGTTTTTGTCGACTATCTGTCGATATGTCGCTGCGGCCGTCGCTCCTGCTGCTGTCGTCATGTTGACGCGAAGATCGTGGCGTGGGACCACCCAAATCAAGTAAGGGGAAGGCCGATCCCAGACACCCGCGTGTACAAAATAGAACTTGTTCAAATAGTAACTGCCGATAATGAGTGAGACCGTTGCCTTGCTTTTCTCCTGTACTTCTTCTTTTTGTACCAAATCAACGTTGCTATATCTGCAAGCAGCTATCGGCGAGGACGCTCCCCTTGCTCCGGGTGTGGTTCAGTCGGTGAAATGAGATCAGCGAAACTAATGGGAAATATTATTAGATGTAATAATAAGAATAAGAGCAGGGGAAGGCAATACTAATTATTACTATCATTGAGCTACCGTTGCCCTGTTTTCGATGGCCCCTCTGTGGTGGCCGATGCAACATGCGACAGACAAAATAAATCGAATATACAGATTCGCTTATTGTGTGTACGTGTGTTTAAAGTAATATATGTACAATTTAAGTAGAAGTTTGCAAGACTGTTATAACAAAGAAGTTAATTTTACCCAAGATCTGTGCTCCAAAGCGGTGAGTTCTTTACGATTGGTCACATTCGCAGACAACGCTTTACCCACAGTCGTGACACTGTTAGGAGCCCGTCCGGTCAAAACATTGCCTCTACAGAATACTGCTAATGCAGGGACGCGTTGCTGCAGATTTTTTTTTTCCATAAAGCAGCACACACAGACCAAGGGGCAAGGTCAAGAGCTGTGACAACATATTTGGATAGTCTAAAAATTGATGAATTAAGGGCCATATGCCATATACTGCTAAAAAAAACTTTATACGCAGACAAAGCGTGCTTTCTTTTTCAATTTTCATCCGCTATTATATATCATTGGCTCATGCATTTTCACTATCTCACAGTCTTTTCTAGCACAACAACAATGACAATAACCACAAGCAAGCCACCAAACTCTCATTTTCAATGAAAACTCTGAGCCAAGAAGGATTCAACGGTACGAACCGCAAAGCTGATGTCGAACGCCTACGTTTTTGACTGAGGCAATAGCTCATTCTGGCTATCAACCAACGACGAGACAGGAGCAGCAATAGCAGCCAACGTTCGAGCCAGAAAGAGCTTCGCGTCAAGCAACCGATTTGGCTACCGCCTAGTATATGTTATCCGAGGGGCAATACAAGAAATACCCTTCCTCCGGTTGCCCTCGTCACGTTGAACATTAAGGGCAACAATAATAACAGTGAGACTCTGTCCCGTCGGGCTAAAAGGCTCATGGCAAGCGTGGGCCTGCTATTGTGTGTTTCGTTGTAGCGATAAAGACAGTATCATAAAATTTGCTTACAGCTTGTTTTTAGATATTCGCCATTGTCTCGTGTAAACTAAAGATGACTCAGATTCGTATTCATCAGTTGGTGTGATTTTAGCTTTGGGGGTCCGCCCGTGCGGTGGACCCGCACAGAAAAATCCAGCTAACCTCTGGTAGTCAGCCAGAGATTCAATACGCCTTCTTTCGCTAAGGCTTAATGTAGTGATTATCAGTAGCATCGTTAGCTATGTGTTCATTCACTGTATATCTGTGAATGTGTTCTAGAGAAAAAAGGCGTAGATTATTGAAAATTGCTTTCCTCTCCATGGTGGACGTAATTGCTGGATGGGCCATGTAGGACAGGAGGTGTTTATGCGACGAAAGTTCCCTGTATCTGATGTTATTTTTGGCTATATTTACGTCTGTGAAATTTCTGTTTCTTTCGTCGTCTGTAGTGCAAAATGAACGTATATTTCACGTATCGTAGGTGTTTGGTTGAGCCTTGCATCTCAGAGTATTTCTCAGGCGATCACCATACCAGGAACAACACTAGAAGGCGATATACTCCAATGTCATTCTGGTGACTTTTCATCGCAGAGTAGGCTGATATGAGCTAGCTTGGCCGCTAAAAGCAAGACAGCTGATATCAGAGAAACGTTACGTAACTTTTCGTCAAAATAATTCGCATCTATATAGTTGCAGAATAAAAAATACACATTAATTTTTTATATGTAGAGCGTGACAACCGACAGGACAGAAGCACCTCTTTGATTTGTATGAAAATTTAATTGAATTACGGAATCACAATTTACTTGATACATTTATTGATAATGTTTATTTTATCTAAGCAAACAAATGTAATTGATTCTCTTAGAGGCAAAACCGCTTAAAACGAAAGTAATTTTACTATTTCACCCTTGTCATTTCATCGACAACAAATTATACACTAGAGTATATGATCGCTTTACGTTATTCATTGGTGGCTATAGACCAACATTCTCAGGTTGGTAGAAGTCTAAAGAAATCGAGAAGTAGAGGAGAAAACTAATCCAGGCTGGAAAAACGAAGACGAGTGTCGCTGACACTTTGATTATTGCAAAGGCCGCGTACGTCAATACGGGGAAATCCTGGCTAGGCCATCGTTTCCGAAAAGAAAGCAAGTGCATTTCACGGAACCCACTTTACGCGGACCATCATTCTGTCAGAAAGACTGGGTCGCAACCAAAGCCGTTGCCCACAGTCGCTTAAACGATCGTTGCGATCGAGCAAACTGCCGTCTTCCTTAAGGGAACTAGCACAAACCCCACCAACAGCCAAAAATAGAGTCTATTGCAAACGCTAGCTTTGGTACCTGCCTACCTCCAATTTCGCACTTCGGCCTTGTGCCGTAGTCGGGCCGCGACAATCGTTCCTTGTTCACTTCGTCTTCGAGCTACCGCCAAAAGTCCTTTTTCGTTTAGCCACTAGCGACGGTTAGCCCTTAAAAACAGCGTTCGTCGCTGCTTGAATGCTTACCTCTGCATCCTGGTTGCCCCCCATTCAGTTTGTGGCTAGCTAAGAACCTGCTGGCCCAGCGAGTCTCATCTCTTCTTTTTCCCAATGGACCACCCGCTTCACTTCCGCAATCACCTTCTCCATTTTCTGGTCCTTTTTTACAGAAGTGTTTTTTACTTCCACTCTTGCTTACCAATACGCCTATCCCATCACTGCCGAAACGACGGATATTGTCCCATTTTCCTCTGGCGTGAACCCTCATCCATTGTTCTATGTGCGCGGACCCGTCGTCTATACAGACCGATGTGGATCATTGTGCAGGTGGTAGGCTTC
Source organism: Varroa destructor (assembly GCF_002443255.2). Taxonomy (NCBI): domain Eukaryota; kingdom Metazoa; phylum Arthropoda; class Arachnida; order Mesostigmata; family Varroidae; genus Varroa; species Varroa destructor. The sequence continues at coordinate 44,558,034 of NW_019211455.1, read as the reverse complement.
AGCCACGGAGGTGTCACTCGGCGCTGCTGCGGTTGCTTCCGAAACAACGCCATCACCACCAACACTGCCTGCGAGTAGTAGCTATGATCCGAGTTTGGCGAATCCAGTCAACTCAACGGGCTCAATCTAGCGGCGGGTCCAGTCAGCCAGCGATGAGCGGGTTTTATCTCTTGTCTCATATCTCGGCTTAGAAAAGTCTACCGTGTAAAGGCTGTAGCGACCGCAAAGGCATCAGCAATATTATCATTGGTCGAGATAAAAGTACTCCACCTCAATAGTCGATCCCCATGCCCTTTAGACTCCAACACAGGGACATATACCTTGCTTCAGATCTGGTAGTTCACACAGCCTCTGATTTTCACACGACTGCAATCCCATTATATTGATGTGGCTAGAACTAGCCAGCCTAAGGACACACCTCTTGGCTAGACAAGTCAGGTGTAAAAGGTGCCATTGGTAGCAAAGGAATGAATAAGGATAATCTCCGAAGCTCTTCATCCGTCAGGTTTTTGCTGTTTTCGGTATTATAGTGACGCCGCTGCTGCTCAGCTGGACGCGGCAACGGAATCGCCGACGTCCACATCCAGGCCGATGACCCAGAACCAGGTTGCTCGCGATAAACGCTCACCCATTCGACCATTACTGTCATCTAGCTAGTGTCTAGAGAGAAAAGCTCATCTGCAGAATACCCTACCATTCCCCGTTTTTCCTTTCGTTTTTCTCTGCTCGACAGAGTTTTTCATCACTTTCGACCCTTCCCCTATTGACATTGACCTCGTCGTCGTTGTCGTCGTCGTCCAGCAACGTCCTGCTCTACCCCAGGCTTCGCTTACTCCCACGAAAATGGTCCATGATAGGCCCTGCTTGGTTCGCCTTAGAGCCGTCCGATCCTCCAGCCTTCACTTACGTCGACTAAATGGCGAGCGAGAAGCAAAAACCATTGTTCGTGCACTTCATCCTTATTTTATCCTTGGGGCTGCTGTCCCTGATTCTGCTGCCGCGGCTTCTTCTTTTTCATCTTCTTAGTCGGTCCGTCTCTTCGAACGAATCCTCGCCCCCATATTCGTCGGTTAGAAGATTCAGCGGCGTCCTGACTATGGTTACTACGAGCCTTTGGGGGCTCTATAAATGCAGCCTGCTACTGCCCACTCTTTTCACTGTCCATTTTTCCACTGTTCCGCACGCTGTGGGCCGAACGGCGGACGCTCGACTCTAAAGTGGCGAAGCGGTCGTACTTGTGGGCAAGCTGCAATGAAGGCGCTAACACAGGCTACGGCAGGCACGCGCCAAAATTCAAAATTAATTAAGTTTCTCTCCTGGCACCACTACCGTCACGAGCTATACCGCTAGATCTGCTTTGCCCCGAACTACGCAATGCTCTTCGTGGCCGCTCGTCTCATCGCCTTACCCCGTTTTCACTAGTGCGTGCTCTATTCTCACTGCCTGTTTCTCCTCGCACTTCTCCTTCGAACTCGCACTACTCCGCCCAAGAAATAGGTAGGATCCCGCCCCTTTCGTTCCTTTGGGGCATTCATCCTCGCCAGTGGTATGTAGCGCTTCGTGCCGACCAGTTCTATACCCGTGCTTTCACCACGTCGCAGTTCGCTGTGAAGTGCCTACTGCCTTCCGGGTCTCAGACAGCCGAAATCCTTCAAAGTAGGCAGTTTCTTTAGGCTGGTATAGACTCTCATAGTACTGAAAAAAAGATAGATTAAGAGGAGTCTTACAGGTTTTTTTCGAATGCATTCTAGGACACGACGTCGACAGCCATTTTTAAATATCGAGTCTGCGAAAGCAACCGCTACACTTTCTCCCTATGGACCTGCGGGTATGTGTCCTGCCAATATTGATTTGTCAACTATTACATTCTCTGTGTGCGCGTGTCGGTTCTAGCGATCTCCGTAAAATGTGTTTCAAAAAAGTTCGCGTTCATTGGAAATGATAGTTTATTAGTTTGTTATTATTAACTACTACTTCCTGTCTGTCTGAATAGACGATAGAGGGCGCGCAGCTACAATTTCGTTCCATCAAACGCGAACAATGGCGAGATCAGTTAGAGGTGATCAGATCAAATGAGACCTACCAAACAAGCTGACTTCGACTTTATCGTAAAATTTATAGATATTCATTGGAAGCCCAATGAAGCTATTGTTCCCCAATTGGAAGCTATCGTTCTAAATAGCTTTTTTATATGTCGTTGGTGGTAGACAAGCGATTTCGCCTTCCCGCCATTGCCTTATTAGCGATCCGTTGGTAAATTGATACCTGCGCGGAGCTATCGGTAGAAACAATATAAATGGGAAAATAATGGATTAGCTATATGAATGGGTGTACGTCGAGTCTTTTTGTAACCTTCGCTTTGTTTTCGTAGACACGTTTTCGCGTCTACGACAAATAATGCCGTCCCTGATTGGCCCATGATTTGATAGGTTTGAGCATGCGTTATGATCAATTGATTCATTTGCTGACTAAGCAGGATTGACGACAACGAGGTTCACATAATTGGTTCGCCGTAAGCGATACGTTGGATTCTTGGATCCAATCGTTCGGTTCATCGTGCTTTACTGTTTCGCTAGCGTCGATGTGGTGCGTCACTGGGGTCCTCGGATTGACCTTGAATCGTAACCGGCAGTGGGGTGAGTCGTAAGAGCCAATCGAGGCTTCGAGGAACAAATGCAATATGAAATAGTTGAAAGGGCCGACCATACACACGATGTAGATATCATTAGGCATCGGACATTTTCTAGCAACAGCTTACCAGATCGTTAATCGTCTTGGTCGCATTATAAAGATGCGAGTACTACACAAATCAAATACGCGTGCCGGCACGTTCGGGTTATAGGATAGCTACATCCTTGCGAACTTGAAGCTAGCGATGAACAGCGGTCATCTCATCGATTTTGGAACAAAAAATTTCCCCTAGTAAAAATATCATGTCACACGATTAATCGCAGATGAGAAAACGATACCGACTTCCTGACAAGTGTGATGACTTGACCGTTCTGTTCAAACTTACGTTTTTACTTGCGTTTACGTTTTGTTACATGATTTTTGTGACTACCGAAAGCATAAACGATTTACTCGCTGGTTGGTCAGTTCTGTATGTATTTAGCGAAAGGCCTCGCATTCCGGCCTCACGTGACGGATAGTTAAACAATATAACTATTGTTGCTATTTGTTGTCCTATAATATTACGAGCTTTTGACGTCAGATCTCTTATCGGTATTCCATCAGTGCAGCCTTCAGGATCAACACTTTTCTTATTTCAATAGTAATACAGGATTTGAAACGACTATTCGCTATTAGTTTGCTTTATCTAGAGGTAATGAGCTTGTGTGCATGCGTTTTCTAATGATGCGCATTGCGCTCCTTTGTTGCTAAAGTTCTATCAGACTTGCGTGACCTATTAAACTCGTATAGATACGAAATCATAGGTTAACATTTGTGTACGCAGCGGATCCGAGCGGTCAACGCGGCTGAATACAAGCAACGTCGATACATCTGACGAGTGAAGATGCAAGTGGAGTACGTGTACCCAGATGACGAAAATAGTTGGCAAAAGGGAACGCCAGCCGGCCATGTGACAGCGAAGATTTTTCTTCAGGCACCAAATAGTCGATAATAAATTTGGAACACGCCTTGTGTTTAGTAGAGGCCTAACAAAGACGTAAAATACAAGGCCAGCCCATTCTGACATGCTCCGCTACGTTGCTTTTGCACCTGGAAGTAACTGGACTTTTGGAAGGTTATAGGGAATTGCTGTTTTAGTCATCGGAGTTGTCACCGAACAACAAAGATAGAAGTTTGCCCAAAGTGAGGTATGTCTCGTTTGATTCATACCACAGCAGTGGCAGCAGAGACTGTGCGCAAGACCTAATCCAGGCAATAGATGGAGAAAAAAACAACTAAATCACTTGCCCCTATACCAGTAAGTGGCATACGTACGTAGTCGCATCCCAAGCCTTATCCAAATAGACTGAGAAAAAGGTTAGCATCTTTAGGATAAGCTATATATCTATTTCAATGATTTAATTTGCTCGTGTTCTATGTCTATAGGCAATATATTGAATTTAAGTGCTTTCATGTAAATATATCTAATTGATGTATCATTCATGAGAAGTAGTTCGACGATAGACAAACAGATGGTAAACTATTCGCGTAACGGCGTGATGGGTGACATGTTTCCTTGCTAAACTTGAGGAATACATGGTTAGTCCGGGTTTACACCCGGACGTAGATTCACTTCGTTGAATGTCTTCATCGTGAAGTTACCTGATAGGTTCCCCAACGGCAGTACTCAAAAAATCGCCGTGTTGCAGAGAAGCTCCTCAACTTCAGAGGTGGAACAGAGTTCCGCAATTCTGTTTGAATTATTAGGGGAGATATTATAAGCTAGGAGATAAAGTATGTCCTTCGTATCGATCGTATTCGTTCGCGATCTGCGAATTTCTCATAATGTATACATCGTTTATAAATACGTTTACTAAACACCATCTAGATCATATATTTATACTCGTTTTTATTTCAATACCACTTGTCGACAACTCGAACTAAAGAAACAGATGAACGAACCCATCAAACTGATCGTATGATCGTGCAGACTACATAGTCTATTTTATTAACAGTTAACTAAATATTGAACTATATAAATATGTTCGGATTCTAAAATTTACATGTTATGTAATACAAATGTGTAACAGAGAGGCAGGCATTGATTTGGTCGGCCAGCAAAGATCTTTAGAAAAATGGATACAAATTTTAAGGAAAAACTATTGTATATTGTCGAAGGATTCCGTTAATCGCCAAGCAATAGAGTCACAATAAAAACGCCACGTCAGCGGGTTTTTACTTCGTGCGTAACGTGTTTGTCTACCTGTCCTATATGCAGAGTAGAAACCATGCATAACAGTAGTGGTATCTAGAAATGTTGAAAGATAATGCGCAAACCTGCTGCTGTTCGTGGCACAGTCAGGCCTTGTGGTCAGAAAGGCCTTTCGTACAAACGCTATACTAAAGCACGATTTGGCCGGGACGCCTTGGCAGCTATCTACAAGTCGAAAAAGTTTAGTCCAACACGCAAATTGGGCTCCAGAGAGCTACGTTTTGAGGCTACATTGATTCACGGCGTTATCTAGCATCTTAGTTAGTCAGCTGAAGCCCAGATCTTCGAGCTTAAAAGCTCGTAATAGTACACGATTGGTAAGACGTTATGCCGATTCGATACCAAGAGTTGAAAAGAAGACATGGTAGGCAACGATTATAAAGGAAACGTTATGGAACTAGCCCTTGCGCTTTGGGGCTTGCTATCCACTGTACTGAAAATCGTTCGCGAAGCGACACGCTGCTCTTCATTTGTTCTTATGACCTGCTGGACTACGACGGCAAGATGAGGGCGGAAATAAGTGAAGAATTGTAACCGCGACCTCATTCAATCTGTGTTTATATTAAGAAGCAGCTGCAGCCTGCTTTGTCATCGTTGCGATGGTACGTATCAGACAGAACGCCTGCAGACCTAAAAACGTATCTCAGAGCTTGGACTCAATGAATGCAGACACAGAAACCGACATGTATGTCTCGAACCATCGGGTGAGTATGAGACATCCTTTGACTGAACGGCTACGAGGAGAAATAATGTGTAGAACAGCTTAAAGCAGATGGATTTGTACACGGACGTACTAAACAACGCTAGGCGGATGTCTCAGAAGTGATGGAAAGTTCTGGATATTGTTATGAAGAACACTTTCCAAGATTGATTCAAAATAGAGGCTTGCAGCATAACATGCCCACCACGACTGAGAAAACAGGCAGTATAAAGAACCTGTAAAAAGCTAGATATTTCTAGTTTCGAAATTTAAGATATATCTATTAAAGGCCTTATGAACGATGCACTTCGACATACAATATGAAAAAAGCTATTTACTTTTATCTTGCTTAGATTTGCGCGCTCTTTTAGTTACCTTTTTTAACTTAAAACAGAGTGTTATTCGAGATAGCCGAAATATGTAAGCAGCGTTCTAAGCATATTAGCCACGAAGTAAAACAAAAAATCTATATCAGCTTAAAAGGACTTCCCGTTCAACTCGTATGGGAAATATTTGTGTAACGAAAGAAAAATACCTCAGGAGTAGTATATATATATATATATATATACTTTCTGTCGAGTATTATGTGCTTTATTTAATTTTCGTGCGTTTATTAATGCTTTGTGGAAGCGTGGAAATGCGGACACTTGATTGTCTACCTTTAAGTGTGGACAGCAGTAAGCGTGCAAAGACCATACCCACGCGAAAACGTTTTTGCGTGTATTATTTTACGGGCATACATAGTCAACGGCAAGTTCGCCGACGTGAGCGCGCCACAACGATAGGCCAAAGGTACAGTGAGCAAAGCCTTCAATTGTGCGGCAGGCCATAAACTCTGTGACAGTTCCCCTTTCATTGCTGATGCTCCGCACAATGGGCAAATGTACAAAGAAATGTGCAGGTCTTCGCTGTGTTTTGCCAAGGTGGCATGCCTCCAATGCATATCTGCAATAGCAACCATATTAGCCTTCCTGTAACCTTGGCCTCAGCGCGTAGCATCGAGACAGCTGGCTTTTATTGCCAGCAAGGGCATTTGCATGGGCGAACGTAACGGAACAGGGAAGACCGTAAAGCAAAAGGCAATGCTGACGTCATTGCACTGGCCTACGGCATACAGAAGACTTGCATTTCAGACAGAGCTCCTTGTGAGTACTTATTGTCGTTTCCTTATGGTTCTTCAAATTTTAGTCTGCCGACACCGGGAATCCCGAAGGGGTAACCCTTCAGTCACTACAGTACAACAGAAGCAAAGCCGTCTTGGGTCGTCTTTAGCCGGTATCGGTGTTACGCGTTGGCATAGTTAAACCGATACGTACGGCAAATAGAACTGTTTGAGCTCACATTTTTCTACGTAGGCCTTCAAAAGCTTGAAGGTGTAACGGCAAGCTCATGAAATGAGTATAACGAGGTAACGAGCCTAAGCTTTTCCAGCGTCGTTTTCTATAATGGCATAAGCCGGGAAGCAGTAAGGCCTATTTGACCTATGTCTCGAGGTAGGACAAGCAATAACAGCATAAGTTTGTCTTGTCGACTAGCTAGAAAATACGTTGTCTGGTACATTATCATCGTAAATGAGATTTTGACGAGAAAATGAACAGTGCCTACCATGCGACACCCTGACTATTTTTCCATGCCCTGCATGGATATTTCTCTTCTGTCCTTCTGATCGCTTAGCTTTCTATAGCCGTTATCATTCCGAGTTGTAAAAACATCGACGAAATCTGAAAGACAAACCTAAAGAGGCAAAAACCAGATCTTTATTATAAGTGTTCAAAGAGTACATATATATATGTCAAGGTCGGAAGTGCAGTGACGCGTGGTGTAACGAGCAGATTATTTCACGTGTGATGCATGATCCTTTACGCAATCTTTGACTCTTCAAATTCCACCCATTTGACGGAAAAAGTACAAAGATATTCTGTAATATAAAGGTTCATGTTTGCTTAATATTCTAGTGCCATTCTTTTTCCACTAATCCGTAAATTGTAATTAAGATTTTATAACGTGCGCATATCTTCTTAGATGCAACGAATCCTATAAGCGTATGGTCTGCCGGCCTGTATTTGCTCTCGTGCAAGGGCTGCTATCGATGCAGCACTAAAAGTTGCCACGAGATACATTATATAAGAGGATAAGCTCAGCATGACTGGGGGCTCTTCCTGAAAAGGATCTTTTCACCCCTTCAAAGCGCACACCACTCACTGTGGCATCCTGCCACCCAAGGAAGGATGACACAAGATAGCTTGAAACCCACAGGGTCTCGCATAGATGAAACGTTCCGACCGGAAGGAGTGACGGCAGGGCTTTCCTGGGCGTCCCCATAGGAGACGTGTACGCTGCGTCGGACTCGGGACTACCGAGGTCCAGACCAAAAAGATAGGGATATATGACGCAACGCGATTTCCGTTTCTAGGAAAAAATCGGGGTCGAAGACCCCAAGCAATTCAAATCAAACCAAGGAGAATTGCGTAATAAAGGATTCGCTGGCGAATAAATGAACATCAACGGGCAGCCAACTGGTTGTCAGTCTTGGCTTCAATGTTCCTATCATCATTGTGAGCGGCTCAGAACTCGCTGGTTGGTAGATGAGCAGTGAATGGTCTGTCGGACTAGTTCTAAGAGGTCCAACAGGGCCAGGGACAGAAGAGCGCCTGGCAAGCCCTTGCGGGTCGCCCCATTGCTGAGACTACCTTCGCCATAACTAACAGTACGGCTATTGCTATGGACTGCAGCGGAGGAGAAACCAAACGGATGGACGGTCGTTCCCCCACTATTATGATGAATGACAGAGTTGGCTTTCCCGCAGGAATAAAGCTAGCTCGCTGAAGTTCCTTGGCGCGCGTCTTCAAAGAAATGATTGCTTGATTGGGGCAGTGAGGATGGGCGCTGCCGAACCAAAGGAAAGCGACGCCAAGACAAAACAGATTGAAAAGGATGAAGCGTAGTGACGTATATCCATGGGGATTACAATTAGTGTTTTTGGAAATGGTATTGAGGCCTGATTCTTGAACGGGTTTTACTGAAGAGGTACATCAAGGGTCCTTGCGCAAGTGTACTATAAAAAAGAGACGAACAGAAAGACAGAGTGAAATGTGTTATGAAAACGTTGCAGAAAAGTCTGTAGGATGTATGCTTGAATCGTTGTATGTTAAATACATTAAATCAGTTGTTGACCAGTCAAAGCCAATACATATTTAGTTGTTCGAGCATTTACAAGGGATTCTTTAAGAAAATATAAAAAAAACAGGCCGCAAACAATCTCTAGCTTAAACATGTATAAAAAATGGTTTTTGAGGACAGGACATTCACCCCTAGCTGATTGAAGAACAACATAAAAACGAGGTGAGCAGCTCCTATAACACTGGAAGCTCTTGCTGTATAATAGAATGGTAAACAGACCTGCCTACGCCTTCGGGCAGACATATCCTTTAATGTTAAGTAGATTTCTTGAACTTTAAAAACAGCGCGTACGTGTTTTGTCTTTGGATGCTGCTATCACTTCGGGTAGAGTAGTAGATATATTTTCTCTAGTATAATCGAAAGGTTATACTCGAGCAATCGAGAATCTGATGTTACCTTTTTTCGCTGCATAGGACACCAATACTCATTCTCTATGTTGCACTTCATCATTGCACATCAAGGCCCTAAAGTCGCGGTCACGCGCTGACTGTTTGTTTACCACTATGTTCAGCAAGATATATAGTTCTGATGGCTACTCGAAACCGATCGAATAATAGATAGTGTCGACAATATCTAACCCTGTATCACGTAATTTCCACATAAATCGTTCTTGCCTAACGCGGGCGGATACGCATCATTTTTTAAATAATTGTTTATAATTCTTTCTAATTTTTTCTATTTAGCATTATTAAGCCCACGTCAAGGACGAAAACGAAACGTGGACCTTCATGCGCATTTCATACACGTCCATGTATTTTGTGTCTTTGGCCACTGCGGATCGCAGAAGGTGGCTGCGGCGGCCTCGTTGTGGACGCCTCTCGTATAGCTTGTACTAGACTGTACGTGCACGCCGCATACTGCACATTGCATGTGCTTGGCTTAGAGGTAATGGTCCATTTGGGCCCCAACCACGAGTTTCACGCGCTGACGGTCGAACAAGGCAACGATCGATTCGTTCGTTCGATTTTTTCGGCTCGTTCTTTCGACAGCCTCGGCCCAGAGTCGAAGCTTGCAAATGCCTAAACCCGCACATTACAAGCGTTAAAACGCTGCGTCCCCCAGAAGCAGATGCGGGCGTCTGCCTGCGGTTCGCAGCCAAACGGTCGGGAAATATCCATTCGCGTGCCCTTTTCGTCCCTATTTTAGACATGCCCCTTACTACCATCTCCGCCTTCCGCTCCTTTTACTCTTTGTTGTGCATCGAAGCGTCTACTAGCCAAGTGTCTATTTCCCATCGAACTTCTCGAACACACACACGTACATATGTACACGTAGATAGTATTATGTGTCTGCGGCGTCCGCTTTGTACCCATACGCGCTGTCGATCGCCTGCTATTTCCTACCATGCTATATTCTGCTCTCCTATGCATTCACGCGTTTGCGTCCTTTCTCTCTTTGCCCTTTTCGCATTTTCTATTCATCTCGTCCATCTTCGTTACTACTCTGCCCAGCAACTATACCCATAAACTGGGTATAGTTCGTCTCCCGGTTTTTTTTTTCTGCTACAAGGCAGCGGTCGAAACTCCCTTTTGCTGCCCCTTTTTAAGAATAGACACCTAAAGGTCGCTCTGCATTTCCCGGTCTCAATTTTCCCTTGGCCTGCGACTGCAGCAAAAAGACTACCAACAGCATTTTACGTAGAGTTTTCTATCGCCTTTCTGTTATTTTTCTTTCTCGCTTTTTCCGTCTCGTTTCGCCCCTGTAGTTTAACGCATGAGACATCGAGGCCCGGGGAGGGAGGTCTGGGTGCTTTCCTAGATCTCCCTTCAACTCCACCTTCGGCAGAAACGCTGTTCAAGCATCGGCACCGATGATAGTACGATACCGAGTGGCTGAACGGAGCTTCGGCCTATCAGGCTACTGTCGTGCTTGCCTTAAGTTTCTTCCCATGGGAAGCGATTGACTATACTATATACGTATATAAAAGGATAGTTTGCATGGGTGCACCGTTCACGACGTCTTCCGTTCGTCCGATCAGGTTGACGTCTAAATTCACTCGAATCGTCTTATTCAAGATCGCGCGCCCGTCCAGATCGTCCAAAGGGTCCGAGTGGACGAAGATCCAACTAGCGATCCGGTGTTAGGCTTTTAAGGACAGAAAAACGAAAAGGAAAAAGCGAGAGAACTCTCTGCTCCTGCTACAGCTGTGATTCCTGCTTAATCGGAGCATCGGCGGGCGTGACGTTAGGCAAAGATAGATTGACGTTAAGCACTTACGAACAAGTTGGCCAACGATGAAATATGCGTTAAGAAAAGTCTCAAAAGAGCAAATACATACCGATCTTGTTTAGTACTGCCCCTTGAGGAATTGATGATATGCAGCATGTGATAACATTGTTAACTAAGATATATGTGTGCTGGAACGCCGGAAAATTCGTATCGTTACTAGTAGATTTTACATCGCAAATCTCTAGCAGATTTAATCATACAGCGTTTTTATAATATCATTTGTATATTTATAAATAATACAATGTTATAGTTCTTTAGATGGCTATTTTCATAAGAAGTTTCCTTTTTTTTTTATGTTTTTTTCTTTTTTTTGGGTAAAAAATAAAGACCGCCAGTACTCACTCAACTCTATAATTCTGCATCTATTATGTATCTAACTCGCCTATCGATCTTATTGGGAACAATTCAAATCAAGCATAGCAGCTCGCTCATAGCTCAAATCAGCTTCTCAGAATTCCCTAAAACTACTCGACAAGCAAACTCCACCTGTGTATTATGGATAACAATGAACGCCCTTTCTCTGGCTAAAGCACAAAGATCTGACTATCCGCTCTACTAACTCAATAGGCATAAAAAATCAGCCAGTTGAAAAGGGATTCTATGTGATTCTCGATCTTCTTTCGTGCGAAATTCAGGCCGCACCCACCGGACAGTCCAGGACTATTTTTTTTCGGTCGTCGAAATTCGATTGTTCTCACACAGTTTTGCTTTATTGAATTTTTATTATCCTTAACAGCAATGATGTCTTTGCTATTGCTGGCCAAGACGATACACGTATTCATCGAATAGCAGCTGAGGACTCATGGCAAGCACGCATATCCATCAAGCTGTCCTACCTACCACTACGAAAGTCTGGTAGCACACATTGGCCCGATTCCGCTATGAAAACCACAGCACGTACGGCATCCAAGAACGTATGCTCATTAACTTAGTCCATAAGTGTTTGCGAGTTGGTTTTAAGAAGAGGAATTCTAAGAGCGGCCACCGAAACATCCGTAATTGCCTATCATGAACATCCCAATAAAGTCAGCCATACGAAGATCCCATTTCTTCAGGGCTTCCCTCACGATAATCAACTGCAAAAGCTAAAGAACTGCAACGAATATTCATCGCCGAGCACAAGCTCGTATGCTTGCACTACGTCCTAATCGCATAGCCCGGAAAGATCCTGTACGACTGATGCAGTATACTAATGAAGTGTCTAGAAGATAGCAGATATGGTTGCAAAGCGCATGCCAGTAAGTGCTCTCGTGTCCAGCTAAGTTAACGGCGTCTAACACCGCTAGACCTTGACACCTCGGTTACTATGCTAGGAGAACCTTACAACAAGGTAGCTCCGGAGCTGAGCTCTAGAATACGATCGGTTCCCGGTTCCTCATTATCGCTTTGGCATCGCCGTTCCCTAACACAGGTGCTATCTTTCGATGTTTTCTTTTTATAAAAGCAAAGCCTAATTTAGGTGCTTCGTTTGAGGACTTCGGAGGCCCTTGGTAAGAAGTCTCCAGAGGAACACTTTAGAAGCCTCGCATATCAGGACCTCACAACACATCTCTATACGTCAATGCGCGTATCCAATCATCGGCTGTTTCTGTATCCATTTTTACGACTGCGTGTGCCTGTGTACCCGTTGTAAAACTTACTTTTTACCGTCTCGGACTCTGTTCCAGTTCGCCTAACTAAATCTATTCTGTTTGTCAAAAGACAAAAAAAGGCAAACGACCAACCCACTCAAAGGCATGGCAAGAAAGAGGCAAAGACGGCAAACGTAAATAATGCACAGGTACATCTGCTCATAGCTGCTACCACAGCTGTTGCTCCCGCTTGAGCTACTGGTACTATTGCCATCTTTAAGAGGAAACGGTGCCCAGACAAAGAGTCAGGCACTAGAGCAGCGCCATGATCAGCACTAAAGGACAGCTAGAAAGGGCATACGTTATCTAAACTACAGAGAGACAAGGAGAAACAGGGGGTAGAGGAGAACTGTTTGTAGCCCAAGGTCACTGCAACAGAGAGCTCTCTATACCTCTGAGATCCTGCAATAAGCCGCCAGCCTGGAAGATCTGAGCAAAGCGATCGCCGTACCTATTGGAGCGTTGCGTAACTACACTAGAAGTACATGGTAAGTTGAGGCCTGTAAACTATAAGATAAATGGTTGTAATAACTATTGGTAACGCGATTTTCTTGTACGGTGTGTAATTTTAGCATCTATCCTGGGCGAAGTTCCTATGCAGCTTACTGCAACTATAATCCATTTGTTTGCCTGTTAGTAATACAGTAATATATATGTAGTTCAGCGATACGTGATCGCCTGGATTCAAATTCGGGCGTAGACATATTTTGTTTTGTGCTAGAAGCTAACTGTTCAAAGCAATGCTTAAAAAGTACCGTCCGTAGAAATGAAAACATTATTTAACACATGTAGCGTAACCTAACCCAAGTTTAGATTAAGATCAGACACGCGAAGCCGCTCAGCCTTAATTAAGCCTAGTATCATTCGAAAACATTAAGAGTTCTATGCAAACCTTAAGAAATTATTTACTCGACTTAAGCGGTCAAATGTGATAAAAAAGCTACCCAGGTATATACAATCAATCAAAAATCAACGCCAAATTGTCGTGGTTACCAGCGCCATCTTGGACAGCAAATCTCTTTTCCTTCATATGGCATTTATAACAGGAATAACAAAGGTAACCATAAATGCGGTAGATAACAGAGTGACTCATTTACGTTAGTGAAAATATCTTCAAAGGCGCGTCAAAAACGGTTCACGTAATCCTAGATGATAAAATTTATCTTAAATCAGAACCCTTAGACAAAATGTCAAGGTACAATATTTTAAATGGTAGTAGTGCCAATGAGCAGTAAATGCGTATAGTGGTCTGAGTTGCAGTTCCAACACCAGAGACAAAAGCAGATATCCCAAACAAACATTATACCGTGTCCCGTCAACGACGACGGAACGGTCAAAGAGACCTTGTTCGTGTTCATAAGTGAACCACGCCTCCGGTTCCACTGGTTCTCTATGTGACTTCAGAGAATCATTACCCAATCACCGAAAAGCTCCTATTCGTTCTAATAATGAATAGCGCCGTTCATAAGCGTCGCGGCAAAAGGACGCCCGGGTGATCTTTCCAAAGCCGAAAATCTACAATGTCCCTCATTGTCAGCTGGCGTCGGCTGATTCATGCTGCCAGTCTAGCCACTGGCGACTGCTTATTTCGGGTACAGTAAGGTATATAGAGTGAAACTATTGCGGTCCTGAGAGTACCGCGTTTAAATCGGATACCAATATTAAAATTAGCGCACTTATTTTCTTGGACGATAAGCTATAAAAAAATTGGTATAAGCGCGTATAGTAATGGACGACTAAATCAGACAAGCGAAACACATAACGTTTATTTTGCATGGGATTTTTACTTTTTTATGTTCATATACATGGCTGGATAGGTGAAGATAGTTAGTAGATGCATAGCGTTTTATGCCCTCTTAGTTGTCTTAATGGATGTCTTCACCCGCAGCTTCGCGTGCTGCTTAACATATGCTGTTGCATCCAACTACCTCAACTTTTCTTACAGCCAATGCTATCGTAGCAGTAAACGATTACCAGCTAAGCTACCACTCAAACTCCAAATAGTACAATGAAATCATTAACGGGCATCAACCACAACTGGCGTTTTATGCGACCCGTGTGCTCATTAGTTATCGCATGAAATCTGGCAGGTAATACAGCCAACGACTATTTTCAAACTTTTCCGCTCTTTCGCTAAACTCACTCGCTGCGGATGATGGCACGCGACTGCGACAATCCCCATGTAAAATGAAAACCCAGAGTGATTGCTGGAGAACGAGAGGAAAGTCTAGAAAAAGTCGAATAACTGAATAAGCCTAGAGCGATAGAGAAGGATCTTGCTGAGGTTGATCTCGCTCTCAGGCGGGTTCCCTGGCCTTTCTCAGGCCTCGAAGCCTTTCATTCTCGTCTATCTACTGCTCGCGTTTTCTCCTCCAGCCATAACAACAATAATGGCTTTATGACCAAACATCACGGTCACCTACGTATGAAGATGTGGGCAAACGGTTGGAGCGACAGGGAGCGATCTGCATTGCAGGCAGTGGGAATCATAGAAACAGTGCACATCCCCTAATGTTTGTGTTCTATCTGTGCACGAAACATGGGTCAGGCCACTGTTTAGCAGCGATGCTCGCCGACTGATCCGGCCAAGGGCGACCGCGTCAAACGTTTTTTGTCGCGTCGTGATGGGGGTCTTACGACAGGAAGGAACGATGCAGGATGAGGCAGTGATCCGCTCTCAGTCTGACGTAACCGACCGGGCATCATACTTGAGCTTAAGTAGATTGCGTGCCCAAGTTGAAAGTATTTTGTTTGCTGGTTATAGGTGCAGATGTTACATTGACCGAGTAATCTTGATAGCTAGAGAGGCCTTCTGACTCAAGTTGAAACAGTCACTCATGGTTGCAGATTTAACGTTTAGCAGTTGCTTTGGGAAGCTAAAACTATAAGGTTGTCACCTTAATACTAACACCATGGCACCTTGCAGGTTTGACGGTAATACGAGGTATAACCTTTACCTAAAAAAAGCTATTTCTTAAAACGCTATACGCACGAATGTGTATATATATATATATATATATATATATATATATATATATATATATGTACTGTATAGGTTCTCAAAAGCGAAGAAAATATGTTTTATAGTAGGTATGGGCTAGAGGTAAACAAATTGCATAAATAAAAATATATTTAGGATGTACAGCTAATGTGTGAGCTAAAGATGTGGTAATGGGTGAGCTAAAATTTAGCTAAGCACAAGCTGACCGTTATTTCACTTGCGACAATTCCGAAAGAAAAATCACAATCAATGGTCATAACGATCCTCAGTAACTGTTATGCACACACAGTTGTGTTTTTTTAACTTTAATAAAACGTTTCAAAATACAAAGGGCGTGTCGTATACACCCGCGTTCATCTTTACCTATGTTATTAACTACCACGTTTTATTGAAAATTTCAACGAAATATTTGCGTTAACACGTATCTGAAGTTCCTGTTTTAATTAAAAATCAACAACTAAAAGTATTCCACCACGTACGTTGACATAACAGGACGTACTAAATTAACTTCAAGCAATTTAATGCGTTTATCAGTCTTATACATATCTGGTAATATATAGCTATAAAACAATTTGACTCCCTGCTTGCACTCCAGCTGATTTATAACTAAGTGATGCTTTCTTCATAATTGGCTAAATTACCGGCTCAACATTCGATTCAACTAACGTATCCCTGTCCCCATCACGTCAGATCGCAGATCTTTTTTCCTACAAGTAGTTAATAAGGGCTCGCCGGCACAATGGGCAAACCAGCTTCAATAGTCGCTTGTAGTCAGCCCATCATGAGCTGCCAATACCAGTGCGGTTAGGCCTAGCGTTTACCTACAACGGTGCGTTGTCCAACCAAACGAAGTCTTTCGAATAGAATATAACCATCATTTAAATGTTCGACGGCCGATATGCGATGTCCATCTACCTCGGCTCCGTGCTAACGTGTTGTTAGGATGTCAAAAATTTGAGCGGAGGCATAAGGTTGTTCTTATCAGTGGTCTGCGCAAAACAGACGAAGTTACCGCCGTCGACGATAAATGCCCTGTGTATATATGTGTGTGTGTCTGTATTTGTTGATACCTGAATCGTCTCGGGAGCATTGGAAGAGCTCGACTCTCTGAGCTAGTAATATCATGTGTAGAACAGACGTTGAGGCGGAATGATATGTTGAAAAGTGACCCTGTCGTGTGCGGCAGATGCTCCAGTAAACAGAATAATAAAATATCACCCATGTGTTGATGACAGAATTACAGGTTTCGTAGCCGTCGAAAATCGTAGTGGTCAACACTAGCGGTTGCTGAAGCCGCCTACCTGCCACTGGGTGAAGAGATTCGTCGACCTGTATAGAGTCTCGACATTGTACGGAGACACGTCCTGAGTTGGTTTTGCAGTGCCGACTCGCAACAAACGTGGTTGTTTATATACATAGGATTAGTTCCAGTATGCGGGCATATGTATCTTCGACTTAGTTTTCTTCTGTCTGAATGTGGGTAGCAGCGAACGCAATGTGAACAAGCACAAACGGTGTCTTTGGATGGCATTTGCGAAATGTAAAGATGCCCGACAGCCATCTCGTCTGATGACAAGAAGCTTTGGCTAAATCGCTGAGTAGAGTTAGCACTGTAATGTTACTAGATATCCTCCGGGTAGGACACTACGTGATAGCGACCCACTATCGAATACCTGCACCCGTTTAGCGCTCCAGAGCAACATTGACCTGAGCGAACCTTTCATCGGCTACTGAACGTCACGCGGGCCTTGTGCGAATGACTTCAATCTGCCAAGCTTGTTTCCCAGGGACTCATCGTTTCAGTTCTTCAGACATCGTGTCGAATGTTGTTACAGCTAGCCGCAGATATTCCCTTTTTTTTTTTTTTTTTTTTTGTTTATTGACAATGCTTAGTCGCCTTCATATTTGAGGTAACGAACACATGAGGACACAAACATAGCCAGGGAACGGAGTTCCTTGGTCGAGCCTCTTGGGTCGAACTCAGTAAGTCCAAAGTCAGCAATGACGAAGCAGTCGTCACTGTCGTGTCCGTCACCGCTTCCTCCGAATTTCTGATGAAGTGATTTAGTCGTTGAAAAGATAATTGAGCTTTTGTCTGTTCGGCTGTCTATCGAGCGAACAAAAGGCGTCCGTCATAGCTTTCCGTCGCACATTTGTTCAGTAGCCTAAGCAACAACAGATGAGCCTCAGCTAAAGCAACGAAAATTTATTATTGTTCCTGCATGTAGTTAGTTTACTGCGTAGCCGTACTCTTGTCACGGGGTGACACTTCTTCAGTGATTTCGGCGGTAGTTTTAACACCTCATGCCCGTAAGTAGGGAAATGTGCGTGAGTTTTCTCGATAGCCTGTGTGGCTAGCTTAATCTGTGGCAGAGGTTATTTGTGTGTCAGAAATCGGCATTTTGGCACTTCGACAAAAAAATAAGCTAAACTGGATAAAAAGCAGAGCTCAGTCGGATAGAAATCAATTTCATGAAATAGATAGCTGTGAAATAGAGACGATTGTTCATTACGTCTTCTCTTAGCGGCAAATATGAATGAATATATATATATATATATATTGCTAATGTGCTATCTGTTATGTACTGGTTGTTAATTGTACTATCATTTTTTTGGTCTCGAAAGTTTTAGGGATGCCATTTATTTACGTCATGAAACTGCGTCGTTTTAACATTGATGGGGTGTACGTCCCGTCACGTAAAGCCGCTCATTTGTCTTGCTGATATTTTTATATCTGCAAAATATGCTAAACATAAAGTTCTATTATAGAAAAATTATGTACATACAGCGCTGTACAGAATTTGTTCCAATAGTCAGAAGTAACTAGACGCAGACGTAGGCTACGCCTCGGTATCTGAGTTGAACTATCCAGAATAATTTTATTTCCTTCAAAATTCACCCGATTATTAATAGATCATCACCCCGTCTACAGGCTGAGGCATTTTCTATACAGACACATAAGATGCAATCGTCAAAAAGCCTTCGTTCACCCTGTTTCACTCGTCATTACATGCCTTTAGCTGTCTGCGAGTCTTGCCTGGAAAAAGGTCCCAAACCCATAGTACAACCAAACGAACCCACAATATTTGATGTCGGTAGCGCCAGAGCGGCACGGAGTTCGTAGCGTTTACTGTTCCTTATGATAGTAATCATCCGGGGCAAGCAAAACGTTCGTTTCCGCAACTCGGCTTAAAGTTTCAATGTTTTCCTTTCCTTGCTTGTTCTTGCAATTGTCAAGAGACCCGACAATCAGCCGGCAGCGACACATCTCGGGCGAAAATGGAGCAAATAGGTCGACCCTGATGACGATGATGATGATGACGCCTTGAAAAAATAGACGGTGGAAGCGGTAGCGTCCAGCTAGGCGTACAGTCCGTGGCGTATTGCTCGACATCAAACAGTCGCTCCGTTGCAGACGACGGAAATACCGAGAAGTTCCGAGCGCATGTGCCCCCAATTTTGACAGGCGCCATTACACGTCGTTTGCCTACCCATGCGAATCTGTTTACTTATACGCAATACATTTGTGTGGCATGAGACGGATAGGGGAAGGCGATACGAGAGAAAAATTATGTAAACTTACCCATCTAATGGAGAATATATTGATGAACGCGGATCATGGCGGAAGATTCTGAAGGAACAAAGGAAGCTAATGAACAACAAAACAGATATCAGGATCGGAAGAACTAAATGCTGAGATTCGTATCAGTCTTCATTAGGCAAATATAGCAGCATAAATGACATAACGGCTTCTATTCAATTTAGATGTTATTTGACTTAATTATAGAAAATTCGAGATGAGATTTTGTTCTTTCAGTGGAATCGTATAGGACATCATTCAATGGACGTTACTTTACAATGAATTCAATTTGGAAATTCTCCCTTTGCCAAAACGAGCTGTGCCATAGAAGGGCTGCATTATTAGCTGAAACTACGGACGTTACATATTTACGTAATTATGACGTAATTACATTATTCATTACGTCATGTTGCAACATGTTCAATGAGAGTAAAGGGCAGGCTATTGAGCTATGTTACATTTGAAATTGTATGGAAACAGGCTTACGACGAAATTTCGACGCAGAGAGCCACATAGAAGACGATATCAGCTTTACTATGCGCATAAAAGCTATACAATTAACGATTATCGTGTTGACTGTAAGTACATTACCTTGACAATATCAAAGAAAGGATAGAGAGAGATACAGCGTTCGTCTGCTAGAACTTCACTGACGAGCTCTGGTTAACAATAGGAACAAACAAGAAAAAAAAAAGCAATAGAATGAGTGGACCGCAAGTTGTAAGGTCGTTCGAGTACCTCCATGACTATGAACACTTCAGCCTCACGCGCACCAATCTCATCTACCTACAGCCAGCATTTCTTTCCGGCTACGGAAATCCTTGTCTGTAAAGAAGCTGCTTGTGATTTTATAGCAAATGCTTAATATCGAAGAATGATTGCCGATAAGCTGAAACGGGATGCTTTTCATAGGGAACTTGTAAACAGTGATTACATGCAAACGGTTAACACAAAAGGCTTCGCTGGACCATGTGCCTCGATCATAGTGAACGTTCAGGATAGAAAAAACACATTGAACAGTTTGATCTCCCATTTGGCTCTGTTCACTAATCGACCATCGGGTTGATGGCCAACATCAACTCCAATTAAAACGTCTATCGTTGAGACATTTAACTGATCTGATCTGATCATATTTTTGATGGTATTGATGCATTATTTTTGCTTAATGAAAAGCGCTACCGATGAGGAAATTCGCCTGCCTTTCTTGCCTGCTAATCAACACACGAGACCTCTCGTACTTTATCATTATTAACAAGACAAACGACCGTTTCTGATGTTTGTATCGTCTAAATATGCCTGCGAATCTTCGGCCCGTGTCATGACAGTTAAGCGCAGTCACATTATCAGTAGTTACCACTCAACGTTACGATTATCGCATCATCATATTACCGTATGCGACATTTCTAAATGACTTTTGCATAAAGTTACGCGGGAACATTCTAAATCGACATCGGTGAAATTACCAACGGAGTAATACACTAAGTCCGGGGGTCGATCCGGTTCCCTACGGCTTGGGTATAAAGGCCATTGGGACTTTTATTTGGCCGAGCTCATTTAGATTTCGCTGGACACGTTTGAGGCTCGTTAACAGGGATGCCGAGTTAAGATGGGCTCGGTTGATGGGCAGGTTACGTTAGATAATTAAGTCGACCTTCTTGCTGGCTGGGTTCAAGAGTTGCGATCTACTTTTAGCGCTAACTCTTCGAATTTTTCTTCTACAATTTTTATTCAGCTTAAATTTGCTCCAGTCGGTAAAGCGTAAGCTATTATGGCTTTATGTATGACCAGATACATATATATGAACGGTAAAGAATATTCCACTGGAATAATGATAATAAGATAATGATGATATAATAGAAATTAATAATTATATTTAATTGACGGGACAGGGTAGAGACGCACCAAGGAGTGCACTTCTGTATTTTTTGAGTAGATTCAGTCACTTCCGCAGACAATATGAAAACTCCTTTCGGTTCATTTAGATACTAAAAAAAGATTAGAAATCGACTTTCTTCGTTTGTATATACTTCCCGTTTCAACAGAAAGCTCAAAGGCTGCTATGTAATCGGAACGCTTATCGCAAGGATCGTGGTCCACAGTTGATTAAATATCTATATTTAATTAACTGTGCACCACAGCGGGTGAAGGGGGAAGGTTAAAGACTGTGCGACACTATGAGAAACTTTAAAGTTATGAGCTTAAGATTAACGAATCGCAACAATGTGATGTCCAGTAAAAAATGCTCTAACAAGTATGTGTCATTGACTTGAAAAAAAAAACACGGTATAAACATATTCACGTTTTTTAAACGGAACTCGACATCGAGCTGAAGCAGGCGGTCGAACTCGAGACCAAGGGTACTTCCCTGTTGCCAAGCCCATGTGGTGCAAGGTACGTTCGTCTGCCGCAATGGAATACGCATAACACACATACATATATATCACCCTATATATATATATATATATATATATAGCGCGATATGTTTTAAGCGTGGCTGTAAGGTTTTTTCGTTCAGCTTGAAAATGCTAACACTCATTGAAATTGCTAATCATATAGTTTAGTCCACGTACGTGTTGACCGTTAACGATTGATCAGTACCTATACGCTCGAATACATACAAAACATAATAAACAACCAAGCGGAGAACCGGACAATAGAAGAACGTGGACAAAAGGCAGGGGGCGACAAATCGGCTAAATTTCACAGAATAGAGAATATAACGTATACAAAGAAGGGCAGTCAGTGCAACCGGTGGACCAGTAGAATCGACAAGCGACCTTCAAACAATGTCTCTACATAGTAGTAAAACGTCAAAGTAGATCTTCAACAAGATAAATGAGGTAAACATGAGCCTGCTATAAGCAAGTAAATTGATGATTAAATTAACACGCTCAAAAGCGGATATCAACTGGCAGAGCTACAACTATGTAATAACTTAATGTTGAACTATAACAAGTTTGGTGGTTCTCAACCATTGCGGAATCGCTCGTAGAGATTTGAGCTTCCTCCCGTCATGCAAGCGATGTGTGATTTCTTTAATGTCGTGTTTATAGAAGTAGTTTTTTCGACACAGCGTTTTACTGGCCTACAAGGCCGACGGGCGTGAGCTTAATTTACTTACGAAAGTGATTCAAAGCAAAGGCAAGCTTCCGCATGCGTTCGGTATTCGGTGATAAACAAGCGTTAGTTTTTTCTGAGGTCAGATATATTACGACGTCAAAAAAATCCGCTGGTGACAGCAGATTCATCTTGTTAAAGTTCGGCGCTAGATGACGACGTACATCGTCATGAGTGCTGGGTCACCGCCATACTTAAACGGAATGGAGTCTTCATAAGAAGGCAATCTTAACGTCCCTACGAGAAATGCCACACAGTAGAGACGGCAGAAAAGTAACAGCGCCAGCGATTCGTTGGTGCCATTGCCTCGACGACCATAAGTAGCGAACACTTTACGACGAGCGAGCTGCTTGTAAGGGAAGCTTGGAAAGGTAGCAATGGCTGGCTGCGTGTGCAACAGGAGTAGGGAGGCCACGGAAGGCCTTTAAGTTTAACGAAGCACAGGCTTTTCTTGCTTACGTGAAAAAAATAACAATGAAAACCCCGTGGTGAACGACGCGTAAGTATGCGGAAAGTCTGTAACGATCGTCGGCTATCGACGATCCACATGCGCGAGCCAAAAGTGAGTATTCTTCATGTAAAATTCTCGTTAGACGTCTCACGCGCGTCAGGCTCAATACATAAAGTACGGGACCATTCACAGCAAAGACCTAAGGTTACTAGTGTGAATACCCGAAAATTTTTAACTAAGTAAAATAGAAAATTTTCATACAAGATTAAGGATCCTCTTAATAAATATAGGCATTTTTGAAAATTGCCTTAACACGAGTTTGTAATATAACATAGTTCTACTATGATTGCTCTCAATACGGACAGCTATTAAAGCGTAGCAAATTTGTCTTACAATTTTTCAGTATGTTCGAACCTATTTTAGTAAAGCATTTCGGCGCCCTGTTTCTTCCTTTTTTTTTCTAAATGGCAAATTATTAAAAATGACGCGACCAACACAAAAGTCGCAATGAACCAACTAAAAAATTATGTGTTTTGCATTCTCGTTTACCCGTGTACTACAGCTTGCAGTAAAAACAGACTATTATTAGCCATATTCATAACGCAGAAGTACACAGGACTCACACCCATATATATATATATATATGGGTGTGAACCATATCGTCATATCGCCAACGGTATCAACGCAGATTTTTTACTGTTCATCGATAACACACGCCAGGTAACGCCTTTCTGCCCCATTAGCTCGTTGTATTGAAGGTTATACGATAATTTCTACTTGAGCAGATTTGTTAAATGGGAACTGCTTCGTATTTGGATGGACAGATCCGTTCGCAAAAGTAACATTAGCATACCCAGCAATCTCGGTTATTATTTTTGTTATTTGTTTTTTTTTTAATTTTGACCGCTTTAACTTTTTGTTGCAACGTATAGTTGCCGCACGAGCCACCTATCGCCTAATGAACTGGCAAACTGTAATGTCCGTAGCAGACAAAAGCTTCGCCTAATTTCCAACAATTTTCTGTACCTTAAAAAAAATTATAGGTCAGAGAATCGTAGGACACATTACGACGCCAGGAACAGCGGTCAGGGAAAAAGCCGAGTCAAGAAAGGGAAGACCCGCTCAAACAGGGTCATTAACCCATTTTGGTTTAAATTGTGAAGTTTTCACAATTTCAACGAAATTTAAAAAAAAAAAAACAATTTAAACGCCATAGCACTTAGTAGAATCGGTATGTATGTAATCTCGAATCTAAGTGACTCTAGACATCAAAAGTAATCTTATGAAATATATTATATAATAATCGGTATAGAATTAAGATCGCACAACACGATCTCCATAACGCCCTTAGAAATTACACTAACGTTCAACGGAAAATCTTCACTGCATCACAAAAAAGGGCCATAACAAAAAAATACGAACGAAAACCAGAACGTCTATATGTTACACGATTAATTCACAACAGAGCTTCCTTATAACCTGTCTTCTTAGCTCTAATATTCAATCGAATACAGTTATTCCTTCCTTCAGGCCGCATGTTAACATGAGGCAAATATTATTGTTGTCTAGTCAGACCCAACTGCCCGTATACAGCCCCTCCCACGCAGTTCACTGAACTTTTCTATCTTTTACTATAGCAAACGTATAGACATGGGTGATGTTTAGCGACCATATTGGACATAATCGGCGTATATTGCATACGTAAATCACGGCAACATTCTTCAGTTGCATTTATTCTGGCATGTACATGCGCATCGTCCTTAATGGAACTAGGACACACACCACTGTCCCCTACGAATCGTATGATGCCATTATGCGGTGCCTGGACCTTTCTACCCAAAATGATTCCGCCATGAAAAAATCTAACTTGTATTATACTATTAATTAATATAGAACTTTAATCGTTGGGCAGAAGTTGTAAAACAACCGAAAATCTATTACCTAAAGCTTCGCATATGTCGCGCACACAATTCACCTAACTGGGTATTTCCGAGTGCGTAAACGCTCCCTATACGTAAGTACTGTATATATGCATCTGACAGGAACATATTTTTCGACGTTTAGCTACATCGCACACTAACTGACACAACAATATCTCTCCAATGGCATGTCGCGTTGTCGTCTGACTACTCCACAAGGTTGCCCGCTTAATCACGCTACGTATGCAATAACAAGGTGATGGGGGTCAAACATCGAAATGGAGAACAGTCGAAAGTGCGGACCTCGAAGGACCCATGTGTTCGGGTCTGTATGTGCGTGCATATCGCTATGTACGTATACGGATATCAAGCAGTCAGCCAATTGCTAGAAAGTGCCATCCTCGAACCGTTTTACCCTCAATACTAACGCAGCCACTGTTACTGCTGTTGCTATGACAAATTGATTGTTTGTGCGTGACCCTCTCTATGCTAGATCGTCTATTACGCCGTCGTTCTGTAACTCTCCGATGCACACAGACACGAACGCTGGAAGACAGACTCATACAGGTTCATACAATTGCAATGCATGGACTACGAAGACGGCGAACAAGTTACAGTTCGGGTTAATGACTTTGGGTACGCTGTTTATCCTGGGTTGCCGACGTTGTTAATGTTGTTATGATAAAAGCAAATATTACAGACGACTGAATGGTAAAAGGTGGTGGTGGTGGTAGAGTGGCAGCGAGCATTGTGTCCTGTGATATTTTATCGAGTCCGGCCTTCGTTCATTGCATGGCACGACATAGTCGCAACTTTGTAACATGTTTCTAACCGGTTTTCAATAGAACCACGACGAGGTACTGGCTCACAGAGTACGATTATCACAGAGTTGACGATGCTGCTTTGGGGGTTAGCTTTCAGTTCCATCTGCAAGGTTTGCTACTAATTTGATTGATAGAATAGAATAAGAAAAAGTGCACCGATCGAATTTTTAGCGTTCGTACCAATTTCACCGGAAGCTAATGCTAATCAGGCGACGCAAGTAGCGTTTAGCCTTTAGCTTTGCTGCCCTCGCACCCATCAAACCCCTCGACTACTAAATTCTATGTCTATTGTTCTGTTTACGGAGCTGGCTAGAGATTGGAAAGTAAACTAAGTAGGCCTGTGTCTACTTAGATTGTGTAGTTTGCCATCATTTCTCCTTTATTCCTAACAGCCTATTCTGATCGACCGTCCCCGTTGGTGTTCCCCCCTTTCGAAACACCGAGGCCACGACTACTGGTTTATCCGAAGCGGCACGACAGCTTAAACGGTGCCTGTTAACGATCAACGAGATCTATTCAAACGACCGCGAACCTACTACATACTGTCCGTGCAGTTCTTATGCTGTGAGCGTACGGTTTCGGAGACGAATAGCGGTCCCGAAGAAAGGTCTTTCGATGAGACGCGACCTGCGGTTGCCGCTCATGTTCCGGCCGGAAGCTTCTGACGGGCCCTTCGGGTAGCGCCTGCAAAAGGGTTTTCGATTTGTAAGATATGAGAAACTATGACAGTTGCTCAGTGCTTCGGAGCGGGGTCCGTCGGTCTCTTTTGGAATGGTTTCGTCAAAGGGACCACTTCGCAGGCGGCTACCGCGGTGAGATACAAAACGGTAGCATATGGTTGGATACTGAAGAAATTTACACAACAAGATTTGGAGGCATGCTTTCAGAGAAATATCATCGCAGACGGCGCCTAAATAAACCATTTGAGTTCGCTCTTCTCCAAGGAGAAATTCAGACCAAAATCTGATCCGTACGTGACTTTTTCGCTCGTTCGCACGTACGGTAATCATTCATAGCCAGTTACTATAGGCATGATATCATGCGGCCAGTATGTTCTTTACACTTTCTATCTCTAGAAAATACCGTCCGTAATATCATCGTGCCGACCAACTGTAATAGAGGTTCGGATTTGTCCGAGCTATAAATAATAGCAAATGCTATGTTAACTTGTTTTTAGGTCAAATTATAAAAGCGGACGTTTGCTTGCAGTAGAGGCTGGCACAGTATACAAATCGACTATAAAAACAATTAGATATCCTCTATTTTCTATTGTGGATAGCGATAACTATATGGCGACTTGTACTAGTAAAACAGCTCCGCTTAGTCAATTTGCCTTATCACTGAGACCAAGTGCACGTTCGAGAGCTAAGCCAATAGAACGCATTCTCGTATAGGATGGAAAGGCGAACGTTTCCGTTGCGTAGTCTCGTTTCGTCGTAGCTTCGTAATGTTTTTTGAGTGTAGCTAGCGAACGTCGAAAATGCCAGTCTACGCCGTCGGTCGTAAACAACGTTCTACAAATTAGACCAGTCTGAGCGTTCGATAGTCGAGCACAAATAGTTCGGGGCTTGTAAAGCTTTGTCTGCTTGAAGAGGGTCCAAAATCGACTCAGATCTAAGACCTGTGAAGATCGTTTATTCATTGAACCGTGTTATGAATATATATGTGCTAGATAGCCTATGAGATTCACGATTGAGAACAAATCGTGCAGGGAATCGCGTTAGCATTTGTTCGCTGTACCCTTCATTTTCATTTTAGTATATTGTGTGCGTGAGCCTTTGTTGCTTCTTGCTGACGTGGCTTGCGGCAAGATGTAGTCTGTTTCAAATAAAGCGCATATAATTAATCAACATCTAGGACCTCTTTGTCCTTCTATTTCTTTTGTGTACTATATAGTCGTTTTATGATGACTTACCTAGCATATTTAGCCTAAACAAAGAGGTTGACCATGTACAATAGGCACTCTGAGCTAGATGGAAGGATCGACTTTTCGGTGCCTTCTAACAGAGGCTACGAACGAAGCCATTCGCTGCTATTCACTGCTAGAAAACGCGAAAGTACGTAAAATTTAAGGGAACGACGATATGTGCGCGCAAATGTTAAGTACTGCAATAGCATTATTGCGATATTTCAAGTAACACAGTATTATGTTGAAGCGTTCGTCATTAATTGAGGTTTTTAATGAATTCGGCTCCCGGGAGAATCACGTTCCCTCAGGTCTCAGCCTCTATTCGTGGCAACTCATAGACGACTTCAGTCGTAAGAAACGAAGCAGTCGTTCCCTTAATGATATCCGAAAGCAATTCTTACAGATATCGGATATTCATTTGCTTTCGAGATCTGTCCGACTACCGCACACAATTATATATATATATATATAATTTTACATTATCATCTAAGTAGGCGATCCCTCTAGGTGACTATGTTAGCTTAGTAATACTTAATAATAATATGGAATTTATCTCGTACTTAGAAGAGTCGTAACATTTGTACCGCAATGGCTAAAAAATCGGCGAAATTCAAGCACTAAATAGAGGAATCGTTAGTTCAAGTCCGCCGACCCGCATTTTTTGAATGGATTAGTAGCTCCAGATACGCTTTCGATATTGAACACGGGAATAATTTCGAAAAGATCGCAGCTCGCTTGACGATGCAGTTCACTTACACAGCCTGTTTCACCGATTCCGTGATAAACAATCTTGTGTTTTCTTATCGATTCTTTTTTATCGTAGAAAAAAAAGTACTTTCAAGTAACAGCACCCCCTCCCCCTCCACCTCCCCCGGAAAATCGCTCATTTTAAGCTGTGAAGATTGTATACTTTTGTTATTGCATTGACTCTCAAAACATTTTGAAATCAAACAATGAAACTCGTACCTGTTGAAATCATATAATGACATTACCAGTGTAGCTCAAACCACAGGTCGTTATTTTTTGCTAACGGCCGCCTTAACCTACGAGCGTATTCGATGACATCTGGACGAATGAAGGTCGAACGTATTGTAGTGAAGTTTACCAACGAAGTCACTATGCGTCTTGTCATTCTTCACATCCAGCAGGCTTAAGTACTTACAATTTGAACAAGATCATTGAGATCCGTTTGTGGCGTCGTAGTTCGTCCGTTACTACAGATTCGTGCTCCTGGACCAGCAGTCTATTGCCTTGTTGTTATTATTGCTCATCATTGCAGCGATTAACGATGGAGTCGGCAGGGCGACCGTGACAAATGCGTAGTGACTCCTTATAGATGCAGGATATTTATTGGGCTGTAAGTGCCGATGAAGAAGTCATCTGAACCGCTCACCCAACTGATTATTATAATGAATCTTAAATTGTCAACTTTTTTTTTCGATACTGCAGCGTCTGATTTCCGATAGATGAAGTATGCGTATATTTGTTTGTAACGTAGCACATAAAGGGTTAAGGAATAACAAACGGTTCCGTGCCGATCGATTAGCTTCACAATATACTGATTTTCATAGTACTCATACGTTTCTAGTTGCCGACAAGGCTTTATTTAATCTACATATTTGTACGTATCGAAACGTTTATGCGATTGAATATAATATATATACTCTCATGTTTTTCTACCTATTCCAAGTATCTTGCTTGCTGAAGCAGAATCGATAATAACCGCCAAATGTTAGTCCCCCCCCCCCCCCCAAAAAATGGATCCCGTGCGATAAGTCTGCGCTTATAATAAATGTCTGATTGGTCTTCGTTGTTGACATATCGTAGTGCACCTTGTTGCGATGCAGTGGCGGCATTAATTATATGCAGGACGACAAACGTATGGCATAAGAACAAGATGTTGAAAAGTATACATTACGTGAATGAATACCACGGAAATATTGATATCTCTCCAGAAGCCACCCCAATAGAACAGCCTGCCCGAGTACAATACAAAGAATCACCGAAATTGCTGTAAACTAGAGCACGAAGGTACACGGACATATATCGAACAAAAACAAGCACGGATTGTTGCTAAAATACACTCTCATGGTGTAGATCAACCAAGCGAACGTTAGGAATTAGTTCTTTCAGATTGTGACGAGCTTGCATCCGTATTATAATGAAATATGATGGGCACTTTGCTACGCAAGCCCATCTCCTATGTTGAAACGAGTGCGGGTGATGCAGTCAATAAATCGTTTGCATTCAATAAGTAAGCAATTAGTTTCCGGGAAAAAAAAATTAGAACGTACTTCTATTGACAATTTGTTTTTTATCGCAGAAGTAATGAAATAGAGGAATAATGTTAACCTGTTAATGAACCTGAATAAAACCAGATTTTATTTGACCTTGTTTTTTATACCGTGCAATAGACAGGGCTCCAAAGAAACAGTTCGTTATAGTGGTCATTCAATCAAATTTGATTCTTTTTTTTTTGGGTTTTTTTTTTTAACTTAAAACAATCCGATTGTTATATAAGATCAACAGTTCGAAACCTGAACCTCATTCATCCGTTTCCAGTCGGCGATTCTCTGTAATGCGTTTCTTTAAGCGCGCTGCCACAATAACAATGAGCATGCGGTTCTTGCCGGCTAAAACGTCATGGTCACTATGCCATTTCATACCCCCCGATAAGTTTGGCAAAATCCATCTCATCTAGATTTTCAAGCGGGGAGTTAGAATGGAACAAAAATTATATTTAGAAAAATTCAAAAACGTGTTGAAGACGCTCAAGAAAAACGAAAACCATTGGCCTCTGCGTCTTTAACAATACTTCAAAGAGGCTTCACTAGACACGCAGAGGTACCTATAAAAAAACAAATTCACGCCGTCGACTACGAGTTAATTTTTTTCCCAAATTATTCTCGTTTTCGTGGTAGCCTGTGACGTGTTCGCCTGCTACACTCAGAGACATACTGAGGTTTAGGTTTTCGAATCCGCGGTAGGCACACCTCGCTAGGTGCTAGCAGTCAGCTGTTTAACGTAGTGCCTAACAGCGGTCCTGGATGTAAAACTCGAAGCATCTATTCTATATACTCGCGCTCGATAATAGCGATCAGTGATTTTGAATCATCGTCTATAATTCGTTGTCATCATGGTCCGTGTTCCATTATACATGGCCCAACGGCCGTGTATAGTAAAATGTAATAACCGTAATGGTAATGACTTGACATTATTATCACTACTCGAAACATCACAAATAAACATGGAAAAATTTGATAAACGTCTCGTCTCCTGCCCCTCGGCTCATGTCCGTCTGCTCAATCAACAAAGTTTCTGTTTATCTGTGCAAACGACGCGTAAGTTTTTGAACTATCAACGCGTTACTATCCCAATTGCTTCCTGTTAGCATCGAAAAGCGTACGGCGTGGCCATATCCGCCTTTTATCATCGTCCTATTATTGTTACTCCTACTGTTATCGATGGTAATTGTAATCATTATAGACATTATTATAATTATTGTTATCCCAATAGAAAAGATAAAAGTATGGGATGATATTTCAGGCTTGAAGTTTATCGTGCGATAGCAGACGATATAATCGGGGTCCCTGCCTCAGCCATACAGACATGATGCTTTAGAACACCGGAACATCCAAGTATAAGCGGAAAAGCATAGTTCGCTGTAGTGTTCTATGGCACTGTGATGTTTTTATTTTTGTTCCTATCTCATGAGGCTGTCTGCTGTTGCTGTCATAGAAATTTTTCGCTGGTAAATTGTTGACCATTAGAGACACATCACTAGGAAGTAGCACGTGCAGGCCATGCATGTGCACGAAACGAGAAGAAAAGTTTTATTTTGTCGCACAGAACTCCTTTTTGTAGGCCAGTACAGACGGCGGCTTTCAGTGGCTACCTTCTACAGGACACAACGCAGCATGGCCTACCGCTAGGTTTGATAGAACAACTAGAAAATGTCATTCGTGCGTACTTGTCAGCTGTTTTGCAATCCAAAGCGCCATTGTGATCCGGTTGCTGGTCGCACCCAAGCCTTTTTCGCGTAGTAGCTTGTTGGCTTAGCTTTGAGCTATTATTTACGCTTTTAACGTGAATATTTACGTTGTTAATGTTCGTCCTTTCATTGTGATTTCAAGATTTCCACATCGAAGTCTACTATGACTTTTAGGCCCGAGCGGATCGAGGCCAATTTATTTTTCCGTTTTTTTTTTTCGTGTAAGAAATAAGTCTCCTTTACATGCTATATTCAAACGGCTGAGGGAGGATTACGATGTTTGTCTCGATTAGCTATGACTTTCAATGCATTTTGATTAATTAGCGGATTGTATATAAACCGAACGTTCAGTAGTTTATATCGAGTCAATAAAGAGCGTTGATGCTTGCGTCCATTGATATAATTTTACCCAAGAATGTGTATTGCATTATAATTTATTAATTATGTGAAATATAGGTATTTGATGTTTGTGTTGTACCCCAAAAACTCATCATGAAGGCATGATATTATAGTTAGTGCCATATATATTAGACCGTATAGTGGTATATGCCACTAAGGCATATATCTTTTGACCTTGTACCATATACTAAGGATGAGCCGATACAACGTAGTAAACTTTTCAGCATGTTCAGCCGACCAACCGTGAAGATTAAACCCAGTTGAAAATCGTTACTACCGGATTCTCAGGACAAAAAACCACCAGCTCCTACGGATATGATTTTCATATGACGAAAATTTACAGTTATTAAATTATTCAGCTTATACAGGCTCTCAGGAGTTGGCCACACGTGGTACCCTCGGATATGATCGCAGTGATCAGGCGTAGAATGAATTCTATGGTACTACCTAAGGTGATTTTAACTGCGAATATTCAATGATATGCTCAATTTCAAGGCCGCTTGCTGGACCGCATGGTTGAGATGAAGCGGACTCGGGAAGATCTATAGAAGATCTTAATCAATGTTGGCGCTTTACGGAATGAAAATAATAAACAATTTAATTATAAAGATACTAACTTAACTCTCGATACACAACGTGCACAGCCGATAGGAACTCGATGCTGCTTCCAGGGATTAAAATTTGGACGCATCGGTCCCTAGACTCCTAACCGCTAACGAGAAGCAATCTTAATAGCTAACTCAAGTGCGTGGACGGGCTACCTTTATCCCATCGAGTACCGTTTACCACCCTGAGGCAATATATAATTTGCACAATATGCCTTACGTTACGATCATCAAGATGGCAAACTAAACCTGCGGGTGCTGTCAATTGCTTCAGGGGCAACGAAAGAAAGTAAATAGAAGCTAAGGCCTAATTTAATATTGTAAATCGATAATGAATCCTAATTGTATCTAAGTAATAAGCTTGCACCCATATTACCACTGTCAAGCCGAGTAGTTAAAACTTAGCGATTTGATACAGGGAGAGACGCTCTGCGTCGACTCTAAGTTAGCTAGGTGTAAGTATATGTAAGAAAAGTATAGGACATGCAAGGACCGAATTGTTTGTGTGTCGCTGAGCCTGTTCGTGCTCCATTGATTATGAAAAGCATACACTGTTTTTCAGATACAATTGTAATTTATACAGATACTTTATACATACACGTATGTATGCACTATTTAATAACGCACGTAGGATAAAATAGACGCAACACGTGAGTAGTCGTTATTATCACGTACCACGGGTCGTAAGCTCACTGGATAGGCATTTTGTGCGTGCACAGTCGAACACAGTTAAAATTCAGCCAAGTTTTGCTGAAAAGCTTTTCCTTTTTCATTTTTTTGCTCGCTCAATTCGATTTGTCTCTGTTCCGCCTTCCCATATACATATTATATAGAAGTACTATTCATTTATTGTATTATACCGAATTTAAGAGGGGAAGAGGAGAGCTCAGTTGAGGAGGGTTGCTTCGCCACAAAGGATTGCTTCAAATCAAAATATACCCAACTGTTAATATCGTAAGTATTAATCATTGAACTTAAAGCAAAACGTTACCATTTTATATAAAACGTAGATTATAAAATTACAAATAAACGTTTCGTAACCATAACTTTTGCAGTTCTAACTGTCACGTGCCCCTATTCATAAGCGGCCGTTCGGAAAAGCTTTTTATGCACGATATACGCATACATCTCTGCATGTCTTAATAAAATCCACCGATAACACCATTACGGCTATGAGTTTGGTAGCATATTTATCCATTGCCGATCAGAGACACGCACATACATATACCAGCTACGTTGTTTCGCGTTCGAAAGGCCTATGTAATTTGCCCGATATACGACTATAATATAAAGGCTATAGGCGTAAGGAGGCGATAAGCTCTGCGTATCGAGAAGGTTACAAGTCAAGTTCAATCAACAACCGAAACGAACGATCCACAACGTTTCTTGAGCCGGGAGACGCCCCGTGCTTCGAAAAGCCATTACGATATATTTAGCTCATGTAGAGCGCGCCAAAAACAGCGTGCGTAGGCGATTCGGGCCTTAAAGCGATGGATCGATTGGCGAGATGGTGGCCAACGACCGCCAGCACCGTTCGCTGGCCCTTGAGGGCTTGCTATGCTTCGCGGGAATTTTAAGTTGTTTGTCATTTCATCGTGTCCACAGTGGACAGCTCACAGTTCTGGCGGGTCAAAGCTCACCGCTTTATCCTCTACATAGATGATATTGGAGTTGGACGGAAGGTGCTTGTCGAGATATGTGACTTCATTTATGTTGCCATCGGTCTAGTTATGTACTTCTAAGGATTCGTGTTTTTGTATTGCTGCCGGGTGGTCACTGAACGAAATAACGAGTAGACACCGCATTTAGTCGAGGCTAACGCCGTTCTCAGCTTGTGAGTCCCTCTTCAAAGCTCCATTTTGCTCCAGGTAGATACAGGTTACAGTGCTCACTTTCGCGGCAGAAACATATTTTAAGCGTAACATATGTTTCTGCCATCAATAGCTGAGTGTATGTAAGTTGCTATTGGTTACTTGTATAACATCTAATTCGATATGTAGCATCTGCTAAAATCAGAGAAACTATAATAGACATACAATTCAGCTTTACATTGAAGACACAATCCGATATTAATAGACTGTTTAAAGACGTGTTTTGTCGAGGGGAAAAATACGTGGATCTGCATATTTACGTTGCTTTGGCAAAAATTAGGTTAAGAAACTGTTTGCATTACGAACTGTCGCCCTTAAACCGGCTCAAAGTGATCGTATGTTGAAGTCATTTCACCTAATGCGTTTTGGGGCTGACTGAATCTCATTTGAGTCCACCGAAACACTATGTATAGGAGAATTAGGGCACGATCGGGACTTTAGTAGCTCGACAAAAGTAATAAAAAACTAGCTCAGTATTGAATGTGTCAATGGAAAGTACTGCAAATATGCTGAGCGCATTTACAAACAGCAAATAAATAAATATCGAGATATGCTCTCAAACCGTGAGTTTCCCGGAGTAGTAAGGGCGGAAATTACAGTCGAACCGAGGTGCTGGGGCTTATCGTGAAATCTGTTGTGAAGACTTGACAATCTCCAACAACATTCATTATTAGGCTAAATAAGTAATTCGTCTCTTTTTAGCAACATTTCCACCTGTCTAGTTCATCAGTCAATCCCTTCTTAGCTACACGTTGATTGTTGCCTAGAGTTACCCTAGTGCGCCTCTCATGCTAACATCGCGAATCACGTATTCCACATAATGAAAATAACTGGATACATGTATATTCATATAAATGGATACGTATAAGTGTATAGGTGACACCCGAACGGATGATGAAAAATTACTGCCGTTTTTTACCGTTTTACTACAACGCATGCTTCTGTCAGGCAGTAATCAATCTTCCGTAGAGCTTCTTCACCGCCGACCAAACAACGGGCGCCATCTTCCTGACGGCCGATGTGTACGGAAACCAATAAAAGCCAATGTATCATAACCATGCATGCAGGATCTAATTCCACAAAGCAATTGCGATCTTCTACGAGTCCACGTCAGGCCTGCGCTACCATTGATCACACTCCGCGCTTCTCTATCTCCTTTTTTTTTTATTGTTTCAGAGTTGAACAGCTCAGACAAAGCTACCGCTACAATTGCCAGTGCCAATTTGCCATGGCCGCAGACAGCTGGGTGCATTTTTCAAACTACTCTTTCATTTCGGTTCATTCGATTACTACGCAGGCTGCGAGCGCCTGCCTACGTAAAGGTTCTGGTTTCGCATGAAGCGGCCGTAAGGCCGTTGAATTACCCTATACCTAGTGATTAACAACAGCAGCAGCGCCGCCGGCGGTGGCGGGAAATGACATTTCAGTGTAATTTCTACCAAAATATTTCTCCCATAGAAGTATGTTAGAAAATGCCCCCACACATGGTTCCTAACGGGTGCGGCTGCTGCTGCTGCTGCTACTGGCGTTGATGTAGAGGTGAGATCGCTCGCGTTCTGATGTATGGTAGCTGTATCGTCCTAGGACTGAGACGGTGCCTTATCTGATTTTATTGTTATGTTTTGACGGCAGCGGACGTCTAAAAACTGACCGCAAAATTGTTGACGAGCAGAACCGAGAGCGACCGAAGTAGCCTCGGGCAAAGCGCAGGTTGCCTGCTCGTGAACAACAAGAAGTTCTGCTTGCAAAGCAAAAAGCTCCGACACACAGAGTAAGAAGACAACAGCGTAGTAAAGAGTGCGATCAAGCGGTTGTGTTCGCGGCTCTGGTGGTACCTCCGTACCGCGCGCCCGTCCACTAAAAACGTACGACGGCAATCAGGACTAGTAAAGAGGCTACAACGGAATAAATATACAAGAAGATGGGGCAAGAGCTGCATGGATAGACATCTCGCTATCGAGAATCGAGGGTCGATCGCTTCGTGTCTTCTTCGAGCGCTTCGACGGAGAAAACTCATGTTTTTGTTCCACCGGCGGCTCATAGCAGTGAGCGATTCTACGGGGGAGTGACCGACGGCGTGGGTTATTGTTGTCGTTTCCGTTAAACTCGTTGCTTCGTTTTAATCGTCCGTAAAAAACGGCGACACTGATTAAAGCATTACGATGGTAGTGGGTGCAATAGCAAAAATAAAGTCTGCAACAACCGTTATAAAAGCTACAAGTAGCAACAACTTACCTGAATCAGTTAAGCAGCAAAAAAGAAGTTATTTGAAATGTTTGCACCTTTGTTGGTGGCTACTCCTCTCAAATTTGGTCAGATATTTTCATGGTTCTGTTAGATTAAATTTGGTAAAATCATTATTACTACCATCATACCGTTATCAGCTGTATATGATTAGCTTCCTAATAGTCATTTAAAAAGAAAAAAAAAAAGCAACAACCATTGTTAAAGCACTAATTACTATATATTAAAACCTTACACAAATTGTAGAGCGTTAGAAAACACGATCAGTAATTAAGCGAGTGTGTATCGCTATACAGAAACAAGTTATGTACAAGCAAGACCGGCGGATAGAAGGCTAGGCAGTAGCCGCCACATTCGACTTCATCCTTAGCTAATGCAATGGTGGACGTAAAACTTGAAAAATGTATTGGGAACTCTCCTTAATATTCATTTAAATATATGTTCATATTTCCTGACCGCCGCGCCATATCTGTCCACTGCTGGTCTGATTGTAGTCGTTGGCCCCTGTCGAACGGCAGAGATCACAGACGGCTGCCGTACCTCGGTGACAGACACGTCGATTATAAACACAGACACAAGCAGACGCATTTGGACGCAAGTTTAGGTTACGATTGTCCAAATAACGCGTATAGAAGTACTTACGGCACCTCCACGGACGATACTTCGATTTATTGATCATAACGCTATTGCTATCAAAGCAACATTAAAACGATGTCGACGTCGCTAGCCTACGAAACACTATCAAAAACAACAACAATAGTAACGGCAATAACAGCGGCAACAACAATCAGAAACAGCAGAGCTAGCGTCTCTAATAAAAAACGATTCTTCTTTGAGGAGCGATGGCAGCAGGCGAAAATTAACGAGTGAACAGCGCCGTCGTCGACACCAATTTGTCGGTAATTTTTTTCCGCTCTCTTCCTCTTCGCTTTGCGTCTCTCTCTCTCTCTCTCTCTCTCTCTCTCTCTCTCTCTCTCTCTCTCTCTCTCTCTCTGTCTTGCCGTACATCTAACAACAGATCAAACATAGAGGGTGACGGACTGCAAGGACGAGAGTACAAAATTTCACCGTTGAGATAATTTGCGCTTCGCTCTTTTCAAGCAAAAGCCACCTAACGCAAAATGGGTGTTCGAAGGATCGTTTTCGCAGCTTTTTTTCATCGATTAAGTTCTTCACCAAAGTTTCATCGTTGCCTTACCTGCATCGCTTGAACGGAGTCTCGTTTAGAGCAGAGCACGCATGAAAGGCAAAGAATAACAGAGACGGTGGACATTTTTACATGGTTACGGCGGTGGGAATACGCCGCAGCTGGTCACGTCGATGAACCGCTAGCCAGTAAGCCAATGAGGCGTGTTCACTGACTGACTCAGACACGAGCTTCTTTTGACTTCTATTCGATTTGCGGTCATACTATTGGATATTTGAGTGGTATCAGAGAAATAGATATAGAGATACCGCATAAGGGTACTGGACGACGGGGGATGGGGGGTGGCAAGAGCCTCAGCGATTGGCGAACATTGCGTTGTTGCGAATGAAAAGCGGGGACGATGAATAAAAAAAAATTTAAAAAAAAAAAGATTAAATAGAGAAAAATGACAGTAGATCGAAGTTTAAGAACCGAGAAAGGTCCATGTCTCCATGTAAAACAACAGGAGAAATCGGGAGTGAGCCATTAGCGAGAGATATCCGTGCAAACACAAACACACGTACACACACACACACACACACACACATATATGTATATATACATGGACAGATAAGCCAAAATTTTTAAAATTGCTTCATTTGTTTTCTGGTAGTGCGCAGCCGGGGCGGCTGGTGACTACCGCCAATAATCAAAGTGAAACGCTCATTTCGAAGCGAAGAAATACGGGTAGAGTAAAAGAAAATCAGGCGCGTTTTAATCGAGATCAATTAATCCACTTTTAAAGCTCATTCTGGCACTGTAGTTATTCGATTGGTGATATGGCGTTATGGTACGTGGAGAAAGAAAACAGTTTACCATGTGCTGGCTCTAGCAGTCATACCAACGTATTTCAAGCAACATCTGTCCACAAGGGCCAATGGCTTTTGGACAACAAGCACCACGCGATCCAAGCTGTTTTGCGCCCACCTAAAAGATGGACTGATAGGCTCTAAAAAGGATAATATGTTACAGTTATTGACCGGCCAACGCTGTCCACGCCAACAGAAACGGGACTGAAACAAGACAATGGTTACGTAGAAATCGACTTTTTTAAAGGTGGAAAAGAAGAGAACAGATGAAATAGGGTATGCATACTCGCCTCATAATCAGGCAGTCAAATGATAGGGAAAAAAAAACTGGGTTATGTTCACGTTCTATTTTCACTACGTAGACAGTTTGTTTGAAAGAGGTGCTTGGCCAATGAAGCAATGGTGAACACTGACGGTAGAGCAACCCTCAAAACTTGAAACATTTATTTGTGTACGGTGATCTAAAGCCAAAAAAAAGGATTGTCCGTGAAGTTTTAGAAAGCTGGGAGCTACTGCTGTTATATGCGATAGCGTGTCAAACTATGATTAGTCCGGCTGGACGCTCTCGCAACACTAGCTGAAGTCTTAACTCGCTAAGACTGAATCTGTTATACGATGGGGAAGTTGTTTTTCTAACGAAGTGCTTCAACACGGAATATGGGTAACTGTACTAAGTCAGGAGCAATCGGAAGAATCGATATTCACACACACACACACACACACACACACACACACACACACACACACACACACACACATACACACACACAGACATACACAAGAAAGAGTTCGACAGATTCAGCTTTTTTTTCCGTTTATGTCCTCAGTGCAGACCCGAGTTGTAAACTTCCATCACTTTTCAACATTTTCCAGCTGTAGAACTTAGATCGAGTCGCCTATTCGTCATACCAGTACTTTTAATTGGAGATTTTTGAGATTTGGCTACAACTAATATTGTAGTAAAGTTTTAGTTTTTTGCAGGACAATTAATCAATCAAGCAATTCTTCAACACTCCTCTCTACAGATAAAAGCGCACGAGCGCCATATTATTTTTTAATAAAACGCAACTTCACTTATGTGTGTATACAACACCATGCCAGTTTTTCCTTCTTGGCAAGACTTCATATTTTTCGACGTCAGTAGTGAGTGACCGTGCCCCCATAGTTAAGCATAGTGGCGTAAAGTAACTGCGGGCTTTTCGCGGGCTTCTGCGGGAATTTGAATTATAAGTATTAATATTTCCGTCTGTTCGAGGCGCCACCTGCACAATTGCGCCTATCCTAAGTAAGCGACCCATCTCGTGTTTCGATACCTAGCAGCCTTTACGGATTTTCCTTTTGGATGTCTATAATATGCAAACGAATAAAGCAAACGAATTTCTGTGTTTGTATACCTATTTCTGGGGCATTTTTTCTCCGTCTTTCATATCCTACTGTCATTCAGACTAACTAGAAATGCTACTAAAGTGCACCTCCTTAGATGTTACCAGAGGATTACACTCTCTTCTCTATTGTGTAGTGTCCGTTTAGAACTAAACTAGGTAATGCAAAGCAAGTATGGCACCGAGGTCTAATAAATGTAACCATTACTAGCAAAGTAGGGTAAACATTTCAATCAATTGGAAAAGCCCGCGAAGCCCTGCAGATAGACATCGGACGCCGACCCAATCGGAATGTTGTGAACCCCAATAGAAAAACCGCTAAAATAACCAGTGACAATGGCTCGCTCATATACATAACTTCGAGCTATAAGTACCTCATGAAATCTCGGTTATTCCTAATTAGCGGCGCCAGCATCTTTTCCGTTTTTGCAGCCTTCGTCTAACTGATAAAAGCTGAACAGTATGGCATTTGTGCATAATTGTTCATTACATACATTCACAAAAACCCCACCACCATATTTATTATAGCACAGTACGAACTATACAGGCAAATTTATGGCCAAGTTGTCAACAAAATACGATAGCATTGATCATAATATTTATCCCTGTTACGTTCACTTTATTTGGTCTTCAATATTTCCTCGGCTTTTTTTTCCTCGACCTACACACGTTATTTCTATTTTATTTACTTTATAAGCAAACACAGCCAGCGGAGTTGTTTTTATAAATCCGACAGATCCAGCCACCTTTACCGGTGCGACCGATGATAATGGCTGTTTTTGTAAATGTTCATTTGCGTCTATAACAACATGGGCTTTTGTATCGGTCCATAGTATTTCTGTGGACGATGGTTGTATTTGGGTACACTCGGTTTCTTCGGGTGAACGATAAGCGTCTAAAATGCGCTGATACAAGATGATCAAAGGAGCGCGGTCGGCTCACGGTTAAAAATAGACGAAAAATAGAAGGATTTGCCGGTTCCTGTCGAGGATCATCTGCCGCGGCATCTTCAGGTGCTGAACGTAAACGACTCGCCTGAGTCGCAAGTATCCCCGTTAGCGATTTCCTATGCCGCTAATAGATCCATTGTTTCATAGAAACATACCCACTGTTTGCCTGTGGGAAGTTAGAAGAAAATGAATCAAGCGTCAATCGGAAAGCCCGGCATAAAAAACTATAGCTGTTATGTCTGACGGTGTGACCTCGTGTAACGCCGTTTTACTAGAGGTATACAGGATATTACGAGATGTCAAAAAGGCTTACGACCAGTGAACATAATAGTCGCCTCCGAGGAGGGCTCCTACGACTGATTGTTTGTTTCCATGGTCGCCGTAATTGGCGTTGCTCTCCCCATTTTCGAATAGTGTTTTCCATGCTGCTGCTGTGGCTATATGGCAATATTACTAATGTAGCAAATAATAGCGTGATAACATAAATAAACCGAACTTCTAAAGTCGAAACGGTTCTGAACACGTTGGCCAAGTCAGAGTAAAAACCTACTTGTATGGATAGAATGATACACGCGTGCTGCCTTTTTTAGCTTTTTTTTTTTTTTCAACGAAGCGGATACACGAACGTGAAATGAAGCGGGAAACTTTTTATCTATACGAGACGCACCTTGTGTCACATGGGTTTCTCAAGTACAATTTATCCGTTAACTCCTACAATACGTTTTCTGTATCGAAATATCGCTTTTGTATCTGCCTAAAGAAATGCTATCAGAGATCACAGAGTCGAGGCATACCGGAATATCGTTGTATGACATTGTCATTTTAGTCCAAAACAGTTCTGGCCTCATAGTTGAAAGCGTACACAATGGTCCACTGTGTAAGGACAAAGTTCATAGATGCTGTTGTACGTTATAGCACCTTGATATATATAATTCAATTAGTCAAACGTAGCAGTAGCACCTCCGCACAATTTGAGAACGCTTCACTATTGTCAAATTACTAATTCCTTCATTGTTTTATGATAAGCACGTGACGGATTTACCTTTTCGTCAAGCGCTATGTCAAATTTACAAAATTCTAGCTAGAACGTGGCACGGGATTGGATTTATGAATGATTTTCCTCTTTTTTTTTGCCAAAAAATGGCAGGTCGAGTTGTGAAAATGCGTACTGCAAAAACCCGAACGTGTTCGTCCGATTCGTTCATTGGCAATACATTGCTAACTCAGATGTCAACAATTGACACAAAGGATGGATTCCGAAAATTAACTGACAGATGGATTTTTTCATTATTTTTCCATTGCAGAATATTACAATGGTTTAAAGTACCGCACATTTTCATGCATGAAAGCTTAGCAGAAACGAACACTTTGTAATGCAATCGATTCAAGCGAATGCAACAGTCTATGGATGTTTTTTTTTGATTAGTGAATTCATAGTAGACAATAGTCCTTCATTTTGCATAGGACGCGAACCCATTTGAGACTCTGGAAACCTCCAGGTATAAGTGGACAAACCCAGATACACTTTTGCACATACGTATACGATATTAACGGACCTATTCATCGTGACACTAATCAACGTTTCAAATCTTTCTCAAAGGAATACCGATTTCATGGATATCAGAGAGTTCCTTTCTGTGTAATTTCTCCGAACTGGCCCAAACGAAAACAAGCTAAAAAGAACCTAGAGAGTAGTTCTAAAGATAGTCGGACTCACTCACGACGAATTCGCTTCGTCGCGTCACACGAAAATGGCCTTCATTGGACCGCATTATTTAGTGAATCTGCCATACTCATCGTTTCACCTTGTTAGTTACTGCCTCTTCCAACAAGATTGTCTATCAAGCGGTCTTGATTTTTCCTTTCAAACTGTAGATGGTATAGGTACGGTGCGACACATATCGGGTACCCGCAGTTTACACACTGGAAACCAGCTTGTCTTGGATTCACTGTCTTATTTACAGTGAATCCAAGCGACGTCATTAACTCCATTACCATTGACTTTTTCGTCGTCGCCATTCTCATGAAGCAGAATTACAAACGCTTCGTTGATTTTGAATAGCGCTCAGCACAAAGACCTCATCGAAGCAGAGTTTCTTTTTGGGCCAAACCCATCCTTCAGGTTAGAGTGGAGTGAGGTCGCATCGGAATTCTAAGATTAGTCAGCGCTCGAAAAGAAGAGCCTACAGTCGACGGTGCAACACTCACAACAGTACAATCCGTACGATTGACACTGCCGATTGTGGTTGGCCGATGAACCTGTCAACAGAAGGCCAAGGCGAAGGAATAGGACTTCATAAAGAAAAACGCGCATTCTATAACTATCTGCCGTGGTATCATATGAGATCAGTTATTCAAATGCACTCTGCGGAGGGTCACTATCATTGTCTTTATCTGGAAGATATCTGGGCTCACCCAACCGTTGGTGGCCCACTCGACAAAGACCCATGAGAAGCGAAACGTCTACGAGCCCTCCTGTTCTGCTAGATTAGTGGTTCTCTCAAATGGCTTCTCGTATACCCCCGCCCCCTCCCCCTTCCGGCCCGTCCTTCACTTTTTCGTGTGGTATATACTCTGCTGCTTTACTACAACGACCAATAATACTACAGTTCTGTGCAAAAAGCTTACTCAGTTTTCTGCGAAACGTCCATCTTCTGCTACAAAAGACCCTGGGGATTGCTTGCAACCCCACCTCACTACCCGCAGAGATTTTTCTCTTCGGTTTGTAGAGATCTCGTGAGTAACTCCATGGGAGGTCTGTGCTGCGTGGTCTAATCGTGAGTACAACTTGATACAGAGAATGAAATGCGCGACAGAATGACGAGGCCGCGTTTGTCCAAAATTAGCTTACGCAGACCTGATGCTGCCTAGCCTATTCAGAATCTGAGTTAGATTAATTATTATTAATAGATAAATTAGTTAGAGTCTAACTATGGCTTTCATCATTCCGACGTTGAACGTCGCTTTGACGGTGGTTTCAGCAAGTCAAAAGGTAACAATCTGTTCCTATGCGGCGTGCAATTACCCGTTCAAATCAGCACGCTGGCTACGAGCTCGCCATCATTCGTCACTTGTGAGAGTAACATCGCAATGAGCACGGGATTGGCAGGTTCCAACGAAAGTATAAGGCGTATACGTCCACGCGAGGTGGCCAGCACACGCCGATTGCAAAACAACTCACAGTTATTGGTATCCTGAGAAGGGTCGAGGCTACATTAAGCAAACGCTGTACTGAAAAACAGTTCCCTATCAAACAGCGCAGAAAGGCAGGTGACCAAGATCGGCTACTAGAACGAGCGATTGAGTGCGTTTGTCGTTAGGAGAACTGTTGAATTCTATAGCGGCGCCTCAATATGCGGGCCATTCAAGGGGTCAGTTCAAACACGGACACAGCCATGTTG
This sequence comes from Varroa destructor, assembly GCF_002443255.2. Classification (NCBI taxonomy): domain Eukaryota; kingdom Metazoa; phylum Arthropoda; class Arachnida; order Mesostigmata; family Varroidae; genus Varroa; species Varroa destructor. The sequence continues at coordinate 44,513,773 of NW_019211455.1, read as the reverse complement.
GACAGCTGACAACAGCAAAGTCGAAGTATCGCGTACAGATGAGAAGCAGAAAATTAGTCCGAAATAGACGGATGCACTGGACGATTGTAAAATGTCGTTTGTCAAAACAAGCAAACGGCCTGATTCATAAGGCCAATGCTACGAATTGAACTAATTCTTGGACCTTTTATAACTACGCCGCCTGCTACATCGCTAAAATGACACGACGTACTTCCTAACTTTAGTTAGTGAAAGCTTTAGGACCACCTCACTTAGAGGTGGTCGCTCATTTAATAAACACTATTCATTCAAATTTATAGTATAATTGATTTATAGATATAATTTATAGTATAGTTGATCTAATTGCTTCGATCAAAATCAAGTCTTTGCAGGGATCTCGCGATTATGAAGTACGACGACGAAAGGCAATTGTTGTTTAAAACCCTGCTGAAGCTTATCCTCATCTATTGAGACTGTAAAATATTTGTATACAGTTTAGCTGGCGGACTCACCTGGTACGATTAGGGATGTCTTAACCCTCACATCTTTGTCCGCCTGCTTTTGGTCGACGACCCAGCTGAGAGACCTACGATATACTTATTTATAATAGCTGTGAGTAAACTGTCCTATAAACACAACTTTTCCATCGTTGTAAATATAAATTTAAAAAAAATAAAATAAAAATACGTTTCTATAAGATAAACAATCCTGCATGAAACCTCCGAGCACTGCCAATGCACTGTCAACCGTTTTTTCCTTGCTTTAGTGGATGATCGTACACAATTAGTTATATTTAGTCTTCCACATAGCAGTTGCAATTAAAATCAACCTTTTCACAATTCTCTTTAAAATTACGTAAGCATCAAGTTAGTAGCAAGCATCGGGTGTATCATAAAGAAAAAAAAAAAAAAACGAAGATCCATTCAAACTGTGAAGTATCCGCAAAAATACCACCAATTATCTCGACTATCTCCCTATATAAATTTTAAAGCTTTTTTTTTTTTTATTAGACGTTCATAATTTCAGCCGATGACAACCTGGTTGTTTTTAATGAAAAAAAGAGACGTGTCAAATATGTTGCTTCACCAGCATAACCTTGACTGGGTTAGATGTCCGTGACTATCGATCGATCATCCTCATTATCTTCATAGGTATTATTGGGTTATCGTGATTAACACTGCGGCGAGTTCCTGTACAATCGTTACATCCTTAAGCTAATTATTTAGCTCCGTCCTTTTCAAGGGCCCGAATCGAGCAAACCCTTCTTTTCGTGTATGTCTCAAAATTTACTTCCCAGTGATGATAAGAAGACGTCCAGTTCAGAAATGAAGCACACATTTAAGGACGAAGGGATAATGTATGCTGCTCATTTACGAGTTGCGAATACCGTGCATCGCATCTCACCTAAGCGACACCTGGTGCCAGATCTACCTTTGAAGCCCAACGGCGCGCTATATCAGGACCACAACGAGGTCAACTAGTGATCCTGTGAGCAAAAAGCGCCAAGCTACGTCTGCTTGATCGCTGGAACGCAACTATCTAAACAGAAGCTGAAATTCATTGTAATAAGTAGCCCTATTCCGTGGAAGCGCTGCGTCTATGCTACCCCACAGCTGATCTCTAATTGTAAGATTTGAGTAGATTGTTGCTGAAACCTCTCGGAGGGGAACAAGCGAATACAAATACTTTGGAGAACATTGGCGAGAGTGGCCGCTCCAAGCGTTCTAATTGATAAACGTTTGTGAATACGCTAAGATACTGAAAATCTCAAGCGAATACTGCACAGCATGCCTCTGTTTGGCAGAATATTGTTTTGTTTAAAACGTTATACATAACATTTACATGTAAGAGCAGTTGGACTATAATGATACAGCTCGCCAATCGCTGATTGTTGCCATTTCAGCGTTAGAAGATCTGCTCGTATTCCATGTCGTTCAGCTTTATCAGCAACGATTATCGTTCATTAAAATAAGTATATATTAAATAAGTAAGCGAATAAATCACATAATGACTAGTCTTATGTGATTAGCTCAGCATTAATCGGCCCCGCAGATGCAGAATTTAACACCCCAAATGGCGTTCGCTTTCCTTCTCGATGATCCAATTGAACCGGGTTATAAAATAAAATACTCGCGAAGCTTCTGTCTACGTGACAAGACCATTCAACTTGACTGTCAGGACAAAAACTTAAAAAGGCCGTGTTTTTAGGCTTATTTTCGCTGATGGTTTGCCACTTACCTTTTAGGTAGCGTTGGTCAGCAGAGATATAATGCCTTTTAATGCTTCGTTCACATTACAGGTATCTATTTGGATCAGTCTTTACAGGAGAGGAGAGCAAAATTAGTAATCTTTTAAGTGCGCTTGTATGGGCGTTAGTAAAGCAGCTACCACTTAACGTCATTAACTCAATAAAAGAATGTGTAATTGATCGTAATTATAAAGCAGGATGAACTGTCACTCGTTCGTTCCTTGTCGGTGCACAGGAGCGGTCCTATTCAATGTTAGTTTAATTAAATTTATAAACCCTACATCCGGCCCGAATTCCGGACAAAATACAATACGATACACCATGACATATCTACCAGTTGTAAACATTATACACACTTGGCTCTGACAGTAAGCCGGGGGAAGTAATCTCCAGATCTTCTCGAAGCTGGCTCGTTGAGTTATCTAGCGTAGAAATAACACAGAGCAGAAGCAAAGCAGAACGCCGTCGTCGTCATCTGTTTGCTGGCTGCCTGTCGATTGTCGATCGATAGGATAGCAGCACGTAGCATCTAATTTAGTGGACGAACTCCTACTTTGGATGGCTGCATTTCCACTTCGTCTTGTCTATGTTCCCGTCGGCTGCGCTGCAGCACGACGCTTTTGCTTGTGTGTCCGTGTTTCGACGATGATCTCGTCCGTTATTGCTGTGACTTTTGCTCTTGTTTTTATCATCTGCTCTCGTTGTTCTAGGGCACTGAGCACTGCATTGGTAGGCGGTATTGGCCATGACGGGAACTACGAGCAACGGGCGGCAACGTAGTCTGGATAGGCTGCTGGTCACGGAGACTCGGGACCGCAGCAGCCACGCCTACAATATATGCACAGCGGCTGTTACTGCGACGTCTTCTGCGTGAAAGGTTCAAGCGGGCGGAAACAAGGGTAAAACAGGTACTGTCCTATTGCAACCACTACCCCTGCTGACAAGACTCCTGGAAGCGGCAGCTGACCTGTTGTAAGCCTACCGAGTGAAAGCCTTTATAGGTTCGGGACTCGGCCCTCGCCTGGTGAAATGGCATTGTAGAAGCATCCTCACTAAGGCAATACGGACAACAAGTTGATGCGGAATTGAAATTTCGCCCTGCAGATAGATGACTCGATGGACGTATGAAAGAATGGAAAACCACGCATGTGGATGCTACCAGGATGCAACCGCGTCGGACAAACAGACAGAGGCGGACAACTTGAAGTGATTTTGAAATATCGCTTTAAATCGCTAGGCTCCATTAAATTCTGCGGATTGGCGTTGAAGTCAGACGTTGACCGTTCCTTGAGACGTAGAAGATCAGTGCGACTGGGAGTGGTAGGGCAGGTGGTTTGTGTGAGGAAGACGTCTGACGTCAGCGGGTTCGACACATAAATCGGAACTGATTTGAACAAATAGCCGTGCAGAACGTTGCTCTTAATGAGTGCAATTAATAACAGAAAGTGATTACATTTATTGTGCACATCATGGTTGTGATACATATTTCTCCAGTTTTAAGCTGGTTCCTTCTCGTTTCTCGGAGCATTAACAACAAACAGATTAGATCTTGTTAGTTGACCCTGCTAGCATGCATCTACAAAGTATGCGATAGGCATACACAAGGAGAACTGCACGCGCTCAACTGAACCAGACAATACTGGCTGGGATTTTAAAACAACAGATACGATAATATCTTACAAAAGTCATAATCGTTGTACATGCAACATCGTTAAAGAAGTTGGTTAATATAGACAGCAGAGCCAAAGGGATTTGCTGATGCTAGGATGTGTCGCATCTGTGATAAAACATAATGTTAGAATAAAATATAATGAGTAAGATCGATCAGTATTCGCGGCGTCGATCCACAGCATCCGATACAGCAGACGATAAAGGGGAAATTGAGATGCCGCAAGCTGATGACAGCAGGTGAGCACGATTCGTCTGCTTCTGTCGTAGCGGCTACATGAAAGGCAAGCGGTCACCAGAAAGAGTCATTTAGTTCTACTACGAACGGGCAACGACTATAAGGCAGTAAGTGGCAGTGATCTGTTTGTTACCTGCTGTGACTGTTCCCTTATTGGTAAGCATTCGGCCGTTGGTAACGAACGCTGGCACAGAACTTCGAAACGTCCCACACAAAACTTCGTCCGGTCACTAGGACGATTGTCTGACCAGACCATGCTGATTATCCACTTACAGAAATTGCTGTAACAGCGGCTTTTGCAGGTGCTACTAAGTCCATACAATTTCACATCTAAATACACATAACGCGCATACATGCGCGTCAGATACAGACATGTATTGGCTGATTATATAATGGTATAAATAACAACACTGCAACTGTCTCATATCATGTCATCATCAAACATCTCACATGCATTTGATTACCGCCGCTCGTAATCATTATAGAGATAATGACTACTGCAAAACAATGCGCTAATGGGCACAACTACACCAACGATGGTGGTAGCAACGACGGCAATAACAACGAAACGGACACGTTATCATCACGGTGATACAGAGTTACTCGTGATGGCACGAAAGTTCAGTATAGTTATTTCTGTAAAACACATGACTGGAGACGTCAATCGCCGATGTCTCTGTGCTAACGATCAAACGCTAACTGATAATTTAGCAACTCAGCAGGATTCTACCTCCTTGGCCCGATATTTTGATATTTTCTCTGGCCTGGTTAAGCTTAGCTCGACAAATCGCCACGAACAGACCCAATGCAGTTTACTGAAACTCTTGCATTCATACTGTGCACTTAGGGTCAACGTAACAGTAGTCAATGGTTATTTTCAAGATTTGCTATTTATTGGCGACTCACGCCCTAGCCAATGAATCTCTGCTTGGTCTGACTCATTTTACAGGCGTCTGGTTCGGCTTTCTTAAGCGCTGACCTCTGTTTATATTGTAAGCATCCAACGGATATCTGCTAATGGTCATCCGACCATTGGCTTTAACGACGACAGCTCGTTACAATGCTTGCTTGAGACCTGTCAGCCTTGAGCTACTGAAAAAGAGATATCGTTTATACCTTTTACTGTGCAGAATTTTAACACCTTCGCTTAAAATAGCCTAAATGAATGCCGATAACAATTGTTTGTCGGCCGGCCGTTTTTATGGTTTCTCTTATTGTATTATGTCATTATGATTATTATTGTTGTATGTAACTTTACAGCATGAGTGTCCCAGCAGTCGATTAGCAATAAGAGAAGAAGCCGGACGCTTTTAACAGTAACTCAGTTTAGTTTCCGTTGCAACACGACGCGACCCTGTCAACAGGTGACGGTACACCCCCGCTAGACGCAACGGTGCTGATTTCTACCGTCTTCATATTACGAGTTTCATTACGCACACAGATGCGCCAATGTGCGAACCGCGCATGGCTGGTACCCGAGTAACGATGTCAGCAAAGCAGATGACAGAGCAGGTGTGACTGGCCAGACGCGTTAGTGTAAGATGACCATTTTGCTCGCTGTCTTTTTTCTTCTTCGTGGATTATTAGCAGGTGCTGTCTCAGTGGCCTGCCGGGTCCCTTCAGCGGCCGTGACGGCCACTTGTTGAAAAAAAGACGAGCTTGTTCCTGCGTGGGGGGGGGGAGTGAAAATGCCACTATTAAGTGCTGGGGTATTGTGTGTGAGGCACAATCGTCGACCTTTATTGTTTTTGTTTATGGAAGGGTGGTTCCATTTGCGGTGGAAGCGGCTGAGTAACAGGAGCAGGAAATAGAGGCACGTAATTCTATTAGTCAATTACCATGTATCTATTTTCTTTGTCGATAGAGTAAATGTTTGCAAAAACTTCTGATTAGGCAGACCATATGAGGACAAGCTATTCAAAAACGTTATTATTAAAAGAGAAATAAAATTAGATTATTATGTGACAGTAAGATCGCCGCTCTTCGTGCGATCTAACAAGATTGTTAAATGTACGGCAGCAGCCGGTAATAATCGTTGCAAAAAGAATTGCTAAAATCATACCAGCCGAATGTAAAGTATATATTGCCTTATTAAATTCACTTTGTGTTGTTAGACTTAACTTATGACATATAAATAGTATATGCCTACAAGATGGCAAATCACCTATACGAAATATTTACCTTATACTAGGCTCACTTTTCAGATGTTTAAATCAGCTCCCCAAGCTGTCTAAATTTTCACCTAACACGTTCCGTAAAAGAAATACACATTGCACTATGATTGTCTACAAAATAAACAAAATAAGGTAGTAACTGTATTTCAGCACTCGATTGTGCAAAGCTGCGTGTCCATATATATCACAGGGCTATTGACTGGTCTGACTTAGCAGATATTTTTGTTAATGATGTCGCCATATCGTCATTACGTGCTGTGTCAGTACCATACCATTGCCGATCTTCAGAGCCGCCTATAGCGGAGGCTTAACTTCTAAAGCCAGTTCGCAGACTTCATAGGCTTTAGACCATGTCGAATCCGTGGAACCACGTCTCACTGGGTGTCACGGGTAAAAGCCTATTCTACACGGCTGTTGCCAGTTGACACTGATTCTTCTCTTTCTGTTTGGCGCAATTGCCGACAACTTACATATTGCCACATGCATCTTCTCCATCTCCCCGCACTATGGGTAGCTACAGTCGTATCTACATTTTTCAATCACATCTAGCAATTAGCCATGTTTGCTAGCTTCAAAGCTTCCCTGCCCAGAGATCTTCGATGTGTTCTTAATCTGCCTACGTGCACTGTACAAACATTTTAGGCTTCTACTTTTCGCTGCAAACAGCTGCGTTTGCCTTGTCGTCTTATTTTTTCACTGGGAACGGCTGTTCTGACTTCGTTTACCAGGTACTTAGTTACGCTTCGCCTGTCTCTTGGTCATCACTAGTCCTGTTTTTATAATGGCTAGCGCTGCTTCTCGTCTACCGCAATGGTCTCTTAGCATGTTCTCGGGCCGTCCCGGCGTTGATCACATTTTTCAGAGTTATCGAATACTGTAAGTCTATGTCTGTCAGCTGCTCCACCGCGTACTCACTATACGATTTTTGTACAATGCATCACTTGTAGTCGGGTAGATTTTGATACATTGTTGTGTTAAAACGTGATTTCTCTCTCGTCTTCTATATCTCTCGTTCCTTTTGCTTTTCTGCTTTAACCTGTAATGTGGTTGTATTCGAAAGTTCGCGCGCATTTTTCCGTCTTTTGACTCTGGGGCCAGTACTAAATCCCGCAGGACGCGAGTAACGAGCGCGCCGGTCCACGTTGTCCCGAAAGCAGTACCTTTTTGCTGCAGTGCTTTTAGTTTTTATCAAGGGAACCCTATCTTCTAATCCTCCATGACTGTCGCCTGCTCGCTTGTTTCTATACCGTTACGTTATAGCAATGCTATCAGTCACAAATAGAAAATGCAGTTGGAAACATAGACATGTTTGTACGCGCAGTTAAATTTTGTATGTCCCCTTTGCCGCTGACTCGGCCATGTCAGTTCATTAAAGCTGAAGAATTGACGACAAGAAGTAAGAAGCATATCGCTACAAAGAGACGGCGCCAACAACCGAGTGATTCTCTGGCGCGCAAGCGCTAGTGAGAGTCTCATACGCGTTTCCGTCAAAAATATGAGGTAGATTTCGACATTCGCTCCCTCTCTCTCTCGCCCTGTGTCTGTCAATAGTACATTGTGCGCGTTCTCCTGTGACGCGCTCTTTTTAGAACAGCGGATTTCGTAAACAAGTAATACACCCAAGATATTGTCGCAAATGAGAACAGGCGCATTCATGAGAATCGTGTATGGATACGAAAATGAATTTGGAGAACATTTTTATATAACAATCTGTAGTTCCAGCAAAATGAGAACATTTCATATTGCAGCCGGGCAACAACTACTGACCAGCAGAAAACAAACAACATAGAAACATACAACAGCCATTGGTCGTATACAAATAGTAGTAACGCACGTAATTTTTAATTCAACAGTTATGCAAAGATGATACTTGTATACATAGTATGTGCAATGTTACCGTGACACAGAATATGTTTAAGCCTTTTTCGAACTGATTGAGCGTTCTTGAGTTCAATTAACCCGCTACCTCTGCACTCTCATGGATTACACCGACCAACTATGCCCAGATTCCTGTTTGCAATGCGGCCTGGTCCAGATGGCTAACATAGATCTCTTTGAGTGCTTTGGCATGGTAAGCATAACTAACAAGCATGCTACGTCGTTGATTCAAATCTCAGCGTTGCTAAATAATCAGGAAAATAAAGAGAATAAATTAGGAAAAATAATATCTTATTATTAAAGCTAATAACTCTCTGTATATTTGGCGTGCCGTCATCATAGGCCTCTTGAAACCCAGGATAAGTTCAACAAGACCCATTTCAATGAGACCTTTAATGGGAATATCTAAAAACAAGTGATTCCGATGGCTCGTTCACATATGATAGCCAGCAGTGATAAAGAAAATATTCTTATTTGCCATTCGACCAAATATTGGGAACTGTCGTGATGTGACCAGACTCAGAGAATCTCGCAAGGCTCCTAATTCGTCGGCTCAGATGACGAGCGTAGTTTTTGATTCGTGATAGTTGACGGTACCATGGCTTGACGCAGATAGCGATTTTTATTCTATGCAAAGTTAGCACCTTACTAGCCAAAGCTAAATGCGGACAAAGAACGCACTACATGCATTTTTTAATTTGTATGAGAGCCCACGACAACAGCAGGAGTCCACAAAGAACAAGACAGTTGTAATGACAGAGATGGGCGAGAAATAGAGGGACGCTTCTCTGGCGCGCAGCGCCGTTAACGCCCCCCTGTGGCCGGCTTTGATCTGTGATGATCCCTGCACAGACAAACAGGCATTTCACTGCTGTTGGCTGAAGAACCTAGAGCGGCTCTCTTTGTTCGTCTTGTCTCTGGTTTCCTTTTTTCTATTGGTCCCTTCCTGCTTTCACTTTCTCGATTCTTCCTTTGTTTTTTTCGAAGACAAAACTCATAATGGCACCAGTAATCTCTGAAACAAAATTGTGGAGTCTATACTGCCTGGTGACTCCGTATTGCGTGAGAGACGCTGGTCTATATTGGCTTGAAGAAGGTCACTCATCAACAACAACGATACTGATAGATGACGGGCGCTCTAATTCGAGGTAAAATGTATACCTACTGGCCTCACTGCAGCGCTTAGCGAACTACTTTCTGGATCCAGCGGTGGACAATGGACAACAAGAGGGGTATTATGTTGCTGTTTATATAAATAAAACTCTGTAAACAATAAATATTAGGAAATGCACCATGCTTCTACACCTACCATCTATTGGTACACTTATGCGACTAGATGGATGCGCCCCCTGTTATGCGCTGATTTTATCCCGATAATAGAAAAGGATATTAAACTAGAGGCATTAGTGGTCACTTGTGAGACTGTCGAAGCATGGTGGACAGTCGCGTTCGAATACATGATAAACAAGCTTGATTTGTATAATAACTAAGTCAACTTATTCATTCTTAAATCTTAATGAAGCTTTGAACTCTGGAAACTAGCCCACCTCACAGCCACACTTAAACAACACGGCAACTAATACAACACGATTAGTTTAGTTGCAACTTCAAATCAGAATGTATGACAAGTTGGTCTCCTCTCCATTATTGGCAAGAACTTCTATCGTTTGAAATAATTTTTTTTTCTCGATCTTTAAGTACGTTATGCAGCTCTGTGTTTATGGCTCTGGGGCTTTGATTTTAAAAACCTTGTTATAGATACGTCTTTCAACAAACGTATACGGAAGTCTTGCGTTTTTTGTAATAAAAGTACAATTTCCTGCTTGCGTAACGTTATTCTGTAATATATTGTACACATAAAGCAGAAACTAGTTATCAACATGATCTCGAATGATTAGCAACAAAGCTAACATCCCTTCCTGAATTAATTACCTTGTGAGAATTACAGTAATTACCAGACTAGTGGTATATAAGAACTTCTACTAAAAATATCGTTTCATTATACTATGATTTAGTCCGGGCTAGAGGCCATAGATCAGGCTCCCACTGCCACGCTAGCAAGCGTGACTCAGCGAACGTCTGTATGAAATGGCTTTGTCGAGCTTGCAGCCTGGAGGCATTTCGTATTCTCCAAATGTCAGACATCGGGTCAGATCAGACTGGCTCGAAACTGACCATTATATTTTCGATCAGTATCCAACCATATGATATTCGACGGGGGCGTACCCATAGAATCAATAAAAGACCTGCTACAATTGTACCACTGATGCATTTATCTGGTTGAGCGTATCTCGGTGTCCGTCGTCCGTAATAATACCAAGGTAGTTACAAATCCAGAAAAGCAACAAAGCACAACCATCATTCATTTATGGAAGTGTGCTAAAAGCGCGTCCGTATGTAGATTATGCACACATGTGAATTGCACAGTTTAATTTTTAATCAGATATATGCAATAGGACTGCGAGTGGAGTTGACCTGTACAGCAGTCGCACGATGTGCGACGTGACAATTCGTTGGCCTGAGCACGGCTTGATGAAAGGTGGGAAGCTAAATGTTTTTGCTGGGACATTACCAGAGGATATATCTTTCCTTAAAAATATAGCCTCTGATAGCTAACACACTAGTCGGCAGAGGAAACTACATCCGTTGTATAACCGAAAAGTCCGTAACGGCGTAGGAGTAATGTGTTCGCCTTCTAAGCTCGAGGGACACGTGGTGGTCTGGCTTCAGATTAGGACGTAGAAACACTTTGTTTTGGATTAAAAGCGGGTAGCCGTCTGATGGAATGTCTCACGATAATACCACACGAAACGTTTAGATTTTTTATCACAGCCGTACGAAATGAGCCAGAATAGCCAGATTGCAGCTACGCGAAAGCCCAGAATTTGTGTGAACCAGTCGGAGACGATGCTTGGACCCCGCTGTTCAAGCCGCTCCAGCGTAGTAGACCGCTGCAGCAGATGAAACGGGGGAACTCGAGTACGACAAATTTCTTAATTACGAGATAGGAAAACTGGAATTTCACCTGCGCTGAGATGGTCCGATATCAATTTTGAAAAAAAAATTGCGGCTTTAAAGTGTTTTGGAAGCTATGGTCATCTTCGGTCACCTGGAAAGCCAAAAAAATCTGACAATCGGAGACAAGAGCAGATCGTCGTATGCGGAAAGTCAGGTGCTTATTGTAGTTCACTATTCGTTCCGAGTATGTGATTTGAGAAGAAAAACACTGAAGATTTAATGTAATCGGATCGAAATTGATCAATAGTCGCATAAAAATATCAGCAAACAGTTCATCATCAACATAAAAAAGTCATCGACTAAAAAGTTCTACATATGTACAAGTATATTCCAATATGTCCCGTTGTTCTTACTTGATTTCTTCGATACGGCCGATAACATCTTCCGCTGGTCCTCTCCATCACGAGGAACGGAGCCACAGGCGACCGGGAATAGCCCTATATTACAACGTCAAAAAGCGCTACGAGTAATGTCACAGATACGCAATCATTTATTACGGTAGACGTTTCGAGGCCGTAGCATTGATTAGTAGGATAGTGCAGGTATGATGAACTATTTAAATAAAGGCGGCGGCGGCGGCAGAAACCATTGGTACTTTACGATACATGTATCATCAAAGAAATCGACAGTTTGAACGGTGTAACGAAAAAGGAAAATATATAGCGATGACAACGAAAACAATATTAATAATGACACCGACTTATTGGCCCAACGCAGAGTCTGTACAATTCTACGAATAAATTAATGGTAATCATATAGTAGTGGGTATGGGTCTGCTTCAAATGCACGCTTTCCCTAATAAGTTGCCTTCATCGCTTTAGTCTATTCGAACGGCACGTAACGACGGACGTATAGCCGCGTGGCGGTTCGGCAGTCAGATAGCGTCGCCAGATCCGACGGCTCCTTTTGTGTGCTCACCGATGCCGCTTATGGATACTAAGCGGACGTGGTAAACCGGTAGAAATCTCGCTTTCTATAAATAGGCCATATTGCACGACGAAAACGGTGTAGTTCCGTATTTGCCTATTTCATTCTGTGAAAGCATAATACTAAGTAAATACTTATTACAAGCATACGTCTGTATCATAGACAGTTAAGTGGAATGGCCAAGGAACGATGCGTTTATTCAGTAGTAAAACAAGACAAAAAAAAAGGTAACCATAACAACAAATTCATTGTAGAAGCACAATAAGAAACAATCTAAACGTCGCACAGTGTACGAGATAGCGCGAATCAGACATCCTGATTCAAAGTATTGTTGTTATTGTTACATTAAAAGTATATCTGGGGTTGATGCAAAAGATTAGATACGTTGCTGGCCCGTTGATGTGCCCGTTCGTCTCGTATCGCGAAAATGCTATTTCGCTTAGAAAATGAGATCTAGCATGGAAGGAATGAGGTTGAGCAAAAACAAAAAAAAACAATGAGCAAATGACAAATAATTGAGTAAATTTGCTTTAGAATTAAAACTCCGATGTAATCTCGAACTTCATTTCTAACTTACTTTTGCCACTTGGATAGTTCTCTCTAGTTTGTTCACAAACTATCCTATATGCTTATAGTTATATACAACAAAAAAAAAAACATTTCGTTGGCAAACTGTTGATTCTAGTTGACAGAAATTGTCCAAAAATATTTTACATCCTGGGAGCTGCCACTATCGAAAGAGGCACCGCATCGATACACCGTGGTGTCACAGCGACAAATATCTACCTACATATTGCCAACACCGTAGACCCGAAGACAGTCAATTGAACAACTTCAATTGAATCCAGTCAATGTTTACATATTCCACAAAAGGTATGGGTAAAATATATATATATATATGTAAGAACAACGAGGGCCTTCGTTATGCGATGCCCTATGCCTCATCGCGAAAGCATATTTTTTATAGTTTTAGATAGGATGTAATGTACTATCGTTTTCGATGCGTTTATATTTGCTATGCATTTTTTTTTTATATCTGTAAGGTATATATTATAGTTCTTTTGATTTTATAAATGAGGTAATTTTCAGGTGATGTTGCTAACTTCGGTCGTTTTGAATGTTGATTATTAAGTACACTGTATGCGTGTGTGTAGCTATACATACGTAAATATTGACTCAGGCGATTACAGAGAGCTGGTTTTCGTCAAATGTTAGTGATGCCTTCTTAAAGAGGGGGCCAGAAGGAGCTAGCAAAGCACTACAGGAAAAGATCAGTGGAAGTAACTTATATTAACTTTCCGAGAGACCATATGTGCCAGCCATTGTTAAGGCCAATTCTAAAATCTGTCATTAGTTATTTGATTTCATACACAATCACTGATAAATGGTTTTTATCAATATATTATATACTGTATTGAATTTAAGTATATGACGTGTTTGTTTCTTGATTTTAATATGATTAGAAGCAGTACCGGTAACTTAAATATGCTCGCGCCTACCTTGGCTAGCGCCGACTCAGCCGTAATCGCCGTTTTAACTTAATAATAAATTGCTAACAACGTTACTAAAGGTAATCAGGGCAATTTGTGTGACTAAAGAGAGTTACTACTTGTTATTTAACCATCACGGATCATTGACCCAGTCATTTCCAGCCTTTTTCTTTTACCTCTCACAGTCGAACAACACTATCTAACGACGTTATCGTAATGTTTGTCAGCTTTGGCAAGTGATGATACATTAGCGTTATCCGTGCCAGCGGCTGGCAGAAGCCACACAGCAACGAGACATTAAAAAAAAAAACAATCGTACCAACCTCTATCGCTCTATGAACGTTTCTTGAACAATATTAGAATTTGCCAAAACGTATTTTCATTTCCCCTTTCTGTGCGTCAGGCGGGGAAATCGCTAAAAACAGAAAAGGTTCTGAAAGAAACGTCGATTATTATAGTCTGAATGACACGCTGCTTCCGGCAAGCCTGTCCGGAAACCATGTAGCTGCTATTGTTGTCTCCACGCGGTTTCCACCGTCTCAGTGTCGCAACGATCACATGCTATACGAACGTACCGCCTCTGCCTAAGCAGAGACCTACTTTAATGCCAATAACGATGGTCCAATAGATGCAGACGATCCACTGCAGCAGACGACGACGACGACGACGCCAATTACGACAACAAACCAGCGAGCAGTGAAAGTTCAATTCTCAAAATAAAATACCCGCCGCCCCCTTCCTGCATCTTTTCACTCGGCTACCGGCGCGGGGATCAGTAGCCGTGTCAGTTGTCAAAGCTCGCGTACTTTTCGACTGCGAAGCATCTGGTCCCGTCGTCGTTGTCTGCCAGCACAAAAATACATTGGAACGAACACCTAACAACATCATTTTTTTTCGAACGCCATCGAATACGCAGCAGAGACGAGACGTCATTAGAGAATGTTCCCCCCGTACCTATCATAGATGGATAGATCTCTAGCGGTGGAAAAGTTGCAGCGGCGGCAGCACTAGCAACAACAATAACGTAGCAAGTATATGGCGATATCATCAAAATACCATTTTGCATTGACGTTTGCTTCGCATGTGATCATCGTCATCATCATCATCAGTATCGGCAGAAGCGTCTGCTAGTGCATGCTCTGGCTACCGGTGCAACATATGTCTTTTTACCGATTCAACAACCATTTCACGATGGCTTTCGCCATCTGCACCACTTCGATAGCTTCAACTGCTCGTATTACGATTAGATGGGAACACCATTACATTTGACGGCCTGGCATGGACAAGGCGGTGTAAGATAACTTTAGCATGGGTGGTGGTGGGGATGGGTAGAGAAAAGCGTCAAAGAGGGAAGAGAGTCCGAGCGGGGGGCGGGCACGGGGTGTGTGGGGACAACATTTTCTCAAGCCGGCAGTATTGTTGGGCCATTGCGCTCTTTCAGGTACATAGACACGTGCCGACCGCCTATATGCAATGATCTGTCCTGTCCGTTATCGTACGGGCGTTACAGCGCACAATGCCGCTAACACCATGGCCGTCCTCCATGCGCGAATC
The DNA here is from genome assembly GCF_002443255.2 of Varroa destructor. NCBI lineage: Eukaryota > Metazoa > Arthropoda > Arachnida > Mesostigmata > Varroidae > Varroa > Varroa destructor. The sequence goes on along the minus strand of NW_019211455.1, from coordinate 44,498,599 downwards.
GCGTTGTTGCTAGCAACAGCACCAGCCTTTCGTAGCAGGTTTCCGTTAACCATTGTCACAAGCCCGAAAACATAATCCTTGATGCCAGAGCCAGCAGGCGAAAAAAAAAAGAAAATATGCAAATGTGATTTTGTCTGGCTATTCGTTTGTTCTTCCGCTAAAGCTAAAGGTACCTAAAAAACGAAATTCTTGCAAATGACGATCTTTGCACAAAGCGTTGTCTATCAGTTTGTTGATTCTACATACATATACGGTGTTTGTGATGGCATTATTTAGACAATGGATTTTTCGTCCTTCTCGTTTTTTGCGGAGGGTTCTAACGACTTTTGGCAACAAACGTCAGTCGCAGTGTTTCCCAACTATTGTACCTTAGTAAGTGGTAACGGAAAAACCAGATCTGAGGAATAGCTGAGGCAGGCCTAAAAACACGCAGGTATCACGGCGTGTAACGGGTTTGTGTATTTATAAATTCTTGACGATATGGCAGTGCAACCGCCTTTACGTTTGGTCGATAGCAACTGACGAAGTGCGAGTTGGCACCGACGAAAAAAGCCGTATGCTTTTTTTAACCATTATCGATCCCATGTGACCGACCCATCACTACGAATTAAATTTATCGCCTCTGATCTCATTTCGAAATGGACGTGCGAGACGCTTATTCCACTGGAGCTAAATTATACACTTTGATTCAACTGATAAAAGCGTATTCCTCTTAGATACTGTCGATACGATTAATGGTGCTATTGATATTTTCTACCTAAAAGCTAGCCTTCAAAATTTGCATAAGTCGCCGAGTGACTGCAGACGCCCCAAAATGACCGGCAACTCGACGTCACTATATCGCAACAACAACCAATTTAACATATGCACATAATAATGATAGTATTAGCGCCTCTGTGTGCATGTTCTACATCCATAAGAAGTTATGTTATTTCTATATGTTTTAATCTGCCAAGCGCTCGGCGTTCAGTCGCCGTCTGCCTCCGCTGGGCGTGACAACTCTTGGGCACAAGGACCTCTCATCAACGACAGTAACACTACGGCAACGGAGATAGGCAGCAATTTACTATCAACTCTCGTTATGTGCAGCAATAAAAAAGAAACCAAAATTTAGAGATGGACGGTAACAGAAGTAAGCAGTGCTTCTCGTTTACGTGAAGATATACTTGACGTTCTCTTCCTGCGCTCCTTTTTGTCTCCCCGTATCGTTGTATCGTACAAGTGTTCGCCAGGGTACCGATGTACCGTTGTGATAGCATACGACATGAGACCGGAATGTTACGAACCGCCTAGAATTTGGGATTGGTCAAAAGGAACGAAAGGCAGGACCAACGTTTGAAGGCAGTATGACGAATTGGATTCATGCCGACTTGACATCGGAATCAAACCGTACTCCTACGGCTGAGCCAGTATAACTGTGTGTTTAATATTTCCTGCCTTCGGCCTGTTCCCTGCGGATGTTGCCGCTCTGTTCATACCCTACGTTTTTCGCTGATTCACTGTTGCTCGAGTAATTTAGTAGGGTCACTGCTATTGCAGGCATGGTTGGCGCCATCCCATCATAGAGATGTTAATATCAATACATTTCAATACTGTTATCACGAACGGTATCGGCTTTCTTGCTTCGCATGGTTGCAATAGGGACAATGCGTACAGGGAACTTCGTCTCTCTCTCTCTCTCTCTCTCTCTCTCTCTCTCTCTCTCTCTCTCTCTCTCTCATTCATCTCAGCGACTTTACTCTCTCAGTTTGTGGATTCGCCTATTTCCTCATTCCCGAATCAGACCTAGCCAAGACCATGTTTCGCTATTCGTCCGCAGACAACTTTGTTGCACCCGCACAAAAGAGGACGAAGCTTTACTCAGTAGCTTAGTCGAGGGACGCACATATGCAAACAAATATATTATGCCCTCACAGGTAGATATGAATCCTTCTTAGCGCCGCCCCATTTGTAACCATTTCCACTTCTTTTTCATTTTGAGGCCATTAATTTATTGGCGCTGCCAGGTTTCTTGCCCTGATTACTCCCTTCACTTCGTGCCATTAGAGCTATATTTACTGTCCATAGTTTTTTTTCCAAGACTCAGTACTAGCCCATATGTGTGAACAGAGCAGATGGGCAGACGACAGCAACCGGTTGTTATCCGTTCATCATTATAGCGCTATCGGGGGCAAAGAGTAGGTGATTGGAGCGTTGGATCGACTCTTATTAAGCCTTGCACTTTGTGTGATTTGTTTGCCCTGAGTTTAGTGCCGTGAACTGGAATGACAGTTTGTTTGAATAACAGGTTGAAAGAGACTACCGTTTTGGGAGTAAATAGGCTCTCAGCATTTTGCGATGGGTCAGCCGCTCCTCATTATTCAAGTCGGGGATGGCAATTTCATTGGATTATTTGTACCTGTGCGTATAAACGATAACGGTGAATATATCTGTCTGCTAGACAAAGTTCAACAAGGGATAACAAGGATGCACCGATCTTACTAAGTTGATCTGGGCAACGGTCAATCGAACCCTGATTTTAGAATGTCCTTAGCCTGCCCTTGTCGCCTCCCAGTTTGGCGTTAGTAACATCAATTAGTTTGACGTAGCCGTGTCATAATTACAAATCCACGTGCTGAACTGATCCAGCTTCTGACCTATCTTCTGTAGCAGCTTTACTGGTTATTCACGCCCGCGTGATCTGTTGCCGCCTATCGTTGTCAAGTTGTTACACAAATCGAGCTCACCGCTGTTCGTAGCTATGCGTCGTCCTGTGCTGCCGCTGCTTTCCGAAAAGACGCCTGATTGCCAAAATCATCGGAGTTGAATTTTCAGCATTATGAAGTGGCGTTAAGGATAGCGAACGAGAAGGTTTCTGTATGTGGCGATCGTATGGTGGTCGCGACATCGCTGTGGTCTTCTGTAATGGCAACTAGCTCTTGAGCTTCTTCGCACAACCAGCAGTAGTAGCAACGGCGTCAACAGAACATAGGGTCAGTGCGGTGGCGGCTGAAGCCAGTGAAGACGGCTGAAGGCATTTACCTATTTATGTAACACGTTTACTAACTTGGTAACGATGCGGGCGGTCCCAAATTGTCATCGTTCGTTTTTTGTCATTTCGTGACTACTGCTTTGATTGTTGATGTTGGACCTGCTGACGCGAAGGCGCTCCCGTCGGTAGAAGTATTTCGAAAAATGATGACGATGATGGGAAATGATAGCGATGTTAGTGGCGGTTGGAATCAAGATAATACTGAATGGCGCTGTCGTCAAAGGCTGGCCAGGTGCCGATATCAGAGAACGGTTCATAACAAAGAAACCAGCAATTGATATAGAAGATATTGCGGTAGTAATAACAATCTGCTGGGACCCAGGCAGTAGCTTCAATATGTTAGCACTTTCGCTTTCCCTAAAGCGAGTATTTTGCTGTTGTTGCTACTCTATTGCGTTATTGACAATACGTTTTAATTAGCTTATTTACGAAATAGTCGAATATTATTATGGTTTTGTTATTATTTAGATTTTCTCTCTTCCATTTAAACGTTTAGTTCATTACTACGACAATCGTTCTTTGTCTTTTCCCTGCCGAGTGTTAACGGCATGGAGTGCGTAAAGAACAAAACTCGATATATTACGAAGTAGCGAGGATAACTGTACATGGTAAAGGCAAAAGCATAAGACCCAGAGAGAGGTGACAGCAGGAAGAAGGAAGTGGCAACGTTAGTGGAAGAAGGGGCTTAAGACCAGATGGGGCAAGCTTAATTGTGTCGCGGATTTTCTCGTACGCTGACTCATATGCTTCGTTATACTTCAAAAACCAGAAGCAAAACCTCAGGCTGGCATTTCATGATTGTTATTATTATTATCGTTTATGGAACCTAGAGGCTGAATAATTCCATTCATGGCAGAGCGGACTGAATTGTGTTGGTATAGAATCGCTCTCGGCGTCGATAACTATTTTTCTTTCGTCGTTAATAGAACGAACGGTGCCGGCAAATTTTTTCTAATTGCTGTTTATGTGTTACTATTTCTAGCTGCCTTACACTATATAGATATAGATTTTGTGTTCTATCTACTCTCAATAGATCGAAAAATTTTAAGAGTTTTCTGAGGGTCAATGCGATGAGTGTTTTCGTTCACTGTTTTTTTAATTATCAGGCATTCTGTAGTGAAGAACTTTTTTTTATATAAGCAAATAACGGCATCGTTCGCCTGACCAACGAGTCTAAACGAAATAATTTTACCTGATCTCTTGAAAACATTGCAGGATAAGCCTGATCAAGAGCGTATTTTTTTTCTGTAATTTTACAGACTAGCACTATTATTAGCGGGGTCAATAGTTACTCTATAATGGACTTCGCGAGTTCGTAGGTCTTTGCACGCACATGCACCAACTAATCAACTGAACGTAATAGAAAATAAAAGAAATGAGCAAAATTTCCACATGTGAATGTGTAGAGACGCAAAGATTATCAACCAACAGCGTTACTCAGATCAATCGAATTATTCCTACGCTGCATTAATAATTACTGACTGCGACTTGTTTTTTTTTTCGCTCTTTCTGTGTAGCGGCGGTGGTATGCCTCGTAGTCAAACAAACCCGCTGTAATCATTAACACATTGTATAGATTTGGCAACTTGAGCCGGGTTACACGATGCCAATATTTGAACCCAGTCGCAACAGCGAAGATAAACGAAACGGTGCGCAATTCTGTGAGAGATGGTTTCTGTACAACTCAAGATAATGACCCGTGCGCTGTCATCGTACGTCCTCTGTAGGAATGGCACAGAAAGTGCCCACTAAACCGGATACCTAACCAACTCTTCTGACGCTGAAATATTTTTCTATTATATTTCATCTACCGAGCAAAGTGTGAATGAGTACATCTGATCCGCTTTGTAAATCAACACACTGACGTATTAACGCCGTCTAGCTGATGCCAGTGGCGAAGGATTGGCTCTGGCATGCTTCACCACGTCCTGGGTCGAAACATGTGTGAAAATCCGGGGCCAGATGCCGCCGTCATGGTCGTCCTGTGTCAGTGAAATCCGTCAGAATCAACGATAACGGCGGCGGCGGCGGCGTCGTCAACGGATATCCTGGTGTACTACCCGATGATTCTACTACATCCGTTAAAATCTGTACGCCCAGATAAAGTGTTCCTTTCCCTCACAGATTCCTTCATCGCAAAGTTCGGCGAAGTTGGTTCGAGTGTCTGTTCACCCTGTTGGAAGCCACACAGAGGCGGTACTTGCTGATGGCGGTCAGTTTCTGCCGACGATTCAAATTGTCACTTGTCGTTGATGAATTTCAGCTTTCTATATTTCTAGGATTAGTTAGAAAAACATAATATAAACGTGGGGGGTCGTCGTACGTGTATGCACATACAATAGATAGACCCGATGATGAATTTGCCGGACGATGTGACAAACCGAGGGCTGTTTAAGGCAAAAAGTGCGGGTCAGGCATGTAGCCTCGATTATGCCTGAACTACTATGAACGGCGCTGTGAATTTATGCTGTCAGCGTCAACAGCACATACATAGCCAGGCCTTATAGCAACATCAAACAAAAAAAAAATAGACCGGTTTAGCAATAATGCTACACACAACAACAAGTTCATATATACCACGCCATTAAGTCGAAGGTTTAGTCGTTGGGCGGGGCTCACAGAAACCTCAGATCGTGCCAAGCGTAATGTTAGCACAGCGCTAACGTAACTAGATAAAGAACGGGTACATTTTTTAATGGGTAACAGAGTAAGCATAACATGTAACGAACTGGTAAAGGTGAGCACTTTTTTATTAAATTAATATTAAAAATTAAAAAACCAAAAAAGAAAAGTAGGACAGAAAGTTCATATATATATATATATATATATATAACATTGATAATTATTCTCATTACTAAGGAAAAGGAAGGAAAACATTGTGGGCGACTACCGCCACGCTGCATTTTTAACCCAGTTCTCTGTATGAAAATGAACCGGAATGAAATCTGAAAGGATTAAGACTAGGTCTATGAGTAAGCTGTACGTATTTTAGGCTCGTAAACTATTGTTTTTGCAGCTGCTATTGGAAGGGCATAGTGTCAAGTGGAAATCTGCTCTTTTACACGAATGATCTTCCAAGCCGCCATCTTTTTTAACCAACTTTTCGGCCGGTTATGCTAGGAATGTTTACCCTCATGTTGTCAGTCTACCCATAGTATTAAGGGATTCAAACAATCGAAAAAAAGTAAGATCGATAAGAAAAGTCAACTTAGGTATTTTTCATGAGAAATTAGGTAAACAGGAATATGGCCCACACACTAGATATGGTCGGTATACGTATGCTTACAACAAATATTATCACGCCACGGTCGAAATATAAACAACTCTTATGCAATTTCATTGCTAATTAACATTTTTACATGGTTCACTATCTAGTGCTTCAGAGTGTTTTAACAAGGGGTGTGTATGTTGAATAGTAGAGGCATAGGTTGATTTAAGGAAGCAGGTTCCGCCCGTGATTATTCATCGAAATGGCGGGCGCTTGCCGCGAACGCTGTCCCCTTTCGTAAATATTTGTACAGCAAGAAAAAATAAATATAGGCTTTAATGAATTGTGTGTACATGTACATAACGTTGCGAATTACCTCCTCCATCACAATTCTGTGCCAGAAGAGTACTTGGCCCTTACTAACGCATTATATATGACCCTGTTTGGGATCAAAACCTGTTTATTTTCGTGTTCGGTAACAATTAGCTTTTTACAGAATGGCATGAGCATAGAGCAGTAAAATTTGCGTATTTACTTACTTTTTATGGTATTATCCAGTCGCAGAATCAGTACCCTAGTACAGCTTCTACTACATTTACGTTGCTGCTTGATTGGTCTTCGATGTGTTTCTGTTTTACGTTCCTATAGTGCACTGACTTAACGGATTAAGCGTACTTTCCTAGCAAGCCGTCAGTTCTTTAATGGTTCAGACTCATTACTAGCGATGTAAGGGTAAGTTCGACCTAGGTACACCGAGATCATTAGTTAGCTTCGGATTTGCCTTTCTTTAACTCGATGTGCAACTCTCTAACATTAAGCAAAGATTTCTTTTAGGGGGTGCGGTACATCCCTGGCCGTTGAGAATTCGCACGTTTCAATCGATGTTAATGGCGTATTTGACACAGTGGTCTAAAGATCGAAGCGTTGTTCGCTAGGCCTAATAACTCATCTAGATTTTACCGCGGTTTTCAACCCTTTATGATGTGTATATTAGGGACAGATCTGTGTGTATGTGTTTATGTGTGTGACTGGCTAACACATTTGTGCTATTAGTGGTAGCAACTCGTGATTACAATCAGCAGTGCAGACGATAGCAGTAGCTAATAAACATGGGCCTATCGGAACGCAAAAATGATCCATTTCGAATTGAATCTATAACGACTACATAAAATCATCGACGACCAAATAAGTTACTTGGCGCACTTAGGGAAGATGCTCACGTTCGAGCATCTGCACAATTATGAGCTTCAATTAATAATACGTGCAAAGGGCATGAGGTAGTTTTCAACCACTGCCTCGATCTGAATCCCCTTAAACATGGGTGCATAAACAAATATCATATGTAGGGTCGCTAGTAACTGAATTTTCGGAAAAGCGCAAGCTACTAGTCAGCGAAGTTTTTCGTATCTGTTGATAAGGTTACGACAGACATAGCAATTTTCCCATTCCCCAGAGGGCCCGTCCGCAATTCTGCCGTTACGCGGATCTTACGTTGTCACTGCCGCAATGCCATTGTTTCATAATAAACGGCTGCGAAACTGGCTTCGAACGAAGCTAAAAGCCCGCATGAAACACGAACCCACGATACGATTCCTTCCATTCCACCATTACAGGAGCAGCTTCGCCGCTTCTACGTTTTGGTCCCTACCGAATCTCTTGATTCGACGCGAGCGTCGCGTCTCAATTTTTTCTAGTCAAGATTTAGTAGTTGCTGATTCGCAATAGCCTTGTAGCAGTTGCTCTTCTTACAACAAGAACACCGCGTAATTGCCGACACAAATTAATATATCATTATAGTATGTAGGCGCCGGGTGTCTATGTACATGCGTTCATCTATGAGTGATTATATACATGTGAGAGGTTTTTGTGTTTGTCTGTGGCTTCCAGGACATTTACGTATGACCAGGTGATGGTCGCCATGGCAAAGCCAACTAGATGAAAATGCTTGCAGTTAGGTAAACGAGAAGAGGACTATTGCCTTTTGAACTGAGCAGATAAGGCGAATGCGCACGTACGATACGTACAATTGGGAGTCTTTTGTACCAGGACGGTCGGTATGATTACACGTTACGTGGCGTTGCGCTATATTTGATTGCCTTATCATCACTCTTATTTTTATTATTACGGTGATTATTATTATCGTGACTATCACCGTTACGCAGCTAGTAGACGGCAGGTGCCGACTAAAAAAGACATCATTATAGTTCAGCGCATTCGAATTTAAGTTGGATATTTACTTTGGTTCTGATAGAAAATACAGTGTATGCTAATTAGCGTGTCGCGTTGTGTTTTGCTATGGTATCACTAGACTGTGATTAAGCTCCCTGCCGGTTCATGTAGAATACAAAGCTTTTAGAAGCTGCACACATATTAAGGTTTTACATTGTCGTATTCTGATCTGTTGTCGCTGAGATTACCCTCCAAATTAGCAATTGTTGTTGATCTTGTTGTCTTCGTCCGCGCGTCTTCAGCCAGACGTTACTATCGCCAGTGACGCAGCGTCGAGCGTGCCCGGATTAGCTACTTCAAAGGAGGACAAGCTTCTACGGCTTCAACTGACAGGCACAAACAAATCAGACCTACAATATGTTTACTCTAACAAGTAACCGTTTGATGTGTAACGTTGCTGGCATAGCAGTTGTTCTAAATTGGACAAGGAGGAAAAAGGGGTTTGAAAAGTTATTACAGCAATCGCTTGATCTTATGGTGAGGTCGACCTGAGGTGCTCCACGAAATTTAACTTCGAGGACAATCGTTAGGGGTCAAATATATGAGAAGGATTTCTAGCTATCCTGGGTTTTTTTTTCTCCGTCCCTTATAAATATAAGAAGACTTCGTAATATCAAATATTGCTGGAATCAGAACACAGGAATCGGTTAAAAGTGGACAGGTGATTTAATAGGCACCCTGAGCCGACTAAAAAATTGGGGATGAAAAAACATGCGCACCGTTATGGCGCTTAATTTGAGCGAAGTAGTTTAGGTCAAAAATAAGATTCGTTCTTGCTTGGTTATTAGGGATTACCGGTTCTATTGGATTAAGTAGCTCGAACATTGGGTAACATCGATTAGAATTAGGCGTATTAATAGACTGGGATAAACATTGGAGATGGTAAAGGGGCGAGCAGGTAACAACGTCGTCACTAATAGTAGTAATGACGCAAAACCTGAATTTGTTATGACGCAAATACTGAATTTGTTAGACCAACGTTAATACAAATCTTCAAATATCTTCTCCCTAACCAACCCATAGACCTAACCTAACCTAACCCATAGACTGAACAATTCCCATCTCACAACATGGATACGGGTTCGAACAACTAATGGACGCAGGAAAAGCACGCCTACCATTCTCGGAGCTGCAATGCCTTTCTTACATCATCCACTATATATAATATATGTAACCTAGACTACAAAAGGCACATATACGTCGCCTATGAAAATATATAAACATCTTTCACTATCTCGACACACGGCCATACCGATTAGAGTTGTTTACCGCAATGTCAGCCTATGAAGTTCCATGTATAGGTTGACACAGCCTAAAAGTGTCAACCTTGCTCAAGAAATTGCCGTGCACTGTCTTCGGAATGGTCTGGCTAGCGATTTTGTATGGAAGCTCGTCGTGTTTAATTAGTACCTGCCCTGTCAGCTCATCTAGGTTCCGGAAACGTAGGTTGCCTTTCTAGTTTCACTCTGAAAATATGCTTCTGAAAAATATGCTAGTCTGACATGTTCTGCGGAAATAGTTAGCTATGAGCAAAAGTAAAACCTGCGGGGAAGTATATCTTTGGAAATGGAAAATTGATCTGGGTGTTATAGAATTTACTGGGAGTAACACTAAAAACGTATCATCCGTAAGATAGATCATTGTAATGTTTTGGTTAGTGTATAATTTCATTCACTACGATCGACGACAGGTTCGGAAACAGGTTGGAACAGTACTTCGTGTTATTTTTTATACGTTTTTAAAAGCGTTTCTATTAAAAAAATAGTGGATACGATGGTGCCAACATATTTCTTATAGGCATATAGTCTTATAGACGATAAGGTGATTATTAGTTATTGAATTCCATATAGAAACACTCCTTTTCATATTACCAAAACGAAAAGAGCAATCCAAGTCTGTTTTTTCCCGGAGTATCGAGCTCCGCGAAGCCCTTGACGAATTGCTTTTTCAAAGTGAGAATTCGTTCGAACTGAAAATTCAGCCAAACTCAGCTATTTATTCATCTTGAGTCAACCTCGTCTCTTCATGCATCAACCCGACTTTGGGACGTAACGTGGAAATCGTATTTTACCTCTTCTTTAAAATTATCTCGATAACGAATGGCTGATGTACTCCGACAATATGACTATGTGACTACGTCCGAGATTGGCCAATGAGGATTGTGGTTGGTCGCACGGTGCCGTACGACCGAATGGCGACATGGCCTTGTTTCTGTAAATGCGTAAGGAATTATCCGCCTGTTTGCGCTGATACAATTAGACTTCGTGTTTACCTGGGTTTCCTGTTTCTTGTACAGGCCTCGACCTTAACTTGGAAATTAGCTAGTAGAGCTTAAATATAGCTAAAGAGACCACAAGTCTAGATATCTTGAACTGTTTGTTGTCCTTCAAATAGGACTGTCATCTGTAAAGTGAGCGTGATCGTCGGAACCCCACATAGATTGGGTGGTACCAGAGACCGTCACAGTGAGAATAGCCTATAAGACTATAATTTGACGGCAGACTGGATTCGGTATGTTGGACGCAATAGGAATAGATACAATATAATGCAAAACAAATGCTGGCCTCACGATCACTATTTTTGCGTATGTGTAACGACGGTTACTAGCATTTAAACAGATGAGAACAGAAGTGAGTACCGTGCACTTATGAAACGTGTCTCCATAACGCCAGCTTTACCGTTAATCAAATGAGAAGAATTACTAGAAGAAGCAAACATTTGCCGTGTGTCTATGTTTTTGTGCTTCACTGGGATCTGTGTCTGGGTGATCCACTTATTTGCATGGACGTAACTGTTCATTCATATCAATTCCTCGTTAGCCATAACACTTACGTCTAGCGTAGCAGCGTTAGATAAGCCACGAATATTATCTTTTTATTTCTGGACAAGATCCCATCGCCTTCACGCTGAAGGGATGTTATGGCGTCAGCTATTAATAGCATTATACGGTTGATCCGCTCGAATTCCTCCAAGTTTCTAATTCTCTTTTCAGACAGTCATCATCGTATTTTTGTTTGTTTCCATTATACAAAAGCATTGTTAACAAGCTGACTTCATATCGAAAACGGCTCATTTGCGATATCCTTGCATAGCATTGAATTCCAGTAAATGTGTTTACTGTTACGGTATATGTAATAGCTAGTTACCTTATTCGACAACCGTACACACATACCTATATACATACATATCCATATAGAAGCCCTATATTGTCGATAACAATGCCCGCAATTCTGTGACCTATGCCAATAAAGTTCATTGTAAAAAATAGTTCGTGCTATGAAACAGAGAAAATAAGTTCACAACGCATCCTCATTCTGACCTTGACAACTAAAGAAGTACAGCAAATATGGTCTTTCTAAAATTTAATCGAAACAAAGATTAACCAATGGCACATACATTCAATTTCCGTATGTATGCACCAGATCAACCAACGAATGATATCATCGATACTTAGTACCGCTCAGCATATCGGCTTCCATCATCTTTGATCCGGTCGGATACGATGACTTTGTAAAACAAGATCGTCACTAGGATTTAACCCTGGTTGTCTTCTTTTTTTGTTATTTTGCCTAATGCGAGCTCGTCTGCTCATGCTAGTCTATTGGTCGCGTATGTAAATACGTGCCAACAATCCTGGCGTTTTTCGGCCTTCTTTGGAGACGCTGTACCTTTAACGAGCCTATAAAGAGATGCCACGTTCGACTGAACGACAGCAAGGCATTGCGCTGCCTCTCAGCGTCAACATATTGAATCCCCGTAACGCATCGTCTTGTATGAACTGATTGTTGTCCGACACTCAGCTCTCCCTTCGGAACCAGTACATCCCCGGCCAGCTTGACACAGTCTGTCAATTCTCTACCCATGACAATACTCGTCATTCGACAATGCATCGGCTGGTCTTCGGCGTTTTCACAGCGGCGATTCAATCAGTTCACCGACAACTTGTTGCGGCCACTCTATGCGAAGTTATTGGCATGATCCCTCCCCGTCCCCACTCTTTCTTGCTTCCTGGCTCGCTGTGTCTGGTTTTCGCGCTTTAGGCCGCGCCCGTCACGTTATGGGACCTATTATGGGTATTTACTTCAATGTCAAGAGACTACAGCGATCATAGAAAGCAACACCAGGAGCATTAGGGCCAACATTTGCGACAGCAACAAAGGCAACGATAAAAAGTAGTTTTTCTCTCGGTTTTTCTTCGCTGGGCTGCCTGCCGCTGGGTTACATCCCCGATCCCGGGTCTGCCCTGTATAGCTAACGGGAGCAAGAACAGTGTGGTTCGTAGTACTTCCCAGTCCATACGATAGGGCGTTACCAATACCCGAGAGGCTGGGGACTGTGAAGCGATTCACGCAGATGGCCTTCGCTCGTTCTTGAAGAATTTTCGTTTTTTTATTTCGGCGTGTACTAGTCGGTGTTAGACGTTCGCCATGGACCGCTTGGTGTCGACGAGATGACGAATAATATTACCATTAATCTGACTAGTAATTATATATATATATATATATATATATATATATATATATATATATATATTCATTCATGGACGTGTTTGAATGCATGTGAGAGAATAAATTTATGCGATGGGCACGTACATGTGTACAAGCAGGTCGAAACGTTTTCTATTATCCATTGTATGTATACGTAGTTCATACAAACGCGCATAGATGAAATAGAATGTCGAAAAATAACAGCAGAAGTATAGTATCATGCATAAGTGCAATGGTACGCTTTCAATACTTTGACCCTCATTTGACTATTTAAAGCCATTGCTGTTTTTCTGCTCTGGCATTTCTGGTAAGCTGGACGCCGCTGAAGGCCAATCGGACGAAACCCTCAGCTTCGGAGGGCCATCAAAGGCAGCTCTCTACTAAATATTCTTTTGGTCTCTATAATAGCTGACATCAAACAATAGACGCGGTTCGCTACGACGACGTGATATACAGTTGCCAGATGAATTGTCTGCTATTGAAATCATTGATATATATATATATATATATATATATATAAATTTGCGGGCGGTTGAATCTGTTCTTTATGGGAGGCTAGAAAGCTCCGACTTTTCTGTTAGACCTGTACTACAGCTTTAATTTTCTCGCCATAGAATAATACAAAACTGCACTAAACGTAAGTTATCGATAGCAGCGATTGCTCAAAATGCTGGTAGCGGCGCTGGCACAGCTCATGCTGTGAGTTTCGGTGAGCTTTTACGGTACGGAACACTCAGACAACCCCTTCATCTACCCCACAATGGCAATCCCTAGCGAACAAAAGAATAAGGGTAGAATAATTCGAATTGAAATAAACTAAGGGGGAAAACCTATGAAATACATTAAAACGCATCTGTGATATAGGTATGGTTTTATTGCCTGTTTTTTTTCTCTTTGTCGCGTTCATTTTCGACCGTTTTTTATGGCCAATATACATTTAGATGTAAAAACGGTTGTTATCCGTACTTTGAATATATTAGTGAGAACTTCCTTATGCAGCGTATGAAAAGACCTCGAAGCTATCTTAAGCTTATAGTTATTATAGATATTATTGAGCAGCGTCAATTAGCTATATTTATAGATGGAATACATTATCTTAGTTTTTTCTATATATATATATATATATATAATTAGTTTTATCCTATCAATATTGCCGAAATTGATACTGGGTAAACGTGCAGAACTCGTAATGATAATAATAATAAGGAAGTTAGTTATTAGTGTTGGTCTTACTACCATTGCTGTCAATCGTAGTTGAGATACAATTCTTAAAGCAATAGAACCTATTAGTTGCGAAACAGAGGAAACGGGACCTTAGCCGAAATACAGAACTAAACCCACCAGCTTTCAGCAAAATAACTAGAAATCCTGTAACGTAATGAAGTGGACTTTTTTTAATCCGAAACGCAGCAGCAGATGCTGAGATGCCTTTTCACTTATCGTGTTGACGTGTCTACCTTTTTTAAGTTTGTTTCTCAATAGGAATAGCCTTCTCCGCCACCATCACTATTACAGACAACCTCCCGTCTGGCCATTCGTTTTACATAAAAAGTGTGTGTGTGTGTGTGTGTGTGTGTGTGTGTGTGTGTGTGTAACAACACAACCTTGTCTCAAATGTGCGGTCCCCCTTTTGTATGAGGGCTCGCTCAAGGACCCCCTTCGGCAGTCAGTTCCGCAAATGCGCCGCCGCCGCCGCCGCGGCTAATGTTTGGATGAATGCACATCTAAGATAATTTAATATGAAACGATTTAACAGATGTAATTATTTAGACAATGTTAGAGAATATATTGAAAATAATGTGTAGGGACAATTTTCCCTCGTTCTTATCGAAAAACTTACTCAGAAATCTGAGAAATTGAAATTTTACACCAAAAATCAAGTAAATAATAGATTTCATTGCGTCTATATACCCACACCTGAAAAAGAGAGAAATACGGTGGTATCTGTGAACGCCTCATTTCATTGTTTCGAACCTTCCGAGTCCAACATTTCAAATTCATGTCGGCCTGTAATGTACTGTAAACGCGGATGAAACGTTACTCCCCTGGAGACAATCATCTTCTTATTTCTGCAAAGTACACTGCTTCACAGATAACGAAAACACCGGTTGGAGCAGCGACACTCCGAGCTAGCGGGGCTCACCTGCAGAAGAGGCCCACGCATCAACTGGCGCTCACCGCTAGCTTTATCGTTCGTTTTAAATCCAACCAATGTGCAGAACGATATGAGCCTTGGTTTACACCTCGCCGAAGAAGCCGCATCAGAACCCTGATACGTCAAATTGAGGTGCAACAGTTAGGCTAGAAAGCAGGCAATAATGAAGTTCTTCCGTCCAAAGGCGACTCTCAACTAAACAAAGTGTTGATATAAAGGCTACAAAATGGATAGAAACCATCAGAATTCGATGGAAAACCTTTAAATGCGAGCTCAACTTACATCACTCGATCGCTTGACCTGCCTGAATCAGTCTAATCTAAGAAACTAATGGAAAACCGGCAGAGAGCCATGATTTGCCCTGCAGCTATCTGGACTGATCGTGGTGTGAACGGCGACATGTCTGTTCGCCGTTACTACCACTACAGAAACTAGACAGTCAGGCTAGCAGGAGACTGCTGTGTCTTTGGCCATTGCGTCCGCGATCGTGGAGTAATCGCCATCGGGTAAGGGATAATGGTTCAGAGGTCGAATCCACTGGGTCATAAAAATCGTCGCGTTGCGGATAACAATATTGTGGAACACGATGATGTAGCGTCAATCGATTTGCACTAGGCACACCGTTATGAAAAAACGTATCGAGAAGAGAAAACGAAAAATACTGTACTGATACACGAGGCAAAGTGCTTTATTCGACAGGGTAATCTAGCGGCATTTTTTTTAATTTTACACGATTGTGGAGAGCTTCTTCAAGCAACTCACGGGCAGGCTTTATTCAATGATCTAGTGAGCCATGTCAGGCTGAATTGCCAAAGAATAATTCACAACATAAATAGTAGGCCGAACGAATGGACTGACGATTAACTGCACAGCTGGACAGCGTGGTATCTCCTATAAAGGTTGACAAAATATCGCTGTATAATCAAAATGGATGAAAAATTCTTTGCCTAACAACCTGTATAGCTTGATGTCTATGGCGACAGTTCATTCTCTGCTATATTTCTGCTATACCATGAGCAAGCTATAAGATACTGACAAGCTACGAACTACATAGTTTCAGCTGTACATCTTTTAAGTTTCTTCGTGCGCTCGAAGCACTTTCGGTTCGCTCACTAAATGCTAGTAATTACTACTTTTCCATGTTAAAAATTTATCATCGACTCGAGCCATCCAAAACCAATCCACGGAATAAGAGACACCTTGTTAACCTCTTTGAACCTTCACAGTTCCTTTAAATACCTTGTTAGTCTCAGTAATACCAATAGTCAGGAACAAAATACGCACTGAGGACCTCTCGGCCATATCGTCCTGTTAACCGGTAGCATACGATCATTTTTACCAAACATACAACAGGTATCACACCGAATCAAATATAAATTACATACAGCTAATAAATAGATACAAGATCCAGTGTATAATAGAAGACGCCTGCGTTTGAATAACCATCTTCATCTCATAACAGTGTATTTTGCATAGTAAACATGCAACTGTACCCTGGCCAATAGTCACTAACTGGAAAAAGCGACCCGTCAGAAGAAAGAAAAGTGGACACATATCCACCTGCCTGGCGACCTAGCGATCGCTCTCTGTTGAAATATTTTCCCTAATTCACTTTACTTCTGATTTTTCTGCATGCGATATTTACACCTCATGCTCATATGTCCGCTGGCGTGATTTTAGAGCCTCATGCCATCGTCATTACACCGAATTTTTCGAAGTTGGCTGCTGCCGATGGCTCGTATACAGGACCCGCAAGAAGACACGACTATCAGAGAACTAGAACCTCCCATCTCTCGCGAATAATGCCTGAGAAGATTCGTTGTCTATAGCTCATTAGTTCGCTATTATAGATTGTAATTGAATTTGCATGCCGTCCAACGTTGTCGGCGGAGTCAACATCGTGCCTTTTACAAACAACGCAAACAGCAGGTCCATTGGTGGCGCGCGAATTTCTAACCGAACTATGAATATACGTTTGTATAGAAATGTGGCCGCATTGTCTAACACAATTTGCACTTCTAGAATTTCTTTGGCCTTTTTTTTGTGATTTTTTCAAATACGAATGGTTAATTATCAGCATCGATAATACTATGCAACGACAGTGATATGCCACCGCTAACGAACAAGCAGTTGTAACGATAATTCATTTTAGAGGTCAGAGACGTTCGATGAGGCTATGAAACTCTGACTGATCTTCTGAAAGAGTCATTTTCTTGCACGTAACCTTGCTTTTTATAATGATTTGCTGAAGGACACTTGAGTTGCATATATTCATTGATTTCTTGGCGGCCGTATGTTTTCCTTTTCGGGTTGTGGACCTCACGCCAAACATAGTGCGAGTCAATGGCATGAGCGGTGCGGTTTTTGGGTCGCTCCTTGATCGTATGCCCGCTGTAGCAAGACGACGTTAATACATCATCCTCTTGGAAGCTCAGGCACTCCTGGCAACGTTGTGACTATCTTTAGCTAATGTATTTTCAACGGAAATCGAATGATATTACGAGAGGGCTCGCTTTAGCATGTTTGTCAAATGGCCTTTTTAAGCGTTTTATACTTTAGAGGAGGCCTGGATACTTATCCAACGTGTACGTCTTACTGTTTAGTCCAATGTTTCTTCCCGACCCAACAGTTCATCAGTATCTTATTCGCAAATTCATTCTGCTCGCGTAAAAGCCACTGTATGACTTAGAATGCAACGTCTTTGGCCTATGAACGTTTTGGGCGTAAATGCTAGACAATAGAATCCTCATTAGAAAAGCCAGCGACCTATGTTTAATCGTACTTACGATAAGGTCGAATATAGAACACGCCAGCATTTAACCTAGACGTCATACGGTAATTATTGTTTTGTGTAAGTCAATCTGATCGGGTCGATTTTCATTCTAAGTTGAGTCGAAGGACCAAGAGGCAAAAGTTGCTCTTACGCCACACCGGTAAACGCTTCAACCGAGCCCTCTACAAATTCACTCATAGTACTAATCTCTCTCAAACCACTGTTAACAGGCAAAAACTAATTCCGTTAGTAATAGTAGTTAGTAAAAAGTAAAAAGCGCCTTTCCGCTCCCTATTAACGTTATCACTGGTAGCAATACTTTTTTTGTTGCTCATTTGTTCTAGTACTTTTCTTCCAGCGACCGAAATTGCCTTACCGCAGCCTCATTTTAATGAGCTCTAATTTTTCCTTCGAAGTCTCCTTCTGCTGCTAATATTTTCGGGTATTTCGTGACAATTTCCTTACAAGCTACCTTTAATATCTTCTCGCGTCAGCCTCATCGAGAGTGGACGCTGGTGATGTTTACTAGAATTGCAAAACGTCTGTTGATTCACCTCGTTTGTGCCGACACTTGGCGTGAGCTACGGATTAATCTCTCAGCGTCAACACAGGCCGCTAACAGCGTGACGACGGCACCGTCAAATATACAGATGGTTAAACACTTTCAGAACTAGGCCTTCCAGCCATCCGATTCAGCGTCCTTTGGTGTAGTTTGTATTGATATTGTATTACAACGAGAAGTGTTGTAGCGTTCAACGGCTCTACGACGGAAGATGTTGTGGTCGTGATGGTTCTCTTACTGTTACTGCTTACGCTGCTATCGCTGACTATGTCGAAGTTCCATAGAGACCTGTAAGATCGGGAGCCTCCAGAAAATAGAAGCGCTTCTAGGTATGATCTGCTACGCCCCACCGTTACTGGCCCTTGATTTGCAATGGCAACCACTACGGCCTATAGAGCTCCTTTGGTTTTGCTGCCATTAGTGAATAGCTCGCCGGTAACCAACGAAGTTAGATAGTCAGTTCAACTTGATACCAGACACGGCGCGTACGGGTGACGCTCGTTTTTCTTGAGTTCGGCCAATTCATGAATGTACGACTTGCTCGTATGGCCATTACGACTGATGGATGCCAATGTACGCACTATGCTTATCTGAGTAATAGAATAAAGTGAAACCGGGAAAGGTAGAAGGCAAAGGCAGTGTTATGGTCTACGGCACGATGTCATCGTTGTTTTGCTGGAACCACCATTTTGCACCGCGTAGAAATAGCCATTTGTATTAATGCTCAGCGGAGGTCACGAACGACAGCCGTGGGTACCATACGGAACAGGGCTTCTTGTGATGGGATCTGTGAGATTGCTGTAGGTTCGAAAAGTCATCATCAGCGAACTTCAGAGGTTAATTGGGTGGCATACACCAGGTCGAGTAAATGACGTACCAAGCTTTTATTGCCCAAAACGGCCATACGAGCAGACGAGGATTATTCAGCGGCGGACGGAGCGATACATCTATGTTAATGTTTGTTGTGATATGCTATCATACATAATGGGATGTGCGTAGGATCCAGTTCATTACTAGTTGCGGCGAGCTTCGTTACTACTACTACTGCTACGTTACTAGGTTCGTTCGTCCTAGCCCAAATCGGACAAACTCATATATACGATTCCTAGACGAATTATTTTACTGATGTTTATCTGCTGTTAGCAAATATCCGGAGGTTTTACCCGTGGTAATTATTTCGCTACGAGTACGTATACGTAAACATTAAATAGAAACTAGGTGACATTCAATTTTGGCCAGTTTTATAATATTTTTTGTTGTATATCTTTTTGACAGAACTTCGGTATCGCTATTACATCCCTGACACGTGTGTACTACCAAACAATAGCAAAGAACACTAACGATACAAACGATAGTGTAAACAGCTTATTCTGTTGTTTATACCGTCGTGTGAGGGGCGAGTATGGCGCGATCCAAACCGCATAATAGTCAGCCCGCGCGTTCGAGCGCCTGAGATCTTACTTGTCCAGTCATTTTACTACTGAAAAGTACTGAATAATAAACTGGTAAATGATAAAAGCCGTCCGTAACGAAACCTTATTACCAATAGTAAAAAAACAGGAGCTAATCGAACGGCACAGCTTTTCAAGGACGCCTCTGTAAAACTGATCGGTCAGGGTAAGTATTCAGCGACAGGCTTCGCGCAATAGATCATGATATAAAGTTATTACTCCAATTAGACGTATTCCATTGGTAGCAATAGGCTTGTAATATTACGAGATGTTTACAAATCACAATGACTGTTCGGTCTCGACACTGTAAATTTAAATAAAAGATCCAACTTTGGAAACATTTCTATAAATTCTGTGGTTCCAAAACCACATTTTTATCATCAAATGCTACAGAACGAATCTGAACGGGGGGTTCTGAAAATCCCATCTAGGGAAATATCAAATAATTTACCACCCCCCATTTTTATTTTCCTTTTTCCACACTTGCTTATAGTACAAAAGAAAGATACACAGATTTTGCCATTACGATCACGAGCAACGAGAATGTTATTGATGAGTTTGAATTCGTCGTATTGACGTCTTCTTCTTTTGCACTCACTATCGTTCGGTAGCCCATAGCACTTTGTCTTTCTCCTGTAATCATATTTGATGAAACTCCCGCAAGCGAACGAGCGTCTTATATAACGTCCTCTTCGGTGATCTTTTGGTTGCATACACATGACCATATCTTGTTGCAACACTTATATCAGCTTGCTATTGCGTCCACGGCCCCAAATCTACTGAATCTGGTCCGATTCCGCCTGCGCCGCAAAAACCTAGATGATCTCTTCTTTATCGCCGCGTCGAGCGCATAACTTAGCACGCTAAAGATCAACGTAATTACACAGCAGACCGCTACCGTGGCTACCATCTCCGATCTAGATTACTGCAGCAAACACAGGTCGTTCCGCGCTCTTGTTGGCGACGTTGTGCAGCGGACATGAAACATTGTCCTGTCTTTGTTGTCCATGGCCGACGTAGAAGTCGACAGGAACACCGGCGAACAATATGACACGGAAAAGATTCGTAGGGAATGCAGATCTTTACTGAGTGACGTTTACGTCCACCATTCCTTATTGACCAGCATGTATGTGTATGTGATATCTTGAATGCTTGCTGGTCTTGGTTCTTCTAAGCGCGGTTTGTACCCGCATGGGCTCGCATTGCCTGATCTTGTCACTATTCCATAGCGGTATTCGTCGTCACAAATCTTTGTGGTGACATGGGCCTTTGAAAGTCACTGAGAGCTAACTATCGTTGGCATGCTAACCATTCCATAACCGTCGAGTCGAACGACCCGTTACCTTCATGTTGTTCGTCTTTTAGGACCTTGCCCGCTGCTGTGGCCTTCGATGCGGACGACTTGCATGCAGAGCTATTCGCTATATATTCGATGTAATACCAAGTAACCGTTACCATATTGGCCGCCAAGTGGCTACGGCTGACCTGGCGCCCTCTACGATCTCGTTTGGTTCCCTCCGTATATCTCTCAACAGTGTAACTACCAATGGCGAGCGACTGTTGGGCGGAGGCCGTTTTTCGATAAATATATGACCTGGTGGTTGCTTTTCTAGGGAGAACAAGATCGCTCTATCAGCTCTGTCCGCTTTATACAGCAACCAAACATACAGCGGCAAGGACGACATCAAGACTAGCCATGCTTCTGTTTCCTGATTGTTACAATGTTCAAACAGCAATAGTAGAAAATCCAATACCGTAGTAGTGCATCGTATGTTTTGCAGGTTTCTCGCGATCAAGTTGGCCTTGTTTTGGCCTGCCCTTTCCGTAACGCCTTGCTCCCTTCCTTCCCGTGGACAAGTATTGAGACATCATGTCGTCGGTTTCGTCAGCAACGTCAGTTTCGAAGGTATAACTAGGTCTAGCGGACCAGCAAGTGCCAAATACCGATCAGTTTTAGACGAATCTATGTATATACGGTGCCCCAAGTGCCTGTTAGCTTTGGCTTCGGTCTTTTCCTCCGCGCCAGCATCGAAGACAAGGGTACCAATGTATTGCGAAGCCATACTGGTTGGATGCTTACTCCCGTCAGGTCAGATTGACCAACCGAAAGACCCCTGGGGTCTTATGCTTAGGCTTTACTGTCCCCCTGCTTGGTTCGCACTGTCCGTGCCCCATAAGGAAAGAAGAAGAGAAGACGGAGGGAAGAGAAAACGGAAGGAGCGAATCTGGGACTCCTGAAAGTTTGTTCTTTTTTCCTATGGTGCTCCGAAGTAGGATTGTAGTCTAGGGTCCATGTACAGGAAAGAAGGGAGTGGAAAAACGCGCGACTAAGAACAAAAAGCAATCCTTTATACCAATTCCTCGGTACCGTCAGTAGTAACCTCAGGTTATACCGCCGGCGCTCGCAGTGTTCATGCCAAAGCTACTTGCACGACCCAACAGCCTCATATCCGATGGGAAAGGGACATCAGAAGAAGAAAAAAAGAGGCCCTCCGTTCCCACGTTCATAGACGGTCCAAGCGAGAAGCGAAGGACAAGGACCTGACCAAAGGGTAAGGTAGAAGGACCTTCTAGGCGTTAGAAAGAGGAGAGTAAGGCCCAGAGAGAAAAAGAACAAAAGACTCCATCGTCCTCGGGTCCCACAAGGCCTCCGACCGCCGACCACCACTACTAATGCTACTGGTGTCTTGTTAGCTGAAGGAAAGAAGCACACTTTTTGGTCTGTTCTATTACTACAACCTGTCATTCAATCCCTCCGGTCTTTCTCGGCATGCTGTTGGTGTATTCTTGGCGGCAGGAAGCAGTAGTAGCGGCGATGGCAGCAAGAGTAGAAGCAGCCAGTGAGTGGGCGGACGGGCCAGGGAGCGAGTGCGAAAAAGAGGGCTCATTTGTCCTGGACAAGGTCACGGAGGCAATACCCAAGCTATAAGCAGAATAGGCTCGCTCATTCCTCGGCCCTATCCAAGCTCTCCCATATTCGCCTTTCGCCTTTTCTTCCTGCCACTCTTTGCCTTTCATGGATTGACAGTATGAGGCCGAGCCCAATGGTAGGCAGTTGGTTCTTTTAGCTGATGACCCTTCGTTGACGGCTTCCTCGTTACTGCTGCCGCTCCCACTCGAGGATCGCCCGCAAAAGGCAGCGAGTCCATACTGTCTGGATAGGCTGGGTTTGAAGGTGTACCACGTCAACAGAAAGTCTCGACTAAAAAGCTAGAGCTGTCCTTGCAATAAGGAAAGAGAGAAGGTTACTGTCGCCCATACAGCGTTGTTTGTCCGCAGTCGTCTGCTTAGACGGCAGAAACGGGTTTAGAAAGTCAGAAAAGGGAAAAGGCGATGGTTAGTCCTCATATTTCTTTGGCAGAAGTTGCTTTACTGGAAGAAAAATCTACAGGGGACCAGGGGGCGAGTACCAGGGATAGCATTAACTACTGCGAAAAGAAACACAATTCACCTACACAGGTACGGGCGGCGAAGTTGAGTGCAGCAGAACTAGCCATCATGTGTACTGATGGTGGCCAGCAGTATTTGCGAGATTCTAAGCAGGGCACGGTGACGGAGTGTCTAATTTGCCCTAGATACTTTTGCCATATTTTGATGTGATGCAACGCCGATTTAAGCGGTCTTATACGTAAAACCACTTCAGGAAGTTGTGTGAAGAAATTAGAACGTATCCGTTTTCCGTAAACGTTTCTATCTGCCAAAACGAATGCAACAGAATCGCTTACTTGTATGAGTTGAAGCAATCTCGATGTTAAAAAAAAGCACAATATTCAATGATTCTACGTCCATCCCTATGTCATCGTGCGTATTTAGAAACAGTGCATTGGAGCTTGCTATTGCTACAACATAGTTAGGGATGTTTTGGAGGCGAAAATGGAAATGGTAACGTACCTATTTATCGTGTGAGAAATTTACCAATCACCAGCCTTTCGCTTTGCTTTGTGATGTTAGGGTGAGTGTTTAACGTGTGGAAAATATGTTTTTATTACGGAACGATTTTTATTACGTACCGTTTAAGCGAAAAATAGGAGTCCCATTATCTGTCTATAGAAGAATGCATAGATGGGCTATAGGGGGTTAGCTTTAAAAGCTCTGATATGGGAATCCTCGAACGTTCGCACAACTTCAGTTATCTGGCGTATGCGGCGTAGCGGTAGCGATTCTATTTAGGCACAAAGCCAAAGTATAATACGATTTTTTTTTATCGGGAAAGATTGTAGGCCGTGCTGTTCAGGCGTCTGTGAGCAGTTCTCGCATTCGTTCTAAAGGCGTCAGCCTGATTTTTTCGAAGAAAATATCCCCATTTTACTGAGCAAACATCCGTTTGCTGCGAAAAGGTGAGGTTTTCAAAATGTTCCCCTTAATAGTTAAGACTCGACAGGTTTATTTTTGTTAGAGGAAGTTCTACTTGCAAAAAGAAACTTTCTTGGAAACCTGATGAAACCACTTTTCCTGTCGACGAAGGAGCTACTTGTTGATATGTAAACCTTGTCAATAGTAAAAATTAAATCATCATCGTGAGTCATTTTTATCTGTTGCTAGGACTATCAGAACCTAATTTCCTGTCAAAACAACTGTCCTACATTTCTACAAAAAAAAAAAATATATATATATATATATATGTATAATTAGCATTTTAATAAGAATGAGATTCTAAGTCTGTAAATTCGTAGGATAAAAGGTATCGCTTAAATGATTAGAGCTACTGTATTACAGTAGAAACGATAGAAATAGGTCAATGACCATATATATAGATATATATATATATATATATAGCGGAAGTCTTTTGACAGTATGCTAGTCTCCATTTTGCATCTCGTGAAGTAGAAAAAGAGGTCAAGTGATAATTGACAAACTATCAGGAGATTTTTGCATTGCCCCGTACTTATTTTTCAAAAACGTTTTCCAAGCAGACATGTCAATAATACGTGCAGCTAGACGGACATCTTTTCGCCAGTTACAGTGTTCATTGCGGTCCGAACGGTCAAATGGGGACGTAAACGTCACCACTAGGGTCGACTCTACGACACCTGTTTTGTACCCCAGCGGATCAAGACCGATTCGATTATTTATGAAGTAACCTATTACAGGCAGCGATACCGCCGCTCTGTTCAGTGGGGAAAAAAAACGCATTTTTAGATTGCTTTCTACAACTTGCTTCTTCTTCGTTATAGATTTGTGGTCTATAGTACACTATAGGAGCACCTTTGCGTCAATGCGCGAAAAACGCCAACGCGTCAGAGCGTCTAGACACTCTGCGCGGTTAGGATGCGGACAAATGATTGTCGACGTTCCTGTCGTTGTTGTTGATTTAGTAGACCTCAAGAGCTGAATGGAGCTCGGGTGGAGACGTTCGATTACCTAAAGAAAAGCGTCTTCCACTAGAATCTATCGCTGCTGCTATGCTGATTGGCGCGGTATCAATAGTCGTTATAGGATTACCCAATTTTCGAGATATTCCTACTTTCCGTATAGACAGAACGTAGTAATGATGAATGTTGCTCACTTCTTATAACAATTTGCGATACGTGATGTCGGTTCTTTTTTCTTATGGACCCTTCGGGTTTTTATGTTTGCGCTAATGTGATATGGATTGCATTGCTTATTATAATAATGGCCGCAATTGATTAATTGTCCACTCTGTCGCCAATATCGTGGCATATCATACATTAAATTTCTACTTAATCCATTTATCCTAACCATATAATATTTTTAGACAAGACCATACGACATCCAAGATTAGTTCTTGAAATAGTGAATTTAGGCGTCTACCCTGGGAACTGGTTCCGTTCGAAGCATGTGTGGACATGGCCTGAGTTTCCTATGCGTCTCTCAAACGGTCCCTGCAACTCTCTACTCTTAGCTGGCCCTAGATATATTATTGTTGCCAGTACTATCAGAACACATTAGGCAAAATTCCTATATAGAATTTATAATATAATATATTAAATATAGGAGATTAAATAATATAGTATGTATGTTATAGCTGAAATCAGTACGTATGTTCAAATGTTGCTTAATAGTTCCCATTTTTATACTAAAAAAATGGGAACTATTAGGGGAAGGCTATGAAAAAAAAATGGTCAGATCCTTCAATGGTTGCCCGCGCTTTAGCTAATGCTTCTTCGTTACTCTGATTTTGTAGGAAATAGTACCATTCCGTGTAAAGCCTGAACGTATCGCCTAGGTCTCCTCACTAAGTTGAGCTTAGTCAAGCTGCACGCTTCAAACGTTGCCTAAATCCCGGTCGCACTTCGACTTGAATACGTGACCAACCTTTGTGGGTCTCACTTACAAAACATCGTATCGTCAATCCAAAGCTCGTGGGTGGATGCACCTAGACTGAAGTGCATTTCGTAACTTCAGTCGAACTATGGCCTTTCAATGCCTAGAGCTGCCTGATGTTTCCCGGCTATAACGTACGGCACGAGGTACATGGTTTTTCGAAGGATTTCAAAAATTGATTTGCCGCACAGGACAACGACAACGACGAGTCAGATAAAATTAAGCCAATTTGCCTATTTCATTACCTAGATAACGCCGTCTAGAAAAATAGCAATATATATTCACACAACGCGAAACGACATAAAGCTGCCGTGTGTCGAAATGGGTAGGTACGAATTATAGACGAGCAAACAGGATGAACGAATTTCAGATCCGACATGTTGAGTTGTAATGGAAATGCTGAGCAGGACGACGTGTCCTGTAGCTCACGGAGTCGAAGTCGTATCTTCATTTTAAGCGAGACTTATCGTACCTATGTGCGATGAACCTCGCGAGGTTGTTATTTAACAAGCCTCTGACTGAACAACTGTATTTTATTTCTCAAATGTCTATCAAAAACAGTGAAGTTGGCTAGGAAAAAATTAAAGAAAAAGTTTAAAAACCTCTTACGAAGCACTGAATTCGATCTTTCGATTTTACGTTTTAGTAAAACTCGTCCTATATATAAGCTATCGTCAACAAAATCATAAATTTTGTATTCTAGCCAATTGACTTTATGTGCGTATGAGAAGTGATAGTCAGCGTCAGGAGCGTTACTATTTACGCTCGTAGGGGTGGTATTCGTCTCACAGGCGGCTTGTCTGCTCGACATGTGAGGTTTATGCATGGAAAAGCATTCAAGTTAGCAAAATTACCTGGCCTTTGCAAACTCGACGCGGCCGGCATTCATACAGGGAAACCACCAACATTTAAAATCATCATGGTCCTACAAACTGGATCTGCTCTGAACTTCCCGTTTGTTTCACGCGCACGTTTACCTCTGTCGGGCGAACTAGGTCGCCCCTACCGCCAGAATAATTCAACAGGCGCCAAGAATAATTAACCAACTTAGTGCCTACTAACTTGGATGGAGAGAAGCAAATCCTATTTAACCACAAGCAAAGGCGGCGGTGTCGTTGGTGACCTTCCATGACCAATCTCTTTTTGAGGGCACAGGCGAGTCCTCAGTGAGCACCAGGCTTTCGCTCGTTTTTATGCAGCTGCTTGTCTCAGTGTTAGAGGGGCTGGACGTAAGTATCAGGGGTCTTTCATTTTCTCTGCCAAAACTGGTATATAGGCAAAGTAGGTCCTGAACATTAGACGATGTATACTGAAAGACACTTGTTGAACGTCGCCTAAGGCATGCGTAACTTAACAACTGTCGGTAGCTCCTCGATTACGCGGGCATTTGGTCCAGCTGAAAGGTCCTGTGTAAGCGAGGATTTTTGTAAGCGTGACTCTTTATTATGTGACTGATGAAAGAAACTATCACCGATTTGATATTTTGCGAAAAGTATTAGTCGCCACGCTACTACTAGCTAAAATTTTATCCAAATTAAATCATTTGTATTTAATATTAATGTTATCACTCGAATGTATGTGTGTTTAGAACAGTACGGAATAATTACGAATATCACGCCTATTTGAATAGAAAATACTAACATTGACTGATAATTGACCAATTTGTGCTAGAGCAGGTAGATGGGCTTGTTGTATAGAACTACGTTCAACTAAGCCAGGTCGAGATTGAGTGAATATCGTTTTCGTGGCTACAGACATATTCCCCTATTGGCCAGGAAACTTCGTTGCTTTCCAGGAACCCGCTTCTGTTCTGGACTGCTAACGCTCATTGTAAACTACGTTTTTTGACAGGTAAAAGAGAGAAATCGACGAAACCTAAACCATGATTAGATATCTATCGGCCTTTTCACCTGGCCTTTCTGCTCGGAAGCCTCGCTCTGCTTGTGTCGTAGCCTACGACATGGCAGCGTCTTATTGTTTGACTCTAAATTGTACCACCCCTCGTTACGTCGTAGAACTGTTTAAATGTTGGCGTTTCAAAACCTATTTTGCGTCAGAATCGAGACAGGGGAAAGTCACTCTCTATATAGGTGCTTCAAAAGCATTAGAAGGCATTTCACAAATACAAGCAGTGCATGGTTATTGCACGGGATTGGTAAACAATAATATGACTACAGGAAGATCTTGTGTATAGCTTAGCCATGAGAAGTTCAAGTCAGGATTAACGTTTGGAAAGAGGAGTTCCGACGTAGCCGTTTAATTCGTATAAGCAAACTCACCTCATGGGGAAACCCCCCGTATTTTCCCAAGCCATAGACTTAATCAACTCGCTTTTAAGATAAGTATTATTATAGTTGGAAGTGATAGGTATAGTGTATATTATTAATATAATAATAATTTCTAATTATCAAACATAATCTCAATTCAAACGCATATCGCTTGTTAGAAAGAAAATGTTCCCGCTATTTGTTTCAGTTCGATATTCCCACATAAATCTATTTGTAGCAGGCCTTGTTCATAACACAACAAATCTATTTCTTAGAATGACTGCCTATGTCCTTAAATAAAATAGAACTAATTAATTTCTAATAAACACACCGAGTTACTAAGAAGCGACAATACAATACAATAGAACTCGATACGTTTATATTCAGCAAACATATGGCTATGCCTAGATGGCCTATGAGTCTACCTTATATCAATCGTTCCGGCTGTGTATCTCCAGCCACGAGTTGTGATTAGGTTGGTCATTTTGCCGCAGTTTACTGTGCTGCTACCTGTTTCCGCTTCGCCAATGACCCTTGGATGCTGTTATAGGCGTCGCGCAGACAAATAGCCTAAACAAGTCGCCGGTTCTGCTGAAAAAAAGAAAACAGCCCCAGCGTCCGAAACCCAGATAGCTCAACAAGTCGGAGTGTCAAGATCGCTACAATCCCTTCAGGTTGCCTTTCTAAAGTTGGTCCTCTCTTGCATCTGACAGGATATGTCGTCTACGAACTAGTCAATCGAATTGATTAGCTAGTAAAGTTGCAGGAACACAGCCTATTCCTATTAGGCCATTCTATTATACAATGGAAGGCTGTAAAAAGTAGAGTTGCAATTCGCAAACTTATACATGTAATCGTTCCTTTCTTCCGAGCCACTTGAGGTGAAGGGGCGACGGCAGACGGCGGCGTGCGGGCAAAGCGGTCTCAGATCGGAGCTGTCGTACAATCGCATTTTCGACTATTCTTAATGTATTCATTACATTAAAATGAAAAAAGGGTCTAGCAAATTGTTAGTTGTGTGTCCATACGACAGTAGTAATCGAGTTTCTCGGTAGCTACTTACAACTGGTGCCCCTGCGCGCACCGGTAGAGGCATACACAAATAAAAAGTTCACGGGCACAATGGTCGGCTATAGTGATTTTACCTGTGAATAACTTTCGACGGTTTTTCTGCATTGGTTCTCTTTCATTGAACTGAAACATTCATCAATTGAACGAACATTCAATCTCCCTGCTTCAGCACCGTATGACACTTGTACATTTTATTATGCGGTGGCTTTGTTAAATTTTTTGAATTGTGTTTTTCGCCCATTGCTGGTAACTGCCCTTTAGCTGTCATTCTCACTGTAATAATAACAGTAATTATAATAACACGAAGCACAAAGATTATGATAATAATAGTAACACCTGGAAGATAGAAGACTAGGCGATAGAAAAAAAAAAAACACGCATACTATGTTATTTTTGGAAGACTGCCTCACTCGAGCTATAATAGCCCTTAGCTATTCGCTATCACGAGGAACATTAATCAATAACCATCAGTCGCGTTTAGTTTGCGGAAACGTGCTCCACACCTGATTAAGATATTCGTTATCTCAAAGTTCAGCGGTAGGTGATTTTCGTTAGCTGTTGAACTGCTGGGTTTATGGGAAACGCAAAACTTGTGTTAACCCAGGCCCGCTGTTGATCGAACGAAAATATTTGCCAGCTCGTCTAGCCAGATCAGACATTAGCCTTGTTTTTACTAGCCCAGTATCTAAACAATAGTAGACTAGTAAAAACTAACATTGACAAATAAGTCAAATGTAAATCAGTCACAGCGTGTCTCACTTTTCCCTGTACTTTATGATAGGTAGTTTTATGTACACGTTATATAGCCCGACGTAGAACCTCCATAAAAGCGACTCGCAAACCCTCAACAAATACTTGAGCGTCGACCCAGTTCCTTGCTTTCATTTTAATCCAATTCTTGGGTATGAAAATAACGATAAAATTTACACATTGAACTGAATTCGGATATTGAAACAGCATGGAAATGCCAGCTCAATTTTTTTTCTTCTAAAAAAAAAAAACTAGTAGTAGTATATGCAATAAAAGTTGTTACGACCTGGCACGACATTCGGAATTTCAGAAGGCACCGAAACGTACCATAGCACGCAATGCGTTTCGAGCCGACATCAGGTCGAGAGAATGTGTGACGGAAACCCAAGTGCCACAGTTGCCTACATGTGATTTTTTTTCTTTTGTGGATGGGCTTGTCTCCGTTCCACGACTGCATCGATGAATCGTATATTTAAATCTAGAAGACGGTAGAGGAACGTCAAATCTGTAGGGTTAGAGCCCAAAGAGGTAACTCACACATATTAATTCATGGTGTGTTATAGTCACGGGCGTTCGTTCACAGAACGAAATCATGTGTAGAAAGGGATATGGCAACCCATCAACATAGAGATGTAACACTTTCTACACACGACAGTTCGTAACAACGAAACAAAGCCTCTTCTGTTCTCCCTGTAGCATTGGTTCAATGAAAAGCGCTTGAGTCTAAGATGTCGCTAATCTTTAGAAATCGCTGGAACGTACTCAGAAGGGATAAGACGTGTCTTCGGAGCTACGAGGGGCAACACGCAGCGGCAGCGGCAGCTGCAGCTGCTGATTCGACGTAACACCACTGTTGCACAAAGGCATGCTTATGCATGTTGGGCATGCTCGAATAGGCGTATCATTTTGTCTCACCTCTTCTACCATAGACGAAACGGTCAAGTAGCAACACCTTCGCCTGTAACGAACACACGACGCCATTGTTGTTCGAATGAGAGTGCTGTCTAGGTCTACTTCCTGCTTTCGTTGTAAATGGCTTTCAGTTGATCTCTTTGTTTGCGCAGTCCTGTTCGTCACGTTCTCTCGGTTGGGCTTTCATTTTACTTTTCATCTGTGCTGTTTTTCGCTGACCGTGAGAAGGGATCATGTCGTACCACGGTCCCTATGAATAGAGGCGTGCATATGTCGGCGTATTGACGATGACCTAAACCACTGGTCTGTTGCAGAGGTCTCGCTGTGCGAACATCGACGATTCAGTTAATCTGTTCTTAGCTGTGTAGGAGGAATTGTAAGCTGATGAACTCTAAAATAACCGCGAGACGATCCGGATAGCACCGCCTACGCGCCCTATTATCGCTCAGTTTCATTTGTTGCGTGATTTCATTATATAGTCAGTGTTTACCTCGTGACTTTGTCATGCAGTTAACATTTATGACATGATTTTTTCATCTAATCAGCGTACAATGTGGAATAGCAAGCGTAAACCGGATAAACGTGAATTTATATCAATGTATTCCTATATGGTATGGTTTTCTGAAGCAATGCCGAATCGGCTATGTACCAGCCGTCAAATACGAATAAGATGCTCACCGTGGCCCGGAACGAACGATACTATGAACTTGTAAGAATACGCCAATGAAAAACACGCATATGTTTGATTATAGAGTCCCACAGTGTGGGTTTATACCAGGTAGAGGTGCGGCTATATAGCCCAGTGATAGTTTTGCATGTAGATGTCAGTCAGTGTCAAAGGGGTGTTATTCTCTGAGACGATCTTTGCTAGAGGAAGCTGTCCTTAGCGATTAATTAAAGATTAAGGTACGATTTATGCCTGGGTTTATGACATGTATCATAAACCCCCCCCCCCCGCAAAACTGTATTGGGCACTGGGAGGTTTAAATCCTAACACATTTATTTGACTCTATAAACAAGGAAGAACTTCGATAATACATGTATATCTTTCTTCAGTCAATTTGATCTCACAGAAGCGTACAACTATTGTAGTTATCAATTATATATATACATAGAGTTTGATATCCTATACACCTATTTTTTTCATATATTTTCCGCCAAATTTATATTGATAACACCGTCTTCAGTATATGTCTGAAGCGCATCCATCCGTATCTGTCGACCTACCTCAGTCGAATTTGTGTGGGCTTCAAAATCGTCAGATTGCGTAGCTCGGTGTAGTGAAATGCATTTTTGCTTTGGATCTGTATTGTAAAATGTGCTTGTCGAAAAGCAAGCAAAGTTACGCCAAAATTAACTTCGTCGTAGTTAATTAAGTAATGGATAAAATGCAAAATAAAAGACATTTCGCTGGCCGGAATTGGGAATATTTTCTCCGGTGCAACTTGCGCCGGAAAAAATATCTAATATACTAAATAGAACTAAATAATTTCAATTGCAAAAATTGTGATAGCCTGATTGTATGCCTTTTAAAAAAAAAATCAACGAATTTTTATCTGGAAAGAGGCGGCTAGCCTTATTCAACCCCATGCCTACCTAGAGCCATTATTCCTTTTGCGCCTAATAAGATAATACGTTCCAAATTATCGTAAATAGAGAAAATCCATGGCTTGGCCGTAGGTTCAATAATTGAAACGCAAATGTCGGCTGTCTTAGCCGTGAGAAGGTTACACGGCGAAGCCATACTCGCATAGTATTATGCTTTTATGTGAACGTGTGAGGTGGCCCATGATAGGCATTACATAAAAATAGCAGGCACCGCCCGCCGCCCCATGGGGCAGGCGTAATAACCAGTCGCAGCAGTTAGGTAGCATCAATTTTCTCCGTCGTCCGTTGAAGTCCGTGCATCAGAGAGTTTCTGCTATGGGTAGAGCTCCGTAACCGCGTCTTTGCCACCATCTACGCGGCGACGAGTCTCTCACGCAAAACAGGTCGCCTTTCGAACGCATTTCAGCCCATAGAAAAGGCTAGCTAGTCGTACATGTCATGCTATTCAATGTATAGGGAGTATGAATGCGTGTGAGAATTAGGGACGAGCCAATGTTTCCCTAAAAAGTCCCGGCTCCTTCAAAAGCAACGACGATACAATGTGTAATATAATGTAGTGGATATGTTGATGAGTTGTGTCGGGCTACTGGACCAATATGTAACAAAACTTGGCTCTGTGACATTCAAATAACCTATAAATTTAACCTGTTCGTATATCTGCGTTGAATATAGAAAACAAGCATATAGTCACAGTGGCAAACAGATCTAATTATATTTCATTTCTGTGAAAGTTTGCTAATAGTCGCATTGGCTGGGGTCGGGGACAATGAATTTAGTCATTGGTAACTATTGCGATCGAAACCACTATCCGTTAAGGGCCGTGAACAAAAGCTTCGTTGTGGTGATGGCAATAGACCCATTCTGTTCTTCCCTATTGTGGGCCTAGGGGGCTATGACTGTTATGGCTTTTTGCTGTAGAGAATGGTGGCGTTGCTGTCGGGTGCAATCTTTGTCGCTTGGAACCGCGCGGTAAACGGCCAGTATTTTAATATTTTTACCATTTCACCAAGCCGATAAAGGCAACGGTACTGGATGTTCTGCTCCATGGAGAACGGTGCATCGGGTATAATAGAGTTTTTTTTTTTTTTTTGTTTCTGTTTCGGACGGTTTGCGTAACGCAATCTACGCATGATCGGACATTGGCTAACTCGGTAGCATTTAGCCCAGCGGACAGAAATAGCTGGATTTGGCACTTTACCAATGACTAAACGTGCAGAACTTCATCGATTTCCTAGAGCGCTGTAGTACAGGCAAGCCACGACCATATTAATGGAAAAGCTGAGTGATAAGATGAAGACGGCCGCAGCGGTAAAAAAATGACACGGCAAGGGCGATTGTTTAGAATTAGGTTGTATTTGCAGGATATTGTCGCTTTCTTGCCACATACAGATCAACATTCTGATGCTGAAAGTAGCTTTTTGACTGCACTCGACTCCACTGTCCTATGAAGCCGGGAGCGTTAGAATACTAGGCTAATTATATGGCCAGAAACGACTTCAGATCCCCCTTGCAAATTCGAATGGTCTGAGTATCTACAGAAAGCTGCATGTCTACATGCTAATCGATACGTATGGGTTTGCTAACGTTTAACGCGCGCCAGATCGCCGCAGTACTTGAACATACGTTATCTTTGATGTCTGAATTCTTCTTCCGTATTGCAGTGTCTTAAAACACTTCGCTTCACCCTTTATAAGTATAATAGAAGTTTAAAAGCTACGCAGGAGGTCATAACAGAACGAACAGATGTGACATAACACCTAACATGCTAAATTTAGGGGCACGCGAGACGGTTTCAGTCGAAAAGTGAGCAGAGATACACGCTTTGTTTCATGCTAAAAAAGCTAATTATCTCAAACCTAAATCAAGTCAATGGGACCGAACTTAAAACTCAGGACAATTATTTTTATTTTAGTTGGACGGCATCGCTAATCTGATCATATAAGTAGTTCGGTAGGAGTGAACATGCATCCACTTACATTGTCTTACTTGACCTGAAGATGATCGATGGGACTGACCAGGTTTCAATCGATGATACGTGCAACGGTCCTCCCGAAATTGCCAGCCAGAGCTAGACCTCGCACGTTGTTTCACAGTGTCGATATCTCCACGTCGCCACTATATAGCTCGTACATGTGTGAATTGCCCCTGAGCCGTCAGACGGTGGAGCATTAACGCGTACCTCTGTGGACGGTCAGGTGAAGGTTCGGCGCCGGTCATCACATTGGTGAGAAAGACCGTAATTGAAGAGTTGTTACTATTGCCACGTCCACTACCCCTGTCAATGGAAACTTGTGGGAGAAGACTTGACCCCTCGGCGGCAGGCAGAACGGCTAGTTTGAACGATTGCCGCCATACACGCGGATTTGCTGAACACTGCGACGACGTCATAGAGAAGCCGGATATGGTGGTTCATCAACATCATACACACAGTGGCTCGGAAGAGTGCGAAAAACTAGAGAGTGATAGCGCATGAAGCTACGCGAACTGTGGTGTGTCGGTCGACTGAGATAAGTTATTTTTCTCATGTCAATATCATGGTAAGTAAAGGCTGATGTTGGTTCTACGAAGGAGAGGTTGGGACAAATTAGGGGAGCTCTAGTGACTGAGTAGCGAATGAAACCGTGAGAATTTTTATCCTCGTGTGAATGGCGTGTTGAAACGGATTGGACGGATTGTTTTTTGTTGAACACTATTTTTTTTTTACTGATTTAAACAGTGGCTAGGTATCTCCGTTATGCTTTAAGGCTAAGAGATTTGCTTAATAAACCTAAGGACATATAGTGATGTAAGCTCGAAACCGGGCGTAAACTTCGTTTTGTGTTGGTTAGCTGCCTAC
Source organism: Varroa destructor (assembly GCF_002443255.2). Lineage (NCBI taxonomy): Eukaryota > Metazoa > Arthropoda > Arachnida > Mesostigmata > Varroidae > Varroa > Varroa destructor. Next base: position 44,462,974 of record NW_019211455.1, on the reverse strand, counting down.
TTAATGGCAGTATTAGTCGTATAAGTCGAAACATTCATTTTAGATTAAGTGGTCTTCTTACTTTGTTTACGTACACAATGACTCAGTAGTTTGTCTTTTCAGGTTTTTATCTATATTTAATTTAATTTCCATATTTTGCCTTTAGAATACCCGCCGGGCACATACTAGTTGACACCACAGACACGTACAGGTTTTTCAAAGAATAAAAAGCGTCCATAAGCTTTTCGCCGCCTGAAAAACAAAATTTACGGGTCATTCCGTCTCTACGTATTTAAGAAAAGTAAATCCATTTTCGTATACGGCGTTTATAATTGATATATCTTTGACTTTAAGATCAATTACATTGATATAAAATTGTAGATAAGAGCTCACATGTGTATGGAAGACGAAGATGCCGTATTAAGTTAAGCAACTCTGTCGGACCACCCCATTCAACATCTGTTTTCACACTCCCTATGAGGTCGAAGGGCTTGAGGTTTCGGGTTTAGGTACATATTCACGTACAAGGCGAATGCATACAGTGTGGAACATCGCCAAAAAGGCAACCTGGAAGCATCCAGCCATGCAGTGTTCAAGCGATCAAATGTGTCATAGTTATTTAAGAAACGCTCCCTTGGCCGGGAATCTTGCCCTTTCGTACGCTCATAGAACGTTGACGCCATGTGTTTTGGTGCAATCATTTCGAATCACCATCCACCTTTTTATTGCATTATAGCTTCATCTGGGCTGGATTCACGAGCTAAGTCAAGAAGACGTAAGTCGTAAGAAAAAAGCTCTGGTTATTGGAACAGTGAAAGTTCATAAAGCTGCCTTTCAGACAGTTAGAAACTGAAAAGTTGACTACAAATTGGTGCTATAGGGTCTATGGTTTGATTAGTATGATTCACTCAGAAAATATAGAAATAGTGTTGGTAAAGCGAACCTCTTTTCTCATCGTGCTAAATGATACGTTGTAGGTCTGAATCTACGTTTCCCGAAAGTTGTTTATCTTGTACAGTCATGGTGACGAGTGCGAGGACGAATAAAAGCAGCGTCTACGAGAGGAAATAATAAAAAAATACAGAAACTGTTTGCTGTTGCGTCTATCTAAGTGGACGTTGCCGCGTGCGCGATCCTCGTAGCTGTCCGTATGTTCGGGCGGATACCCGTAAACGGCCACCCTGAGGTCAGAAAATAGCACACTCGTCGTACCTATTTTGTTTTTGTTTTGTGTTCTGTGCAGCTACCCCTTTTCACTCGCGTGTAATTCATAGTCAGTGAGCTTCTTACGCTGATTTCGATTACCATTGCCACTGGTATTATCTGAAGCCTGTTGTTTTTGTCGGCCACTTGATTGCTTGCGAGAGGCCCAGCGCGGCGGTCACACGGAGGTTCATGCCATTTCATTGTGTTGCAATTGCCGGATAACAGCTTTGGCGTGCTCAGTTTTCTTTTTTCTGTTTCGCCCCCGGTCGGAGCAGGCACGGGTTCTCAGCTTAGCTTTCCTATACACATGGCGTGTCAGACAAGTGAACGAACGCATTGCCAAATGACCACTGCAATGGCTTGTACAGCTGAACTAATGTAACAGGCCTCAAAATGAAAAGCAAGTGGCCCCCTGTAGTTCGGCTGAATCGATATGGCGTAATCCATGGTGTGATGATGACTGGAACTTATATGATATTCTAGCCGAGAAGAAGATGGACATAGTCGTAACATATCCTAGATATAAGATGATTTCGCCAACGTCGGGCCAATCTAATTCTTTACTAATGCTTAATTAACATTTTTCGGCGTTCATTTGAATCCGTAACGGCTTTGTGGTATTAGCAGGGAGTGAACCAGTGCTATAAATACTATTAGCCAATACACAGACGTTCTAAGGTAATAGACAGAGGGTGTCCTCTTTTATATCTCAATATTGTACTCTGCTTTACAAGGTTTCCATGTTCCCGGCATGCGATCATGATACTTTACATCCGACATCACAACAAACGGATAGTAAAGTACTGCTTCCTTAAATCGACCCGTAAACGCACTGCGATCTGACGCTACTCAGGGTAGAAGAATTGAAAACATGTCGTTCTATTCAGTTTGCGGCTTTAATGTGTTTCGTGCTAGCCATTTGATTGATCAATAATGCGTAATTCAGGCGGGCGGGCGGCCGGCCGGCCGGCCGTGCCGAAATATTACGGAACAGCTCAACTCTTCCTGCAAATTTCAGATTGGCCAAATCTGTGAGTCCCTGTCTCCCGCCTCGCTTTAACTTCCTTCTAAATACAGACCGTTGTCGGACAGCTCACGGATGTTCACCAGTGAGCGTTTGCGAGCTTCTGGCTCAAGTCTGAAAAGACGATGGGGATTATGAAGCTTCTAATGCTATCCCTTGAAGCTTTTACAGAGGAAATTCAGCTTTGGTAGAATAAACCGCTGCTTTTCGCAGCGTACGAATTGACACTGACGCCGACGGCGGGTCGCTGCCCTACTGTAAGATCGGAAACGTCGCTCCAACTATGAGAACGGAAACAGAAACAACAAAGATATTAACGAACAACAACAAGATCGAGGTACACGAAAGCGATAAGCATAAGGCGGTCGATCTCCGCCTGGCTGTTCGGTTCGCGGCGTCGTTCTGATCAGCGAAGTGCGTACGGAAGATACTCGAACACAAAGAAGGCACTGCATGGTATTGGGTATAGGACGTGTGCTCCATATTGCCTACTGGCTTTCACTCAGTGTCGAATCTTATCAGCCAGCGAGATCTTAATAAAAACAGCGACGAAAAAAGCAGCTTAACTCACCTATAGCGACAGTTCAGCACCGATCGTGTCGCCCATGGCTTTCACAAAGAATCGTGGACCGTTAGTAGCCCGTTGCGTAGAGGTGTTGGTGTATTGCGAAGTGTTCCCTAGTCCGTACTCGGTTCTGTATACTATTTTACTTATCAGCACAGAAAATCAGACGTAGTGAAAAGGTGGGATCTCATAGCTTTTCAGAGAAATTGGACAAAACGCGATGGGCAATGAACGTATGCTGGTCTCATGTGGGCGATGAAACGATAAAATGCAGGTAAAACTGTAGACGCTTGGATGTTCGTGTGTAAATAGCAGATGCCAGATTTGCTGCTTACTCAGACCTGTAATGTCTTGTGATAGTGCAGCGGTAACTTGTAGTGTGATTTCCAATACAACCTTCAATTACTGCGAGACATGTATTCGGAGAATTTTTCGTGCGATCAGACATTCATACCCTTTACACACCTAGTGTAACTTAACGGAGGCGAAGATGGGTTAACTATTTAACATTCACAGAAGATGATATCAGTAACGTATAGTTTTTGGACATACATGGGTTTACACTGTGCATAACTTGTCAACGCTGATACAAAAAAAAGACCTTTTTTTTCCCCCCATAACTGCAGATTAACTCGCTCACTGACTGATTGTGTTTTGCCAACCGCTTGCCAACGTTAAGTCAGCTCCGGCACTATAGCAAGTTGTAAATCCGGCTCGCTGTATCAGTTTATCTGGCCAGCTAAAGTGTACGTACATGACACAAGCACATTAACTAAGTTTTTTTTTCGCTTTGCAAAGTTTTAATTTACGACAACTGAAGTTGCGTAGATACTTATTTTGCTCTATTGCGTATTGTACACGTAATAAACAGGGGCCAGTTTATCAAGTAAGCAATTATATCAAAACTCACTATTTCGTTTCTGTTCGATTCTGGTCACTGTTGTCTCTATCAGGTTAGTAATCGTCAACAACGGTACGCAGTTGTTGTTTCTTTTACTATTGCCGGTGTTTACCCGACGGTCTTTTTACTGTTAGACTTGTGAGTTCACAGTGAGATCCTCGCTTGTTCTCAGCGCTACTGCTGCCGTTGCTAAAAGGAGACCCTGAACAACCGTTCCCGACGGCGGTCTCACGTGGCGACCGGTCGTTGGTCATTATTTTGTTGTGTCTTAACATCCTTTCCTGTGTGGCCATTATTTTCTGGCTCTCATTCTCATTTTTCTATTTTTTTCCGTTTTTTTTTTTTGTTCCCTTCAACTATCCCGCCTGTCTGGGTTATCCCTGCTCCGATATTTTTTGTAGTCTACAATCGCTCTGGTCTATTCAGCGTTACGCTACACGTTTGTTGACTTCGGTGATATATAGGTGTTGTTTTCAGCTGTACTGGCTTTACTCTGCTCTGCTCCACACTGCTCTGATCATTATGACTATTTCGTTTGACCTATCTTTATCTGTTTCTACCTAATGTAGCTAATCTTGGGAATATTGGGACTAAGACGTTTCAGCTTTTAAAAATTCGTGGTGCCGTCTCCTGATTTGCCTTCATCCCTCGCTGCCTCTCTCCTTATCTTCATTTTTTTGTTGCATCTACCGGTGCTATTGGCACTGCTGATGCTCAAATACACGCCACGCGATCAAGCATGTCCGCCAAGTACTATGGACCCCGTCGACGTACCGCCAGTAGCAGCTCGGAGCAATGGACCTATAGTAATGCGGTTAGGATTCGGTAGCTGGTTCGGCGCCCCACTGATTCTGCGCTGTTAACTTGGGTCATAGGACGTTGGGAAGGAGCAAAATTCTGTGTCCGCACCAGATACCGCCGCCTTCACTCTTTGTATAGGTAACAGTCAGGACGCTTCTCACCGTAGATGGGTGGTGGGAGGAATTTAGCAAACGTTTTTCTGTGAGCGACGTGACTATATTGGCCTGTCTACGCGAAGTTAGCTTATTCGTGGCACTGGTTCGCTACCGGTGTTGCTGCGTTGACGCTACGGATATCGGTGGGATTCTAAGAAGAACAACGTACAAAACGATGAACGGTAGGGTGTAATAGTGATCGGGGTTTAATTTCTGAGCTGCAAAGAAAAACAAAGTGGGAGAAACAAACGAAAAAAATTACTTATGGCAACATGGTCGTATGATACGGGTGTGGCGTACACGGAACTCTAGGTAAGCCTTTGGATTATTGGTAAGAGCGGGAACAGAAGAACCGATAGCGGATGGTCACCGTCAGTCGATTGGAGAAGTTACACGCTGTCAAAAAAGTCTGGACGATTGGAGGCTATATTTAAATTTCAAGAGCCACCGTTGGACGAACTCGGCCGGAGGAACATCGTTCTAATAAGCCTTAGTCAAGGTTTATTGTCTCATACACTCGAACCCATACGATCCCATCGAATACGTATGTGTATGGAGACGGTATAATGAATAACTATGTGGGGATATCTATACGATTGGCTAGTGTTGGGTTGCCGTTTGCATTATCTGGGTTTCAACAAGAGGCGAGCGTATAAAATGACACTGTGGTAGGCCTGCATTTGGCTGCATCTGTTAGTTGAACGAAACGCTTTTCAACATGTACTGTCGCACTTTTTAACATGCTTACATCTCCGTGAAGGATTGAGTATGGTCGACAGATGCACGAGTCGAAACTAACGGCCGCCAATCGAACGAAACCTAACCTGATATCGATCTTTATGTTTACTTTATAAAATTAATTTGAAGATAAATGTACCTAAGATTTTGTTTACGGCGTCCACCCCGTATATTACCTAAGGAAAATGCAAATTAGGTTCAGTCATTTATAATGCATCTGTGGCGTAAATACTGATGGAAATGTATATCGATTAAATGCCTTCTGTTGTCATATTTAGCCGACAATCAGCTTGTCAACGGCTATTAAGCATCTGCGGCGAACCGGAGTGGTTTTAATTTCGAAAAGCAAAACAATAAGATTAGTTATTTTTTATTTGTTTGGTTTACACTGCGGGATGAGCATGATAATTGATACGCCCTAAGCAAAAAGTCTAAACTGAGGATTCGCTGATTTCGAAATAGTTCTTCTAGAATAAATTCTGAAGCACCGCTTTGTTAAGAAACATTATTGCTGTTAACTATTCTGTGATTTGGCTGATTTAGGTAAACATGGACAATTTTTCAGCTTTTTTTTCTGCGTCGAGATAATATGACGAAGTCTAAAAACTTTTTCTTTTTTTAGTTCTAACGAACGACAGGATAAATTAGATCAGTGCTGTGATTAATAAACTACATGACATAGTAAGTTAATTACATTTTTTTTAGTCGACTCACATTTTTTTTCGTTAGTGTATGATTTTCTGTCAGGCAATATTATCGTTTTTATAACAAATGGCCTTGGGTTATTCCGCGTATCGATATATCTTGAGATATAAAGAGAAGACATATTGAATTATAATTCGTTAAATCACTTTGCTCTGCGGAATTGATGAAAGCCGGCATAACGCCATCCTTTCTTTTTGACTCCTTAATTTTTTTCTCTGACATATTTCTTCTTTTATTGAGCAAGTTATAGCCTTTCTCATTGAAGCCATTCCAAAATCGCAACCATACATAAATGCATGATGCCTACGGGATTTATGCGACTCCATTCGGTAACCATACTAACTAATGAAGGGGTTTCGAGTTGCTTTGCGCTGAAAATCATCGCGATCTTCTTTGACGCTGATGACACGTCAGCGTTCTTAGCGGGAGCATCGTTCAGCTGGCAGTTGGAAGAGGCAAAAGCCTGAAAGACGGAAATCCCCTCCTGGTCGCCGAAACGAACGACTGCTTCGTAGCAGAGAAAAATTTCGGATACACGTCGAAAGCTTGAGAGAAATCGATGAAGAATCAGCAAGAGGGAAGCTAGAGCGGAGTGCGTCCTCTGCACCGGCACGAACTTGAAGGCCTTCATCGTTCGCAAGCTTTCGTAAACACGTACCAGCAAGGTGATTCTGATCAGGCACACCAGCGAGGTACCAATGAGCTGCTCTGTAAAGCCAGCCCTGGTTCGATCAGTTCGAGCCACGTTACAGGCAGATCTCACCCTTTGTTGAGACGCGAATCTTTCTCGCAACGCCGTTAGATGAAGTCTTGTTTGACCTTGAAAAAGCAGGCTCGATCAGATCAGGGTGGCCGACGGCGTCACGGCTATATCAGCTTTTGCAATTTTTCTGTTTGATCTGTAAGCTGTATTCTGTGTAATTCCTTTGAAACCTGAAGGATTCTACGCTCACTTTCTCGCTTTGCGCGGCTTTGCAGCGCGAATTTAAGAGATGAAAGATGGCACGGGTCTACGCCGGAGTCGGCGTTAGCCTGTCTGCTTGCAGGGCCGCCCATGCTCGCAATGTCCATGTCGTATCATTTCTTGCCGACGTCGGCCTCTGAATCAAGCGAAGATTAGTTGAGAAGCAGATAAGACCGTTGCCTCTGTTTTGCTTTTGTCTAATGACCCCGAAACTGGCGAATCGGGCTACGGATAACGGCTACAGGTGATGTTAATTTAATTAATTAATGCCATTTAATCGATGTAACGCTATAATTGCAATAATTTGCAATTATTTTTATAGCATCCAGTCTATGCAAATAAAGCACTGACTGTAAAAAAAAGTATAATATAAAAATCCGGCCTTTCAATAGAAATTTTTCTCTTCTACAGTAGAAAAAATACGAGGGAAAACGATTCTAACATAATCTTCGATTAGGAAATTGAATTTCTATACAATTGCTGCACAATTCGCAGGCAACTTTGCATACACGCCGGAGAGTTAAAGAAAAAAAAAAAAAAAAAAAACTTAAAATAGCATAAAAATATAAAGATGACACTGCTCAACAAGAGATTTCGTAAAATTGATGGAATTATCTAAAATGCCGGCCGCTCGCCTGAGTTGGTCAAATAGACCGGCTTCAAAGCCTGGAAAACCCTATGGGATTTCCACTTGTAATGCAACCTCCGTGTGCGTCTGTCTGACGCGTATTTAGGAAACATCTGGAGGACTGGTTCCTACACGGCACGGACTCGTATGATGAATCTCCCATCGTCCCATCTCCGACGGGAACTTTTCAGATTCATCGTGAAAATTGTCGAAGATTCATCTCGTAGCTGGAGAGATATTAATACAATTAGATCATACGTTTTATAATGCCATCGAGAAAACGTTGATAGTTATAGAGACATTCTGGATACGTATTCTTTCCTTTGCTATTTTACTTCTACCGTGTACTTTGTATGGCTCGAAAATTTAAAAAAAAAAATATAATATCAGTGATTTATCCATTGGAATGTTGTAACATAATCATAATATATATATATATATATATATATAAAGTATTAAATAGGAAGTTGTATAAATATTTTGTTTGATGGAGTAGAGCTTTGAAATTAGATAACGTGCGAATACAGGAAGAAACACTCGTCTGTGAAAATATCGGCAACATTCCGAGGTTTATTTAATAAGATAGCAGAACGATTTTTTACTTTCTGGTCCGAATAAACGTACACTCACCATTTGTGGGAACTTCAACGCGCATCTGTGTAGCAAAAGCGAACAGAACGCGATAATAAAAGCAATAGCAACAATATCATTAGCAATTTTTCGACACAACTGCGCTTGGAGGGGGGTCCGCAATCGTCGTTGAATTCATTATAATCATACGCACACGCAGAATTCTGCATCTAATGGTCTCTTTAGTCATTCTTCGTTGTAAATATAAAATTGAATTGTAGTAAACAAAGAGATGTATAAGGGGATTAAGTTATAGAGAACGGTCTCACTTTGACAGTGGTTGAAGTTTGAACTTTGCCGTTGGAATTTCTATAGAAAAATATTCTAACTACACTTCCCGCCGCCCTTTGCCGCGAATATAGACCATCCAGTCCGTAGGTGGGCGACTGTTACTCGTCTGACAGCCAACGCTTAGCTGCTGGCCGGATCCCATAAAAAGTATAGCATTTCTGCGCTGACCGTTCACGCATCTGCTTGTATCTTTCAAAGGTATTGTTCGTACATTGCTGCGTTTCGTGTGCTTTTGTAATTAGTATGAAAAACAAATGACTTTTAAATGTGTACAGTCAGCCACCACAAGCACACGTACAGTGGACGTTAGAGGATTGCCTGCACATATTGTGGCATGACCGGTGCGTCGTGAAATGACAGTCAAAAAAAACGACGGAACAAACAAGAACATAACAGTACTATATTAGCGAAATAAGACAAAACATCATCCATGCATAGGCAAACAGCGAAGATAACAGGAACGGCTAGTTTCGCTATAATCGTTAATTATGAGCCGCCCTGCTGCAGACGATAACTCCCTATTGAACCAGAAATGTCAAAATTCTGGCGCCGCTGAAGTAGCCGCTATTGATTGGAGAAGGGGCGTCCAAACGCTGCGGCTGCTTGAACGTACCTAGACCAAGAGGTCGTCCCCATCTGTGTTGTCGTTGACGAAAATAACAAACGCTTGTGCGCAAAATGGCCCGGTAAGGCGCTCAAGGCTCCTGCACAGGTGCATAGCCTCATCATATTAGTCGATCATTACCGTTAGTTCTTGTACTCTATAGATCTTAAACGTGCTAAATAACAGGGATAAGACGGAGGCTTGCGGCGTCCAGGTGATATATTTTTGCCGATTTATGACAAGTACTGCTGATAGCTTTGAATTTTTCACCGGTTGCAGGTTATTATATGTGGCGACACCACGCTTGATCGTTTATCGTTGACGTGTGGTGACGTACCGTTGCACCCCTTAGGTACTGCTTGTTCGCTGCAATGTTACGTATTGTATTTTCGCGTTACGTGGTCGCATTTCGTGCTCCCGCTATTCAACTGGCAGCCTTTCAGCTTATACAGAACGCGTTTATTTAGAACCGAAAAGCTACCGGTACACCGGCGCTGCATTCGCTGTTGTTTTCCATTTTTGCCTTGCTATAATAAAAATAAATAGCACGAACGGTAGCAGAAGTCATTCGAGAAGAGATTTTTGGCACTGTCAGTCAGATTTGACAGACGGCGTTTGATGGATTGCAGCGCAGAATGAGTGATTATGAGACGTGTAAATGTTGCCATAGGCGATGTGATGTATCTCAGTTCTGTGAACGAACTTGTTAGTCTGTTAACTTCTACAGTCTTGGCCATCTCTAAACATACCCGGTCAATATATTCAGTAAATATTAGAATTAATTCAATAAAATCAACTTAAAAAAGTTATATATATATATATATATATATATATATATACATACGTATATGTGCATCTATATAGGTAATAGGTCCATATTTAATTAATTTATTAATAACTAGCATATGCGAATAGAAGACAAGATTCATAGATATAAATAACTCTAAAAGAATAGATTATTCGCAGATGATCTCGTGAGTCTTTTAGACGCAATGTACGCCATGGAGTAAATTAGATACTGATTTTAATAACAGCAATAACGACAACTTTGACGCCTTTTCACAGTTTGCTAAAGCCAATGTTTATTCGAACTAACCGAGCTAGTTGTTATTTCAATTTTCAGAACAGCTCGTTTATGTACCAGCGTAAACACACAGATGCATAGCAACAAATCGACCAACCACCAAACGCCAGGCATCTTCGTGCTCCATCACAAGCAGTTAAGCGATTTCTTTAAATTCAAATTAAAACGGCCGAAGCCCTTGTAAAGGCACTGACATCACTTATATCGGCTTTGCAATGTAGTGTAGGCCCAACTTTTGCTGTCTGGGCTGATATGTTCAGCTTAACTTTTTTTCGCCCAAGATCAGCTGATCAGAGGAGTAGCTGAAAATCTCCACTTCGATCCTGTTTGTCGTCGTCATCTTTTCTACGAACGCTCTAAAGATATGCAAGATACGATCTGTTAATCCAGTTTGTATTTAATTTTAGTTTATTTGCCCCCTTCTTGCCATTAGCTCCTCGCGACATCTTGCTTCGCACTTTTGTGTGCACAATACAATGGATCCTGGGACGCTTGCCAAAGAAGGGGTCTAAGACATGGGACACGGCAACGACACGTAAAAAAATATTAAACGAATCCCATAGAGTGAATGAAATTAAGTATGCGTTTAAACCTATTGGTACCATATGCCCAGCCGCCTACACGAAACCTATACGTACACGGAGGTCGACGTAAGAAGCACAAGTTCCTACAAAGTAAGAGTTGTCTGTCCTGTTCTAAGGAAACAAACGGAAAGGCCTCTTCGATATGTCTCAGACGGAATGACGTTCGACCGCAATCAGTTAGGAGGCGTTTAGTCTAATGCGGCAGAAGCGATGCGACCGTGTGGGCGAATACAAAAACAAGTGCAAAAGGGACAGGGGCAGAAATATAGGCGAATGAGATATTGTTGGATTAAGGCAAAGTAAGCCAGCTGACCGGAAAAGCTGCTGGTTGACTTTATATGATAGTAAAAATAATAAGTTGCCATGTAACGAAACGAAGACATGGGCGCGGATATTCGTAATACTGATATCACTGTGTAACAGGACTGGACTGTGAATTTGCAAAGATACAAGGGTACGAAACTCTTACAAATCGTTGTATCAGTTGTAGCCATTGCTACGAAAGAAGAGGCGTCTTAAACACAGCCCAAATGACAATCGAAAAAAAAAAATATTTTTAGTCCATTACTCTAAGGCTGCGGAAATCGTGATCCGACAGCTTATTTGGGTAACGCTAGATCAGCAGAAATTATACTATTATCTCTATACTATAGTATGTGTATCTAGGATATAAATTAAAGCTGTAGCTAACGTTACCTTGATGCCCACGTTGCTGCACGCTCCGCAAGTGACCAAGCTGGCCTATGCTGTTTCAGGCATTGCGTTTTTTTATATATACGTATGTGTATACATCTTGTATAATTATCGGTCTCTAACTCTTCCAACGGAAATTCGCAGGTAATTACAACTACAGTGAGATATTTTTCAAGTGAAGCTCACACTCGTCTGCAGGGGCTTGTATGTATCTCGATTAGACGAAAGTATCCTAATGTACAGGGTATTTAAAAAATTGAGGTTAACCCTTGAGTAAGCATCTGGCATCGATATTCATTTTATCTCTTTAATTCAATATTCTCTACATCTCTTCGATTTCCATAGATATCATATAGAAATATCGTATTTGATTATATGATAACGACGGTCTTGATTGAGAAACTAGAAATATATTCGTATAGAAGCGACTCTGTAAAGTAACTGCCGTTGAGTGTTGAGGTGGCCTTGTTACGGCGAAGATCAAGGCTTTTCCTTGGCCGACCTTTGACGAGAAGCACCTCATTTCACTTGGCTTTTGCGATGCTTTGGACACTGATACGAAGGGTGCCATAAGTTGCGCCTTTGCATTGTGAAGTCACATACGTTCCTCAGAAGGACATCGTCTCTCGCCTCCTCATCAGGCAAGCGATAAAGAAGTCAGGTTTACGAAGATGATCGGTTGAGATGAGCTTTGTTCCAAAATAAACAAAGCCTGCTGTTCGTTGACGATTAGCCTTTTTCGAGGTTGAACTCGTCAGTCACGGCATGGATATATTTAAAAACATTAATTACACGTTCACCAGTGCTTGCTGCTACTCCTAAAATTGGTGCTGAAATTACCGACTAAGGACCCTTATGATGTGACGTTCTAGGGTGGTTGGCAGTCATTGACCGGCAGCCAGAGTCAAGCCCACTGTTGCTCTAAAATAGCTTTGTTCTATGGATGGGGGTGTGGAAGCACATGATTGTGCAGTAGCCGTCTACAGGGTAACCGTTTTGTGTCAAAGAGAACTCTTAGTTGGTAGAGGTAATACAGTTTGTGGCAGGATTATACTAATTGCAAATCTACTTTTTGAGCATCTGTGAACTGCTCCATCGCGTACAAATATTGAACATCTTTAGGGATTTACTTTTCACTACGACGTTTCAAAGGATGCCTGAATACACCCTTAAAAACATACTCCAATTTAATTTTCGGCTTATTTTATAGTTGACGGTCGCAGTGTCGAGTGCTATTCATGAAAATATACTAAAAGTTTAACTTTTGGAATTTTAGAGAGACACAAAAAAGATATATTACTTTATTTCAAAACGAAAGCCTGTTTAAATGTTTTATCAGCCCAAATTGACTGTTGATTAATATTTAATGAACGAGAAGGGTTATACTTATCTAGCCTCTCCAATATTGTAGGTCATAACAAAATATGTTTGTCATATATATTTTCTAATGTCATGAAGTACATGCGACGAATACATGGACTGTTGTATTCTTGGACCATCTAGGAACATTAAATTACACTTAGTTAACTTTAAATAAGTGACAAACGAACGTACACACTTTTCTCTGCATAGACTTATCCTCAACTTCTAGTAAAAAAACAGCTCTATGGGAAGGTGTTTTTTTGTTTACCGAGCGCTGTTAGACCTTCAACAAATCATCTAGTATAAGACAATGCCTTGCACAAAACTGGGTATATTAAGTACAACTTTTGCTGATACAGGTGATTCGTGTATTTGAGTGAATCTATAATGTCTTTCGAATAGATCCATATTGGAGTACTTTCTCCTACTAATATGTCGAAGCAATACAAAAAGCTTCCATATTTTGTTTTTCTTCTAAAATTGAACGAATCCGTTGTAATGTCCCACTATAGTTCAGCTGAAACCACTTCTTCTAAAGGACGCCCTTTTAATTTCGTACATGAACAAACGTAAGCCTATATCTACAGGAGTTCTACTTCTTAAAACTCTAATGCCAGTCATTGCAGCATTACAACAACAACAGAAAAAATTGTATCTGTAAAAACGACTACCGTAAGAATTATACGATCACAATGCTCCTTTCACGTTGACTGAGTCCCGAACTGTACTTTTTTCCATCTTTTGCTATATATGGCAGCCGTTTCTGCTTCAAAATTAATTATTTTAAAATAGGCTGGACGCAGCGCACGCTCACCGACTATTTACCCGCCGAGCCGACGTTAATCCTGATTGCTAGTCTGATTCTGGTTGTTGTTTTTGTCGTCATTGCCGCTGCAGTCCCAATCGTTAGATTGATCTTTGCCATTTACGTCTGAAATCGCCAACGTCATGATTGCTAGGCGTTAGTCGAAGTTTGTAGTACACAAGTGTTTGGGAGATCATCAAGCGTGAGAGCAGAAATCCGAGATCGTGCCGACCAGCTGCCCGTCTACGCCGTACTATCCGTAGACACTAAGTGTATTCTATGTTTTATGTGCTCTATAGTTCCACACGCGAGTTGGAGGACTGAGCGCGGTTTCGACCTGCGCAGTAGTAAAGCCCTGAGGAGAACGTCAGACAGGCAGGTCTTTCTGCAACGGTACCACCGACCCTGTAATTGAAGGTTTTCCACTTACCTGGATTTCAAAGAGCTTCAGAGATCTCTTCTGGGTTAGATTGGACGGCCGAGACCGCCTGTGAAGTAGAAAGCCTGTAAGTGCCTACACCCGCTTCTTTCTCTTTTTTTTCCTCGGATCTACCTAGTCGAAAGAAGCTCCGCCGGCTCGGATCCTTTACGCTACAGTTTTGCTGAGATGATGATAACTGCCCTATCCGCTTACCAAGTCCAACCGCCTTCTGCCTACAGCAGCGCTTGTCGGTGCTCATATGGCCTAAGGAAGCAAAAAAATAGTAAAAATATAGGGAAGCAAAAACGAAATTCTATCAATCTAACTATCCTAAGATTGTGACGACGGTGATGGTAGGGCGAATAGCAAAAAATGTGCGGAGCTCATGTTTTTTCCTTTTGATATATAGATAAAGACAGCTGTACAGACAGAACACAATGAGAATACCTAGAAGTTATTTAAACGAAATCAGTGCAAAACGATTCATCTCATAAAATGTGTTTCAAATTTACAAAACTACACTGCGGCATAGGTAGAACGTATGCAAATATTAAGTATTCGTATTATGACAAATCGTAGTATTATATATGCTTCAAATCGTATCCACTAGATTATTTTCATATATATACATATGTCCTCTACAAATTCTACTCCTGATGCCTCCTAGCAGAATTAAGTAGAAAGCTTCCGAGGTACCAAAAAGATTGCAACAGGTGATCGAGGGATCGTTTGCGCTTTGGGTTTCTTTTTGTCTTCTTTGACTAAAAGCAGTTCGCTCCCGTTCAAGTTCGAAAATTGTAATGGAATGCGACAATTGGGTAGCCGTTCGTAGCCCGCGAGTGGAGAGTCTTATACCTTTCAAATGCGTCGCCACTTTTCATGGATTGCTGCCATTGCTGCCCCCCGAACTGGGCGGGGCTTATAGATGTGGAGAACGGATATGCCTGTATTTACTAACGTCGACTAGCTTCGATGCCGGCACGAGGTTCGTTGATTGAAGAAGTGTAGGTTAGGACGTGCCTAGATCTGGACAAGGAAAAAAACTCAACCGAAAGGGCGCACGTTGATGAGATTCTCGTGAGAAAAATAACATTTGAGTTGACGTATCAACAGGTGATACAAGCCGGTCACTGTTAATTGCTTGCGTTAAGGACATATTACAGGTTCCAGTTTTATACTGAGGTAAGACGCGAAAACAGGCCTCCAGTAAAAAAAAATTAGTAACAAATACGGTAACGATACTTACCTTTTAACTGAAAATTTATCTTCGTGTTAACTATAAATTGGCCTCTTGCTTCATTGCAGGCTTATTTTTCCAATATGCCACCTTTAAAGGACCGCCCCTAATTTTCACGCAAAATGCTTCAAAGGTATGATGCAGTATACTACTGCTTTTACTGATTGTAAACTCGATTTCTTTTGCAGTACTCAAAAGCCTCAATTGCTTTTTAAAGTTTTAATATTTAGCATATACATGTTAGTTAGACTTATGGGGACTTTAGTCTTATAGCCCAGGTTTATTTGTATACACACTTCCACTGTATTGTAAGTTTCTGAGAGACTTACCCAGATGTTGCTGGATCCTACTTCTATAAATGCCTATTATGCTTTCCTATTGTTTAATGCTATGTCAATAGACTCGACTTAACATTGAATTAAGGTGCGTCTATCGCAGCGGGGTGAGCTATACAACGTTGAAACGAAATAAGCGGAATCCCACATCGAGAACCTATAACTTACGCAGTTTTTTTCCCGATTACAGCTAGACTCAAGTTTTTATTAACATTCAGAGTTGATGACTTCGCGCTCCATCATATGCTTTCCTCATTTATCCTTTTATTTTACATATTCACAGTCATATGTAATTGTAAATACTGGTGTCGTCACGAATATCGTTATCATAGCCTGAGTGCGCGCATGGTTCTTCGCTTCGTGCAGTGACGATATGCACGGAAAAGTTCTACAGACGACTTTACTCGTAACGTTTAACTCGCGCACGACGCAAAACCGAGTCCCATTAGGTATAAAACGTCGCAGTTTCGGCCCGAGTAAAAACCAAAATCGAAGCATTCAGCGGACAGCCTTCTCCACGGAGTGAGGCACCCCAATGCACCTTGAACCAGAAATGTGACAAAAGTAAAATCTATTGTAACATAATGGCACCACTGCGCAGTTCCTAGGTAACATGTATTGTCTCTGATCTCCGGTTTCTGGCAATGGCAGAAGCACTAGAAACAGTGTCGATGTGACCCGCAACCCCTCTTTATTCAACCGAATGTGCCCGCTACAGGCAGGACTCCTCAGTCATTAAACAGGGGTTGAGGCTTACTTAATATGCTTCATTCCACGTTCTGCATTGCTTCACCTTTGTCCTCGTGCTTAAATTCGTCTTTGGTGTTCAACGGGTTTTGGTAGTCTGGTGATCCTGACTAATTGGGTAGCTGGCGATGCTGCTCAACACTCGGTCGTCTAAGCGTCGTCTTCTAGAAAAAGAAAATTATTTCGAACTTTTAAACAGTAAGCAGCGACTGCAGGAGCGCGAACAGTGACTAGCTGCGTGATAACTTTTAAGGGCTTCAGGGCAGGGCACGCACGAGAGACATTAGCGCCGCGTGTGTAGGAAGAACAGGCCCAGGTATGGGGAGACACTATGTTGCGTTACTGAAACTCTACCTCGAACCAATTTTGACGTCAGCAGAAATGATGATTTAGCTCAACAAGCCACAAGCAATTCATGTATAAATTATGTATGATAAGTAAACGAGTTTAACTCCAGCCGCGCTCAAATAATTGTGTACCTGAACTTCGTTTAGAGCAGACATTCTGACAGAAGTCCAAGTGAAATGGGTTTAAGGAGAACCATAGTTTTTCTCTTTCAGATTATTCGAACAGTATATTCTTCCCTGGATCGACCTAAGTCTACATAATAAACTACGCTAAATGAGAATAGAAACATTGCCTTGTTCTAACCTTCACGGGCACTACTTGTAGCATTAAAAGGGCTAACATGTTACAATAGATGTCGTAAGTGATGTAGGTAAATCGTTACATATCAATATAGAAGTCGAATTTATGAACTCTACTCACTTTCAGTCGGCCGATCTTTTCTTCTTTCATACAGATTGCTCTTAGTGTAGTGCCTTAAGATGCTAAATGATAGCGTCGCTGCGGTTCCGTCCTGCAGTACGGTCTGTCGAATGGCTGGGGGGGGGGGGGGGGGGTCGCTCGTTGGTATTGAAAGAGAGTGCGAGAAGCACCGACTTATAAATGGTCGCAGGCTGAACTTAAAAGGCAATAGCCCGGAAGGTCTCGGTTTCGAAATACGGACTCTTTTAATCCCAGTCCCAGTTCGTATTCCTGACTTAATTCCCTCTGCGACAGTACTCCGTCGATGACCTCTGGGTGTCGCAAATCCCCTAGTCGAACATGCCAGCCATTTCGAGGTATCTACATCTCACATCTCCAATCAGGTCGGGTGACGGGTTCTAAAAAAATCGCGACGCCCGTTCTCGAATTTAGAGGTTGATTGAAGGAAAGTGGAATTTCGGATTGGCCATTACTGTTGGCAACGTTGAAAGCTCCTACAAAAATTAAAGAGGAAACAGGAAGTTCTTAATTAACCAGGCGGACGAACGGCCGAATCGAACCCTCATAATAAGCCAAGCAAACAGCGAAGTACGAACTATAGATCGACTACGAAAATCTGCAAACATATGGCATCGGGTGCGTTCGGAGACTTGCATTTTTTTTAGCTTGCAAGAATATATGTATATGTGTTGAAGGATGCTGGTTAGAGCATAGGTTTGTATGTACAGGTTGAGAACTATAGGGACAAAAGCTGGAATACTGACGTTACATAAATACATATGTGTGTGTGTTAAATAGAGAAGGAATTGAACGCGTGTAGAATCAGAAGAGCCTAGCCCATTCCTTCAAGTTATGTTAGACTGATTTAGCATATTTATCTATCTCTCTATTTCTAAAAGTACTTGCGTTAAGCGTAAGATTGCCTTACAGCTTTTGGCAGCGTGTTACGGGTCTCTTGTTATTGACCGGTGGTTTTTCCCACCTTCAATCCGTAACACCCTCTGGTAGACGCGGATACGCCCCAGAGGCTACACGCTTAACTTCGCAGATATCCCCGGAGAGATCAGTAGACTACTCTGAATATTCCTCTTTATCGCATTGTCGCAACTTCCAAAAGATTCACCTGAGAACTCCACCCGTTATTCCACCTAGCTGGATCGGGAGCGATCACCCTTTTGTTGTACTTTACTGTAAAATCGGCGACGATTTGGGTCTAGAAATAAGTTTTCCTTTAGTAAGTGCTTTGCCATCTGCCTATCGTAGTCTTCACAAACGTAGCAGTCACGTTGCCTGTTCTTAGTAGCGAGTGCACGTAGCGCAGGCATACTACCATACAATACCCTACATTAGTAATTTACAAGTTGTATCATACATACGCGTATTCAAGTTAAGCACGATTCTCCTTAAAGGAACACTGTCACTTTTGAAAGCTCATTCATTTTCTGATTGATTGAGGAACTGGCGTAAGGCATATATTCGAACATAGATTCATAGTTAATGGTTGGAGCTGTCATTGAGAGTTGGTACGTGAACGTAAAATGAGATAACCCTGAAATCTTGTAGCTTCTAAAGGTAGAATTTCAGTTATTACCTTCATAGTGACGAAATGCAGGAGGCAATAGCGTTATACGTGCCTTAGATCTATTTCGTATACCCGAACCATTCTTAGGTCGCTAACATTTGCGTTAGATCGATGAAAAAGCTCTTCAATTATTTGGTAGGACACCGACCGTTGGTGTAATCAGTCGACAGTGACAATAAAACTAGCCCAATCTTTACCACTCGTTTAAGGTATAGT
Source organism: Varroa destructor (assembly GCF_002443255.2). NCBI lineage: Eukaryota > Metazoa > Arthropoda > Arachnida > Mesostigmata > Varroidae > Varroa > Varroa destructor. Next base: position 44,443,949 of record NW_019211455.1, on the reverse strand, counting down.
TAACCGACTGGTCGTTTTTCCCCGGTACCGCTTTCATACTTCGGACGTGCCTCTGTTTCGTGCCATACCATTACCACTTTAAGTATTCCCTATAACAACTCAAGACGACTACTTGCCATTGTCTAATATATAGCTTAACGGAGCAACTACGTCAATAAAGGAGGGATGAATTTAGAACTGCGAGAGACTTAGTCTGTACTTCGTTTTCGATCTTCTAATGCACTCGACGTTATTCCACGCTTGAATTCTGCTCGTTGCTCTAATATGTACACTAATCTGTGTGTCCGCAACGCTACCGATTAACAGCGTTCATCATGACTCTGTTTGGCGTTCGCGTCAATGTTCGATTAACGAGTACGTCGTACTTCCTGAAAGCTTTTAAACGATATCCAATAATCGGTAGACCTAGCCAGTAGATCCTTACTTACATGCGTGTTGGTTAGCTTGTACGGCGATTGCAGAGGAGGATTCTGTGGTTCGATAGATTCAAAAACTCTTCATCGATGACTCTTCATGTCGGTAACAAAAAAATCTACGTTGTCGCTTTTACCAGCGGCACCACCACGTCGGATTCGTTGCCAGGGTCTTCACAGGGCCGTAAAGCGGCTTTTCTCTCTCAATTGCCGTGATAGGCCTCGAGAGTGTGTTGTTCGAGCTCATCCTACACCCTGCGTCGTGCGGTGACCGGGTAGTATGTGAGTGTCGCAAAGTTCCCTGTACAGCGACACGCTCGTGGATATTATATATATATTGCTTGAAGTACAGGTTGTATGGTGGGGATAGGGGATTTAGCATGGGAAAAAACGGCTCTCATTCACTGATTGGACAGCTTGCGCATCGTGATAGCCAGAAGCGGCGGCTGCGCTCTGGAGTAGGCTTGAAACACCCGAAGAGAACCTCAGGGGAATATCATGATGGACAGGGGCAACTGGGAACTCCTCGATTCCCTTGGATAACGCGCTATTGAAGTCACTGTATTCGTTTTCAAGGTCCTGATCTGCCTACAAACTCCGTGCACGACAAGAGTTACAGGAAAGGAACGGCCATTATAGTAGTGCGCTTGTGTGCGCAGAAACCGGCAGTCAAAGCTCTGTCGCATCGGTGGTCCAAAAGCCTTATAAAAAGTTCGCTTCCACTATATACACGGTCATAACTAACCAACATGCGGCCGCAGTACCAGCAACTATTACGCAAGTAGCGCAAGTGCGAACCTTGCAGCCTGCTCGGTGCTCCAGAAAGGCGCTCACAAGGGTAAAAAACCGACACCTTACTCTATATCCCTTTGCATTTCCTGGCCTTACAGCACTATCAGATTTCCTCCGGTTCTTTGCGCTCATCACTTCGATTAATAGAAGAGTTTGGGATGAAGGGCGTTAGAAAATCAACCACTGCAGGAACGACCCAGTGGGGATGCTTTGACAAAGGAAAAACTCTTCTGCGTGGCAGCTATTACCATTGCCATTTGGCCGATCAAGTCTGACAAGACTGGAGAAGCTAGGCTTCGCAGAGCCCACGAGACCGTTCCGGCAGAGTGCTATCAGATATGTTGTTTATGGGATGAGGCTTTGAGTCGCTTCGGTGCACCACAAGAATCGAACATTTTCGGCGCTTATTCGGTCGAATGTAGCTTCTTGCCCGCTGAGCTGTCAGTCCTTCTCAGGAAATGTTTGATATAGACTACGATGTATTATTTCAGTTCATGGATTAGCGGCTGGTGTCTGGGGGAAAGGGGATCAACGATGTGCTCACCTTCCAGGTACCCTTGGGTGGACGTTTGACTGCGTTTTGTGAGCTAGTCTATACAAAACTTTTGTGAAAATCACTTGGTGGCAGCCTGGCTGGCAGGCACTCAAGGGAGGTCGGCAAACATGGCAGTATCAGGTAAAAGTGCAATGAAGCTTTCGGTCTGGTCGAATTCGATGTTCCTGCAAGGCATGATGGTCAACAAAAATTTTCGATAATTAGTGCTTGGTCACCCACTAACACCGCCCGAGCAGAATGAAGGACCGGAACATCCACTACAATGTCTCGATACTACCGATCTCGAAGAGTGGCTGCATTTTCATCGTCCCGTGACTAGTACAAAGTTACAGATACCCGCTGTCTGAATGAGTTTATATGCGTGATACAGAATCTATACGAAGCTAATGAAAAAGTGTGCAATCTACACATCCATGGGGAGGCCTAAATATGTTTTGTGGTATGCATGGCAGGAAGTGTTTCTTTCCGTGTGGCTAAATGATTTAATTAAGGGTTAAATAAAAAGTGGATATTTCAAGTTCTGGCTGCTTCCTTTTTGAAAATGATAGTTTATGTGGCTTAGGGCATACACTGCCATATATGGCAACATTTATTTTTATCCAAAAATCGTATTTGTAAAAAATTGAAATGGAAGTTTGAGAACCGGTTTACCTTTTAGAAGCTGTAACCCCACCATTTAGCCAGTAAGGTTTACAACTGAGGCAATATCTGTTTCCTCTGTGTGATTCCTTCTTTCCATCGTTTTTCTCAAGGCCATTAAGCCTCTCGGATTCAGTATATTTCGAATAGTCTTTCCAAGCGATAAGCAAAATTTCATATAGACAAATATGGCATTCGTTTAACAGAAAAAAGAGGTAAAGGACTACCTACTACATGGTAAACTGATGGCATGTAGTTTGTAGTAAAATGATCATTTTAGTACGCACATGTTTTACTATCCCAGGTACATGATAAACCTAGTAATGTAGTCTTTGTTCAGGTTATTGTTACTAGTTCCTGTGATAGTTTAGTGAGTAATGTATTTGCCTACTAATCTCAGGGGCACCTTTTTGTCTAGGTTTTGAACCGCGCATAGACAAACTGCGGTTCGTACTGGGAGCCAGCCGGCCGTCTGATGGGAGGCCTAACGGCAATACAGGACGTAAAACTCGAAGCATAGGGGTTATTGTTCCTAGAGCTGCGGCTCTTTCGTCAATAACGCTTAAACGCACGGTCCATAGGTTGATGCTCGAATCGTAATAAGGCTGGCTTATGTTGTTGATGGTTTAGAGTCATCTTTTTAAGGCTGTAAATCGGCTTAGTCATTTACAAATTCTAATGTTAACTTACTCAAAAAATATTCGACGACAAATAGCGTCCAATCTAGAGTCCTATTTAATAAAATTAACCAAGCCTGTACTAAAAACTAACTTGTACTAGCTATATCGTTCCAACATATAAGTTACGCCACTGCTCATTAGTTAAGAAGTGCCGCATATTCCTCAGCTTATTATCCTTAATAATTATACAATACGCCTAATATTGGAGACAGCAACAACAACAACAAAAACAAACGTTTTCGATGGATTTTTTCTCTGCTAGGCTTTTGTAGAAATCGATTTTTCATTGGTTCGGAAGTCATACTACTTTGTGACTCTGATCGGTTTTAAAATAGCATTATGCCATACCCAAGACTTCGACTTGACTCCCAAATTCGGGTGATGTCCACTCGTCGTCGCTCAACCATTCCGTTATAGGGTTCAATCGCACCGCTTGTAGTCTTCCATCGTCGTTTCGTTGCTAATGGCTGCGAAAAACTATTTATGCTACAGACCTTAAACGGCCCTCTGTGTTACGGACACGGTCAACTCAACACATCAAACCAAATCGACACATCAATAGAGATGCGTGAAAAGAAGGAACGAAAACAAAATACACAGGTCGGCTATTTTGTGCGTGGATCTCTATTTGTATACAGTATTACGCTGACCTCAATGCGTTGGCACTACAACCCGTGTACTGCCTCGGATCTAGTCGGTTTTTTTCCCCACAGTTGCCGCTTTTACCGCGAGGCAGCGCTGATTTGACGATTCGATATTCTTTACGGCACTCGAGTCCACCTGTGTTCTTATTGGCGTAGCGCTGTGGGCACTGGGATTGTTTTTTTCCGACGACTGATTCGCCGATGAGGCCCCTAACTAAGACGTACGAAACCCAGATGGCGAGTCCTAAGAATTCGACTCAGACTTCGAAGGGTTTATGCTATTCGAATCTCGTTTCGACGACTCGAAGTTGAAGTTTCACAGAGAACGAATCAAGAGTAGTAAAACACACCGATGATGAGGAGTTCATGAGGCTGCCTTGCGTTTACAAGCAAAGTACAAAGTCTAACTGGAGAAAGCCAGCAGCAAACAAACTTTAAGAGAATACACAGCTTTTAAATTGTGGCGAGTGGAAAGTGACCTATCGCAGTGTACCGGTGCTTGTTTTTCGGCACGCCATCCGAGGATTAGCTCTGACATGCACTAGTGGGAAACGTGACGAAAGCGATGACCGGCCAAAGGCAAGCACCACTAGAAAAGCTCGTTCGACATAGAGCAGAGTGGAGGAAGTGTAGAAAGAATAAAAGAGTGTTAACTTAACAAACTATCATGTAATCGTACACAATACGAATATGGATACTCGCGATGATGAGCTATTGAAAATGGCGAAAAGTCGGGACATTCAACGTATGTATCCGTGGATTTCAACAGAGAGCTCAAGGGAAAAATTCGGTAATCAGTATTACGATAGTACGAGGTGGTGGACATAGGTAAAATAAGCAAAATAAATGTATTTACTTAAACGAATAAAGAATACGCGATGTGTTTATTGTTACATAGTATGTAATACCATCAACAGCGTTTATCGATTAAAAAAAACCTTTACCACAATATATATTTATTATAGATACAATTGAACTCACAAGACGTATTTGCGTGCTTCACAAATGCCAATCTTATTAAGTGGAGTTCTTATCAACGTATGTGAAACTCAAGTGTTGTATCATATCTTTTAGTCAGAGATCCGAACACACAAGTTGATGCGAGCCCTTCTCTGAGCTCTTTACGAAAAGTGTAAAGGACCTTTTGTCCGGCCTGAGCGGATGCTGTCGTACGCTCCCTTACATCGGTCGGTCGGTGCGAAAATTCCCACACATATTTGCCATATTGTACAGTTCCTTGATATATGCCAGTCTGTCACCTCGTTTGGATCTCAACAGGTAAAAGCTTTCCTTTCCCTTCTCCCTCTATTGCTTCGTATCCTCACTTGAAACCTCACAAACAGTTTCGAGGTGACTCGTATAAATGTATGGGTCTCAATAATCCCATTGCAGATCCTCTAATCGACCTGTTCACCTGCGACCGGCCACTGCGAAAGAACTGTTGACGCATATTGTCCCCATTCGCTCCTCAGATGCTACACAGTTGTTCCGTTGAAATTTGAACGCAAACAATTAGTCACGTGTCAAGGGCAAGCTTTGAGCATGTTGTGTCCTTACACGGCACCTCCCTATTGTCTTGCCAGCACTCGCCGAAACACGGTGCGCACCCGACGCGTCGCTCAAGTGCTTCGTTCCACACCTATGAGTTCTTCATAGTAGCCAGGTACGAAATCGGTTTTGTGTGTCCAAAGGCTCCGGCATAACGATTATATGTGAGCGACAAGGGGGGGTATTTAATGTATTCGTTCATTCAATCCCTTCCCGCTTTTTTCTCGGACCAAGAAAGGGGGTACATATTCTTCTCGTTTTCTATGACGTCCGACGAGCTCGCGCTAGTGTCACGATTTTGTAAAGTAAGATGCTCTTTAAGTAAAACCTCTCTTTTCGCTTTTTCTTTCTCTGAACGCCCACTAAATGATAAGCGCCATTGGGAGTTGGCACCGTTAGAAGCGTGTCAAGTCCAAGGTATTTCCATTCTTTCGATGCGGTAGACAAGCATGCGAGTGACAAGACTGAGAAAACTGTTTCATTGTCGCCGTGTTGATATGTCTGTTCATAGAAGGGCGTTCCAAACGAGCAGATTCGAAGGATACGTACGATGAATTTGAAGAGAGGTACTTGCAACGAATTCGTATGAAACCGGGCTTGTAGCCAGGCTTACGAATGAGAGCGTTCGTGAAGTAAATAATTCCAAAGCCGTATTATACGTTCCTATAAGCCCCTAACAGACACTACGGCAGATGTCTGGGAAGAAAATATAATAACAAACGTGAGGAAATAGGATATACGACACGATGATGGCAAAAAAGTAAATGTTGGATTGAATCCGTATCGGTAGAACGGAAGCTATCTGGCAGGTAGTTTTTTTTTACCCAGAAGAAGAAATTGAGAACACGCTACAGCGAGACCTAGATGCGGTCCGTACACGAGAGGTTATCAGTAGAGAAACATGTCCATTGTTAGTAGCTTTTTGTGAATAAGCATGTCCGGATTCGAAACTGAACAATATCGACCCAGAGCGCAACCAAAAGTTCGTCTAGAGGTACATCTTTTACAGCGCTCGTACTCTGCTCGAGTAATTTCGATGGATTCCTTCAATTGGAACAATACGTACCTTCAATCTTGCTTTGCGTTTCAAATATGTTCATAGGCATTTCTCGTATAAAGTTCGATTACATCGGTCACTGTTAATTTCCATTTCTAGTTTGGCTCAATTTAGTCGAGCATTATTGTTCTCGGACAGTGACTGGTTTATCAAGCACTACAAGAATCATCAAACGCTATTCTACTCTGCCTGTTGTTTGTTGCTGTTTATCATCCATGTATTGAAATCTATTAAGTGTAAATTAAGTCTGACCGTCTAGATTCTACAAAGTAAATGCCTGCCCAAACAACCTGTCCTCCAGTTGTTGCTTTTTCACCTTTTTTCGATGGAACCTCTTAAGATGGCAGCCTTTTTTAGGTCCATAGATATGTTAATCCCGCGAAGGTCGTAGCCTTTATTCGCCTATAACTACAGCATACCGGGAATAAACATTACGTCTCAAACTCTATAGTTGGTATTGGGTCTTCACCGTTTGCTGTTGCTAGCGGGTTGACTGTTGTCACCTACTAGAGCTTCGGCTAAAACTTGGATGGTTCCTGTGCGATATACGGGTACACTAATATAAACGATTGTTTCTCTCTAGTACATGTCGGGCGCGTGCTCCTCCATGAAGGCGTCTCAAGCGCGAAGAAGAATGGCCAACGAAGGCATAGAGAAGGAGAATCGAAGCAGAGTGGCAAGACAGAACGAAAGGCTAAAAGTAAAGAAAAATAATGAAATTGAAATTAGGTTAGTAATAGGCAATGTTGTGACTAATGAGTATTTTCCCAGGAAATTAGTGTTGATTTCAGCTCAGTTGCAGCACAAGCGGATCATAATTTTTCAGCATGATGGTATTAACTCTACGCATTAATTTCTGATTTTTCCTTATATATATTAAAAAGCTTTCGTATTATATGAATAGTCTTGCAGGATATGAGTTCCAGGAAAAAAGGATAAAGCGAGCCTAACTGATTTCCCTCATGCATCGCGTAGGTTATTTATATTCTACCCTGCGTAGGCTGTAGGGACAACTAGTTGTACCGTAATATGCGTAATAGGACGATTTTTCCGGTCGTCATGGTTGTCTCTCCTTTAGGCCTGCTCACCCGCTTTCCTTTCTGTTGTCTCCCCTTTAACTTCTCTCTCCCCCGACCAACAGAGACCGACGATAACATCTCTAGTGGCGTCGTTGGGCGATGGATAACTTGTGAGGCCCAAGGAAACAAAGCGGCAAAACATCTATAAGAACAAATGTGAGCTACAACAGAAATCGTTCTGAAATTAGAGAGTTCACATGACGGAACAACAAAGTCTTTGGCAAAATCAAATCACGTACTCACGCAGACATGGATGCGCAAAGACAGGCAGCGAACGGATAGACACGACCACCTAGGGATAGACTTGCTGCCGAAGAAATATTGCCACCGGAATTGTTGAAGTAATGACGAGTAAAAGTAAAAAGATTTCAGGAACCATAAAGGGAAAAACACAATTCTAGTCAGATTATATAGCTAGTGTTAACCATCTCAGAGTTTTTATCACAATAATGGTTTTAAACGTATATCATTAGAACGAAAGCGTTCGCATATGTTAAGTAATTTCCCATCAGAGCTTGTGATTACTATTTGATTCTTCTGGGCTGCCAAACATTTGTTTATAGTATGTTAAACTTCTAGCACTAGCCTCGAGCTCCTTCCATTTCAAGAGTAGAAATGCTTTCCGAAGGGTAGAGTACTTATTGTGTTATACATTAGCTCGAAGTCATCTGTCTCGCTTATACTGGTCAGACACAACACGTACAAATCATGACCCGATCTATTAACTTAAGTCATGCTCGTTAATCAGCCATTTGCGTTCGTTTCTGTCGATACCATTGATATAATGTACTTGAACTAACAAAAAGCACTGGGGTTCGTATACGTCGGCCACACGTTTATATAATGCACACTTTCATTTCATAATGTTCAAGCGAACAACGTCTTTGTCTTTTCCCTCCTACCGTTACAAGTTCCTATCCCTTTTTATTGGCCATTATATTCGTCGATTCCATTTTGTTCGGCGGTGAGCGGTTACGGGCTGGGCGTGACGCTGGCACCAGAGCAGTTAATCTCAGCTGGGAACCGCAGAATGAGTCCAGGCTCGAACAACGCTGGGTCGCTTTCCTGCTACTCAAGTAGCAGGAAAGCGACCCAGGTTACCTGATTCCTACGGGTGACTGCTGCTGCAGTTGTGGCGCTCGCTAATTGTCTTGCGTGACCTGTCCATGCCCCTGGCTAGTGTAATAGTTTAGCGGTGCGCAGACACGACACGCATCTGGACGGGGTTGGCATTAACATAGGAAAGAAGGTACATGGTCATGGCAAACGAAGCAACAGCCATCTACGGTACTTAATACAGTTTAAGAATCATTAGGGCAACAGATTTCGAAGGGCTTAGAGCTAACGTTGTTACCTAGAGTTGCCACTAGTCCTACCTACGGTACTATTTTGCCTATATAGCATACAGGCCTAAAACAAAAAAAGGTACAGAAAGCCGCCTAATTTCGTCCCGATGGATGCGCAAGCGAAAGAGTGACCAGCCGGCGAGACAGCGGAATAGTCAGCGACGGTTGAAGAACTCTCATAGACAGTGCAAAGTCTGATATATAAAAAAGCTAGGCTCTAGGCAGTCGCTTTTCGTAACCGTCCATGATGACGTGGTGATTACACGAGATCAATACGCACCCACCCACACACAAATCACCCAAGTTCGTAGTTCGTTTAAACGATAAGAAAATAGACACTAAAGAAAGCATACTAAAGATAATTATCGTGGATCAATTAGCAAGTGGTAAATGACCAGAGAAGGCTTTCGTTTTTAGACATTTAGAATCAATTACAGTCAGTAAAAGTGAACAGTAACAGGCTTAGTAGAAACCAACCAGCTATCGTACGGGTACTCCTCCACAAAATAATAGTTCAGTAGAGAAAAAAAATAGATACACTTTGTGAGATGCGAACCCTCGTGAGTCTATGCTACTCCGTCTAGAAGCGTATGTTTACAGAAGTCGATTTTGAGCCGAGCTTCGGTGAGCGTTCGAAGTCAGCTGTACGAAAGAACTCAAAATTGTGTCATCGCCTTCCTCTGATAGGTGGATACGTTTGCAGGCCAGCCATTTCCAGGCCCTTGTTTCCTGCAGCCTGTCAATACTAAAAACCGCTTCAGTTAGCGAAGCGGTTCCGCAAAACGGATAGACTAACATCGCTTACCTAGTATAGCCGTTTTTCTACTAACTGCGACAGACCACAAAGAACTAGGGCCCTTACAGAAATACCTGGTTCCTAAATTAAACATGACGTACGTAGTAACCGTATACGGACGGTCTGATAAAAAGGGATGAAAAATATATCAATAAAATGTTCTATCTATATTATAAACGTATTTAATTTGATTACGGTAGCATTTTCCTTTGAAATATGCTACTCTTTCTCTCTCATATATTCCAAGGTCATTAGGAATATAGCAAATTAAATGCAATGAAAACGCAAAGCCGCTGATGACAGTCAATATCTGCATATGATTTTGATCTTGACCTTACATCGAGCTTAAAAATTCAAACGCTATCATGAGACCTCAGGAGCTGGCCGTATTATTTACTTTGGAAAATATTAAGTCTCTATTGAAATAGAGGAGCATGCTATACAAATGTTTTGAAAACCATAACATTTTTTCTTTTCGAACTTTGTAGTTTTTCATTATTCCCATAGCACGCTTCGCTTCTGTATCACTACTTTATCTCGTCTTTTACTCATATAGATATCGTTTGTTTTAACTTGGAGGTCTAACTTCAAAACTCAACTGTTGACTCGTATGCAGACGAAGTACCACGCAATGGTTATTAGCGTACGCCTTGTCGGTTTCTTTCATCATGGTCTTCTTCTTTTTTGTGACTATTATGTTCTGCACCGGTAAAGGAAAGTCAACATTCATCCTATTGTATTCGAGTCGTTTGAAGGTCAATGCGCCTTTCCAGCACAAGGATGCACTGCATTCTCTGTTGCAAGCGCTTCTTTCAATGAAAATAGGCGTTAGATGGTTTAACGGCTCGTCCGCTATAGAAAGAGCGACACTTCAGTATTCTCATATCAAGTTCAGGACTGTTCAAGAGTGTAAACTTACGTCCTAACCGAGCCCCCTCGAGCACTTGGGGCCTTGTGGAGCACTTCACCCGAACGAGACGGAAACTTAATGTATATAGTAGGCGTCAAGGCAATCAAAGTAGAGCCATATAGCGCAAAACCGCCGCTGGACGATCGTCGCTCTTGAAGTGATTGAGGAAGTGGTGTCGTACGCCACCGTATGCCAGCAATGTCCTAATAATGTCTACCAACAATGACCCGATGACCCAGTGTGCGATCAGAGTAGGCAAGGCCAGAGAACAGCCCTAGGGAATGCGTGCTGGCGCGACTGGGGAAAAGACCGACACTGCAGGAGAATCTCTTTGCCTGCAAAAGAGAGAGATGTTCGACGAGTGTGCTCACGCAGCGGAAGCGAAAGTAACGAACGCGAGCCTCATCAGCGTTATTATAGGAAGGGCTTTAAAAAAAAAGTAACAAAGAGCATAGTGTAATCACACTAGCAGGAAAGATTATAATGCTGATGTTGCTTCTATCGCAAAGTGGTAGGGATAGACTTATATGCGCTGATGATCATATCATCGTGTTAATTTATAGGGTTTGGCACAGACAGAAGCCGATGCAAGAACTCAATAGGCGAAAGGTTGACTAAGAGGACTCTAAAAAAATTGGTTTTAATTACGATCGAAGCAGGCACTTTGGAGGGTCCCGCTGACCATCGAAGGGGAAACTTAGGTAAAGTAGGCAAAGTTAAGTTGAGGCTTCCCACCACGGTAGCAGATGTGTGGGTAATGGTCGCACGATGCGTAAGTTGAATAGCATGAATAAAGCTTTTTTAAGCATTAGTTAATTAAGTAGGGAAGTTTCAAAGTACACGTGTATTAGCTGTGGAGATTATATGTGTGTCCAGAAAAATCAATTTAAATAAATTAATTAATTAATTAATTAGCAGTTAACTTCCGATACTGTGTGCATGGGTATGTGAGGAACGATTAGCGCTCTTTAATTATTCTCTAGGCCGGATTTTATAAGTATACAGATAAACCACTGAAAGCCGGTGCTTCCAACCTATCTAATTGAATAACGGATTTATATTTCCCGTGTGGAGTAAATGTTCTTCGATGCCAATTATCTTCTACAGGGATATAATTAACGGTAAACACCTACGATGCGCTTCAACGTTGTATACTGTTTTGCATCAGAGGCATCTTGCACAAAGTCACCTGTGTCGGATACTTTGCTCTAATGGGTATACGTGAGTGATGTCGTTCCGACAAACTTGCCGCAGCATTCCTCAGATTGAAACCCAAGTTCACGTCTCTTTTATGCAAGAAGCTGTTGAGAACACAGGTTTTTTGATTCCTTTAAGAGAGAGACTTCCCGTTCTATACTTTGTGGTCACTCTGGTCTCATATCCTTTTGGTGCTTTTGCACGGGTTCCCTCGATTCCCTTTCACAGGATTTCTGCAAGGCTTCCACTACGGTAGCCCTCGACACTGACTCACGTTAGCCCCATTCTAATCGCAGCACGTTGTTATTGAAATTCGTTATTGTCTGCGCTTCAGCTTCGAGCGCTTCTCTGCATGCGCACTCGTCAAGTCCTAGCTAACCCTGCTTGCCTGGTTTTTCTCTCTTAGCTGATCTTAACGAAGACCCCTTACTCGAGCTTCACATCTAAACTGAAATTCTGAGCCCCCACAGGCACCGGCAGCAGGAATGGCAGATTCGCCCACAGATTTTCGCCGCAAGGCACTGACTTGCCCTAAGACAGTCGGATATGCGCCACTATGGAGGAGGTCAATCAAGCGAAATGAAAGGGAAAGGGGCTGCATACAAAGCCTCCGACGACGACCATTCTGACTAGCTATAGCCAATGTCACGTGGTTGGTATTGCCTGTTGAGCCGCGACGGAGCCTGTACGGCAGACAAAGCAAGCGCGTCCTTTCAACGTTATATACTCGCAGACTCGTGCAAGTCCCTTAGCCCTAAAAGCGACAGGGGGCTTCTGTCTACGCTATCGCCTATGCGTGCTATTGCTAAGACTGCGGATCCAGCAGGCGGAAGCAAGCCCACAGAATCAGCACTGCTACTCTAGCGACTGCAGCTGTCTAACGCGTCGCGCTATTATCATGCATATGACCAGCACCACCGTCAAGTCACTGTCCTTGCGCGGCCCTATTCTGCTACAGTTTCTTACAGAGCTGGGAAGATTGGGCGTGTCTTAGTGGTTTTTGCGGGCTTTGTGGTGACTGTTTAGTATGTGAAAGAAACTGTAGGACAATTCCTGTGGCCGTGATGGTATAGGAGAGAGTCTGTTGGGTTAGAGTAGGACAGTGATCTTTCTTTAGCAGGCGAGTCTCAGCATTCGGTCATTAACACTTGCTAGTGTGTCCAGCTAGTTTTCCTCGGCAAGTCCAGAAGGCGAACAAGAGGTGAATAGCCATGTTATTTGGCCAATGCATGTTGTGATGGGTCGTGTGAGGTGGTGAGTCTATATGAATGGTAGATGAATCTTAAGAGGGTATGGATTTAAGGTCACAAAGCGAGGTGGAAAGTATAAAGGGTGGCGATATTCGCAGTTGAAAGGAGATCGTCCCTTGTCAAAACTTCGCCAGTTTGCTTTCCCCATGAGGTTTCAGTCGAGGCTAAGTTCATTGAAAGCACTCCCATCCGGCCATTTTTGTCTTGTATTTTAGTACAGCAGGGAAGTGCTCGAGGCAACTTGAAATTGACTAGGTCACTTAATTCATGGGCTAACTGTGACACAAAATAAGTCCACGGGTGTTAAAAGTATAAGATTAGACATTAAGTGGACGAGAGGAAACCTGGAAAGACTTACAAGAAGGGTTCATCTTTCATATATATGAGGAAGCAGCTTCCCTACGGACTCTCCAAACCAGGCTTGTTTCCCATTCTTTTATAGAGATAAAATCGTCAACACTCTGGAACGGTTCTGTAGCCTCTGAAGTCTGGGGAACTCCAGCGCTACCGCTGAGAGGAACTACGTTTTTCGTAGTGCACTCCGGTAAGCCCCTAGAGGTGTCTGTGGCTGCCGTTGCCGCCGCCGCCGCCGGCCGTAGGTTTGCATTACCCGAGTAGTATAATGACTCAAGCAAGCAGGTGCGAAATAAGGAAAGGATGAGCGCGCAATGAATTATTGTTCAAATGACGCCTTCAGAAGTCATTATTTTTAGCTCAACGCTAGCGGGACTGACAAAGATGAGTCCTCCCCTGCTGAGTATTTTTTATGATGAATGAGTGACAAAGCCGGAGTACCTAGCTATGCTGGGATCTTAATAGGTCTACCTGACAATGTATAATATTATTGTATACAAACCGCAGTGCGGAAAATGAAGACACTGTTTGTGAATAGCTGAAGTGATGCATAGAATAGGGAAATAAGAACGTCTTGATAACACCGTTTCAGAAACGTACTTTTGAGAATAATCAGCTTTACTCAAAACAAGGAAGATCATAATCAATAAGGGAGCATACTTGCAACTGAGTATGCCACGCGCCATTTAGGGAGAACGGGATAAATACGAAATGGAAAAGTTATCAGGAAGTTCGAGGACAGATATTAACCTTATTATGGTGATATTCGAATAAAATATTTTCGATTTTTCTACGTTTCGGGGTTTCTTTTCCCTCCGATACTCGCTAGCTCATTATTTACAAGCCCAAAACGAGGGTACGTATCAGAACATCGCTAGGAAGATCATAGCCATCAGAGAATAGAAACCGAATCTACAAATGAATAATAGGATTGGTCGGCGAAACGGGGCCGCAAAATGAACTCGAAAATAAAAATCAAGCGGCTTCCACTGTTGGTAAAAGGAAAGCCTCCTTCTTATTTTTGAAACAAGTAAAGGAAGAAGCGAACAGTCGTACATCCGGCGACCATTTCTCACTTTGGCGAGTGTCTCCGTTTGTATGCCGCCGACAATGCGAAAGGATATCCGATCGTTCGGAAGCTTCATTTTAGTCCTAGTTTCTAAAAAGATCCCGGCCAAAGAATTAGGTACAACAAGACGATCGAAGCGTTAGACAAAACGCTACGGAATCATAGCTGAGCAATCGTACCTAAGGTTTCGCCGACGAGGGATATGCACACGCTGTGCCATTTTTTAGTGAGAGTTATTGACACTGATCAGGACGACACTCAAACTCGCTGTTAATAACCCGATGAAAAAGAAACTAGATCTATCTGACTGAACAACCGGCAGAGCGTCTGCTAGCGAACACACAGGCGCTCCCCGTGCGAGAGTTCAGCGGCGCGAATCGTTAGTGATCTGGGCAGAGGCCGAACGTTGAAGCGCTCGTGTACGGCATTCGAATTCAGCCTACCGCCTTGGCAAGATTATAGAACACAGACTTTCAGCTTGGTTTTACGAAGAACCACGAATGCTAGCATCGGACATATGGAGGCAGAACGCAAGGGAAGAATGGGTCGGTTAAGATCGAGGACTTGAATCGTCGACAGGGCCACTGCCGTTCCAGAAGCGTGACCACGGGTTATGGGAGTACTGGAACTCTTCAAGAAAAATAGTATACTACTTTAAAAGCCAGCTGCTTTCAACGCTATTACAGTAGATGGCATAGAGACGCGCGCGGAATAAAAAACCGGAGTGAAAGTCGCGCAAAATGCCCGCCCGAATCCAAACCAATGACAACGATAAATGGAAAACAAGAAAAATCGGAAAAAAAAGAAAAAGAAAGGTACCCTAATGAGACTAGTCACAATTTAGTAAGGCACGAGCCTTTTTTTTTTGTTTAAGACAAATTAATTAAGCCCAGAAGCCATTTTTGAAACACTTCCGACGGTACAATAGCATAGTAATGGCTAGGTTCTCTTGAATGACTCTATCTTCCCATCAACTGGGCTTCTAAAGAGGAAGCAGCCAGTACTGCACTGAAAAAACAAAAACACAAAAAATATACACTAGGAGTCATCATTGCTACATTGATTTAAATAGGCATTAGGTTGACTGCCATAGACGTCCTACGCTTGAGTAACGTTTCGAAAGTCGCCATTTTAAAGCATCACCGAGGAGACATTCATATTATTACGAAAGTCGTCATTGACTAGTATATATATGCGTATATATAGTCGACCGTGTAAGGCCTTTACAAAAGAAAATACAATGCTCTTATTTAGGAATCGCCCTACACCGTTCGTTAGAATATCCTCGAAGAACACGGCCACACTGCAGATTACTTCGAAACTCAGGGTAAAAATTAAGTAACTATGCAACACATTAATAAGGGGAAAACGCCGAAAGCCTTTTTTTGCTCGGTTTTCTAAGTCATCAGGCAATTAATACACAAAGCTCACTCGATAAGAAGCAGCAAATTTAAAATGCCCACTTTATGATATCTGTGTATCTTATTGCGTTCAGGCGGAATCGTTGTATTAGTTTACGAATGTTCGCTCATTGTTCTTTTGATCGCTAAAGATAACTGTTATTAACTTTTCTAATGTAGATATTAGGTAGTTTAGTAGAGAATACGATAAACGATAATCCCACATGTCGGAGATGGGCATCATTCTTCAACATTTCTTAACGTATTTCGTTGTATCTGAGATATACCTATACTTATTCCAGTCTGACTTCGCTAGCTAGGATTCCTTATTCGGGCCTCCAACAATGAGTTGCAACGAATCATAGATTTTTATAAATTTCAAGCGGTTTACAAATACGAGTTCTAGCTTGGGGCTACGGCGGTTGAACTAGCTAGCCGCATAAACTTGGTATCGATAGTCGATCGATACCATTCGATAGAAACGCTATACCGGCGAGACTTACGATAGAGTACATGTAGCCCCGTAACAGCTCATGGCACCTATTTGGTAGTTTCCACTAGACTTCAATGAATTTTCGCTTGTTGACTACGGCTGAAGCTCTTAACAACGGGAGGTGACGATGAACAAACTAAGCATTAAACAGCCAAAATTATTATTGAACATTATTGTTATTATTGCACGACAACGCTCGATCTCACAGTGGAAATGTTACCGTGGCAAAAACACAGCGGCTCTAGTTCAAGCCTAACCCTCAATCGCCATTTTCACCAGACGTTAGTCCAATAAATGAGCACTTTGTTTACAATGTCGATAACTGCTAGCTAAAAAATTTGCGCAAATTTCAAATTGTCCCTCTTGCGTCACAACTTCTGTAGCAATGGAACACGTAAATCACCATCCAAATAACAGAAGGTTAAAGATAATAATGATCGCTTTGAGAACCAATAGAAGAATTATGTTACATCTTATACTAAATAACCTGATATATACATAAAATATCGAAGACGATTTTGGTCGGCTAGCGCCTATTGGGGTCAAGGCGGAAAATTGTTTGTAGAGAGCAAATTGATAGCTTTCCTTCCGGTAACCTGTCTTCGAACCTACGAGCAAAAATATGCAATGACGATTTGGGCGTCTTTTCTATTATATCGATTACAACCATCATTTTACTGAATGTTATTTCAACGCTTTGTCGTACGAAACGTATCTGAGCAGAACTTTTTTTTTGCGGTAACACAGAACATTTGCTACTTCCCTTTCGCTGGCATTCGAACGTCCAAAATTTACAATCGTCGATTGTATGATCTACGGTGTCCCGCATGTAAACGGAGCAAGTCTAATTATTTAGTTAGCACAGACCCTCGAGAAGGCCACACCAAAGCTGCTGGTAATGAGAGCCGGACGATGACTGAACGATCACAAATCACCCGGGCTCACCCTGGGACGAGATACGAAGGCTTAGCTCAATACTGCGACTCAAAGATAGTGTGTTACGCCTAATTGTGTTTCTAATAGTCTCTCATTACTCTTGATAGTTGGTGGCCGATATGAAGGGCACTGCACGCCATAGAAACTTAATAATGATTTACTTCCTTTTTTGTTCAGTTGTGTATTTGTGCTGCCCGTTTTTCCAAGAATGCATATATGTTATCTATCAACCCACACCCGTGGACAGACAAATAAGATTCGAATCATTCAAGATGGCCCGGGGGGGGGGGGGGTAAAAGATACGAATAAAGTGGGCGTTCGACCGATCTGGCTGATTAGCAAGGGCTCGATATTTTCCCCTGAAATAACATAAGTGTTACTGAAACACTTAGTGAGCGTTGCGATTTTCGTTAAGCCAAGGTTTTTTATGTCCAAGTGTTCTGAACTTGGAAAGCAGAAGTAGTTTATTTAGGGCATATTACTACCGCATTTGAATACATTCGTACATCTTTGTCGTACACATTTGGATGCCATCACACTTTGTTTTAGGATACGCGGTGGCACAAAGAAGCTTAGGAGGTTCGGACAAACTAATGGTATCGTTGAGGGTCACTCTACCCCCGTAGTGACTAGTAACACTTCTATTGGTTGAATTCGCAAGCAAACCCAAAATTATATGTATAATTTCGTCATGTTTTCTTTCCTTTTCGGATCGTTTTTGTTTATAACGCTTCTTCACCACCGCCAAAAATATGCATTAAGCGATCTTCAAATCACACTACTCTGTGTAAATAGGGAAGTTCTTCGAAATGGATCTGAACTATCAGCTCACGAACCTAGTCTTAGTTTATATGTTATTCAACGTACTCTCCAAAATAGTAACATAACTGAAAACTATTTTAATTAGTAATAATCACTGACGGCAAAATACACCGAAACAAAATCGTCTATACGCACCGCAAATTTCTATTGTTGTTCAAAATCCTATGGCGTCGTTATCCAGACCGCGACTTCCGATCGCCCTAGAGGATGCAAGAAAGCGATATTTTCCAGGTTCTCGAGAATTTGCAACAACCACAACGATATTTTATTTCCAGCGCCTTCACTGGATTCCGTTTGAGATGTTTTTTAATTTTTTATTTATTTATTTTTTTTTTCATTTAATAATTTTGCCGAGAGAGATTTAGTCATACACGAGTCACAAGGAAGAGGCAATAAGCGGGTAAGATCCTCAATGGTGATAGCGCTGTTTAACTCCGAAGAGTTTTTCAGAGCAAATTCACTTCGAGGCGAGCTAGAAAAAGGCAGCCACTTGAAGACACGAGCTGAGTGAAAACATCAACGAGATAGTTTTACTGCTATAGTTTGACCGTTAGGTTTGCAGTTGTTCCTCTTTTCTGGCTCCTTTTTTTCTTATTCCTATAACCTACTATCTAGGAAAAAAAAGATATGAAAATGATTGAACAGTTTGCACAGCATTACCGGAACAGGTTACAAGCACAATGAAACTAGGATACTCGTTGATTTGTTACCCGCCCTTATCTATATGTCTATAGCCTGTTTGTACTGTGTATAGTAGAGACTCGATAATCGTATGGAATCATATTTGCCTGCCCTTTCAACCCTACGTACAGCCAAAACGACGTTGCGCTGCTACCGGCCTTTTTTGTCCAACTGACTCACTCGTTGTGAATCGAGCACAGATAGAAGTCGTCAGTCAACTCCATTTGCAGTCCCAACTCTTCGATTTCTAGCGGAGGTCCTTCTTTTGCCCTTAACTTGGCGTCTTGTTGATAACATTGCGATGTGTTTCTTTGGCTGGGGGAAGATACGATGAGGAGAGCTTCTTACGCGCACCCCGCACATCTGAAATAATCTGTCAATAGACCACTGCCAGCTAGAGAATATAAACCTATCGGCGAACAATGAAACTATTTCTTTACGTCTTTTTAGGCTAATTATATTGTATCACAAGATAGTTTGGGGTGAGTCAAAGGGTTTGCGAAATTTAATCTGTCCCGCTTATACTTTGCATCTTATTGTGTGGTTGTTTTTACCATTAAGAGATTCTTCGCACGATCATAACTTAAACAAGGTCCTTATAGCGAAATACAAATAAGCAATAAATTAATGAGGATTCTGCTCATTATGGCAGGGTATTTTGACAGTTGCGTGACAAACATGATCACCTCTCTGAATATACCGCTGATTGACTAGGGTTAAGTGAGTCCAATGGGGTTATCAACAGCTCATTTTGGACCCCTTTATGAATGTAACACAGGCTTATATAAATTATCAACAGTCGAGAACTCTATAGGGAAACAATAATTCTTGGGTTGTCCGCTGATTTACAAAGCTATGGATTATCGCGTCTATGTTATACTATGTCTGTCTTTCGTCCCTCTACTGGTAAATGGATTTGTGTCATAAAAGGAGAGTAACGCAAGGGTTTATACAACAAAAAACTGCGATTTATCGTGCAAAAGCTGACTTAATTTGACAATATCGTCTAGTCAGTAACCTAAAACGGGGTACATATAACGTCCGCTAACTATAATAATATTAGAAGTCATCCAAAAGTAAATATTCTGGCCGCTGATGCTCTTTGGCGTCTGTGCTTTACCCAACAACGTCACTCATTGAAGTGAGGCAATCGCCAAGGCTCTGCTATCACCACGACGAGCAATTCAAGTAGACAATCTTGTCATCATAAAAAAAGAGGGAGGCACAATGCAATGCATCTAGCTTCATAAACCAAACCGTGGTTCAGCCGTTATGGTGTCCTGACGGTAAGTCCTCCCAACGCCTGAGCACCGAGGCTGTCATCACAGAGGTGTCTCTGGTGATATACATTCGAGTGGTTTCCCGGCAAGTAATTTCTGCGTTGCCGAGATAACGCTAGAGCGAACAACATGGCTATGCAACGCAGCCCCTACCCAAGCGGCCGCTGCGGAATACGTAAACAAATAAATGGCGATGGCGTGCATCTCCGAAACGAGATGGAGTCATTACTACGTTGGCTGGTAGAGGCTCGCGCACGAAATGGATGCACGAGAGAAACCATGCTGGCTCCGCTTGCGCTTAATGCTAAAACAAATGCCAAAATGACCAACTCAGCATAATAACAGCTCTGTATGAGCGAATGACAACGTTGATCTTGTTGCTGTTAGTTCTCGCTGATTGTGACATGTTTCTACAGCTGAAGCAAGCGCCCCTCACTAATCGACGACATCGTATAGCACAGCAGTAACAACAGCAGGAAAGATGGTAACCTTGAAGTATTGAATATACCCTCGTCAAATAGAAGATTTGCCTTTTGGTTTTGTTATGTGATGCCTTTACAGAAGGGAGCGTTGTTGCCATGATAACTAACTGTACCAATGGCGGATGAGTAGTTAATTACCTTAACAGGTAAAGGGTACGAAAGGTAAACTATTATTGCTAAAGAACTAACGGAATAGACTGGCTGTTCAAGATAAATGGTACTACAAAAATAGGAAATTGGTCGATAGAGAGATATTGCGATCAGCAAGAGGATGGGCTGACGTCTCAAACTTCTGAGTGAGAAAACAGTAATCATGAGCTCAGAGTGCTTCATAAGGCTCATTCATTATGAGTCAATCGGTCTATAAGTAATAATAATATTTAAAATAATGTTTGAAGAATAATAATAGTATTAGACGTCTTTTCCTAGGGACACGCACGATGGTTTAGGTTCGAATCGGGGCGTAGATATACTTCGCCAAGAGCCAGGCGATGCTTAATGGCAGCACCGAACCTCGAATTTATATGTTGATAAAACGAGTTAAAACCCTCTTCTTCGTACCGCTCATATACCACTGCGCTCCCTTATATGTTACAGATTACATTACAGATTGTGATATTCCGTATATGTTAATCTCATACTATCGATTCGCAGAGTTTGTCATTAGCTATGCTGTTCTTCTATTGTCTGCTACTGCCGGCCGTCATTTCAAATTCATCCGATGATAGTAATGGCTAGCTGATATGTCTAGCTTGCACGTCTTACGTTTTTTAATCTATGGAACTATAGATGGAGCTGGGTTTTTGGAGAAACCTTCCGAGGAAAGCTTCGCCGTTACGCACTTCACGTCATGCGCCCCTTGAGCTTGCGTCAACACGTCATGTTCATCCTGGATCTCTCTTTCAATGAGTTCTGTGCATTTGAGTATTTTCATAATGACCACTTATCTCATAACGACACACACGGCGTTCACCGTCTTGCTTATATCCCTGTTATTAGAAACAGTAGTTAGGTCGACGGCGTCCCTACGATTCGTCTGATGTGCTCAACATAAGGAATATCTATTCCTAACTTATGTTGCAAAAATGACCAGGCAAGCAGTAGATCGCAGTGCTGTCCTTATATGAACGCGTCTAGACGATACAATAATTCACGCAATGTCTAATATGTACGTGAACTTTGTTTATATAAAGTACGAAAACCAAGTTAGGAGCCGAGAAATGGCTATAATTTATTTATCAGATTTTTGTGTCTTCTGCTTCCTCTACACGCGTTTTTTTCTGCCTTTCATATAGCTTTCTAAAACGGCAATACTTGACCGTCTACAACAAACTGGTCACATAAATCGTGAACCCATATCCCTGCCGTGCATGAGCTGACTTCCATACGTTATCTATTGTGGCTGGCCAGAAGAGCGATGCATTTGGTGACAAGCGTAAATCAAGGGGCTGGCAACGGTATCGTTCGGTGGCCGGGAGTCGTTGACGTCTTCATTTGCCCATTTGGTTTTCTCTTTCGTTGTCTTAGCTAACTGCCGACTGTTGCGTTCACTGTGCGTCGTCCACGACAACAGTGTCGCCCATGTTACGACATGGTCACGTCTGCTGGTGCAGTGGCATCCTGTAAGGATCCGTCTTTGCACTCTTTCGACTCTCGGCGCGAAAGGTTCTTTTCAGTCTATTCTTTTCCTTCATCTTCTCCGGCAACGGCAGCGGAATCTTCAATGGTTATACCGCTTAATAAAGATAGTAAGACATCCATTGAAGACAGCTTCAACAGAACGTTCTTCAGGATTCTCCCTCTGTCGCTCTCTCTCCTTCTCACTAATGCCATCAGTGCCTTGAAGTAGAAGCCGTGTTGATCGTCATCCGCCATCCGAAGATCGACTCTCTCGCACGACAATATGCGACCAAATGCACACTTACGTCGTCACCGCTTCATTCGGTTTGGTAACAGCTTCACCATCCCGTAAACGACCATTATGTTTTATCGCATTTGGCTCGACGCTAACAACGACGACGACGACGACGACGACGACGACATAGTGCGTTCCGTGTCGTCTGTCCAGTCAGTTAGTCGCTATCAAGCCACTTCGGTACGGCCTGTCTGATTAAACAGACCAGAATAAGATCACCACTCATAAACATAGGACAGCTGAGCAAGCGAGGAACGTCCTGGAGCAGGATGAATCCAAGGCAGTCGTCGGACTGCAGTCGTTGGATTGATCAAAGGACAAAGGAACTGCAATGCTAATCAGTAACGAAGCACGAGAAGGTGCCGTTACATCGCATCACGTTTGTTGTTATCGTTATATATGTGTGTGTGCATGTAAATGATAGAAAGACGGTAGCTCAATCGTGTATTGAGGTGACCTTTGCTACAGGTACAGTGAGCGACGCCTAGCGTCAGAGGCTGGAGCGAAGAAACAAGACGATGCCTACTTAAATTGTACTGAAATGGAAAAAATTCAGCCTTTTTTTTTTTTACTGGTGTTGCTGGCTTTATGCGCCACACGAGAGCGCCAAAAGCAGGCGGATAAGTTGAGGACAATTTATCCTATTATCGCTTGCTGGTAAGAGTGAAGCAACTTATCGTTAGGTAAGTGACACTGCTTATGAGATAATAATAATGGGAATATGAGAATAATCAAGAATAATGAGAATAATAATGGGATCCTTAGGCGGTAATGGCTCGAAGTACAGGTCAATTACTCATAGAAGGAAATAGATTACATAATTAACCAATTCGAAACTTAAAAAAAAACCTTTACGGGCCCATTTTCGAATACGTATGGGTGTACCTTTGTAATATGCAGGTGAAACTGCCCACTGTTCTATATATTAGGTAGAGCAGTTGTAAATGGCTAGGAAGAATTTTCATAACTATTCGATCAACTTATCTTAGAGGTAAGGGCAGGTTAACTTCTAGTGCATTGTTTGTGTGGCACACGTGCCCTAAGCAAGCGGAACGCGTACCTTGTGAAAAGTCACTGGCTTCCAATATAAATAATCAGGTTTTAAAGACTGTAGATATTTTGCAGGTTTGTCAGATACGGCCAAATGTCAGTCAGCCGTTGAACGCTCTATTTTCAATGTACCCTTCTTCTATAATAACAATTATTTTGTGGCTATTGGAAACATCGTCCGCCTTTAGTCTTACGTATCTGTGCGTGTGAAATACTACCTTTTCCTTGTGCTTCATGTGGAAGACTTCAATCTATTAGAGTCTTAGCCTATTCATTTGCATTAAGTGAAATATGTTTTTTTTTTTTTTTTTTTTTTTTTCTGAGGGCGTTCTTGTCTTTTGCTTGGCTAACAACACGTTGCCTAGATAAAATGTATAAACGCGTTTCCTGGATTAGATGAAATATCGTCTGCTATTACGCTCATGTTGTTTCTATCACTTACGACGGTGGCTACTGTTACGTGAACGAAGTTAACCAGCATCGATTTTCTGTCTCAATTGGCGATAGTAGCTTTTATTACTAGCAAAATACATAGTCACTTTGTTAAGCTGCTATACAAAGCCTATCAACGTGAAATAGCAGTAGCACTTACCTATAGCGAACTTATAAAGTAACTTTATCCATATATTTGCATTTTACTGATTAACAAATTACCGGCTTCGTGAATACCGTATTACACTTGTTACAAAAGATATAATTGGCCACTGGATACGATGGTAGTCTTCTTATCGTAAGCGCCATTCTTTCTTATACTAGCAATTCGTAGAAATGGTCTGTCGAACCGAATGTAGGAATAAATAAAACTTGACGAGTCTGAAAAGGGAGCCCTACCTTTTCCATACGAGAAAAAACAACAATTGATCAGGGACAAATTACAAAATATGTATGATCATTTTTTTCACTAACTAGGGGCTCTTTTTCTTCTTTTATCTTTTTTTTTTTTTAAATCTTTATCAAGATAGATAAAATGTGTTTCGGTAATCCTGAATTGTTACCACGATGTTATGCGCTAACTGATCTATCCTCTTGGCGTCTTCCTCTATCACAGTCGATCAAGTACAATGGAGGGATAACTATGGCTTAAATAGCTGTGGGCAGCTGTAAGTTGATCGGAGAGCTTCTAGGCCATTACATCATTCATAAAGCTCGGCGTTAACTGGGAGCATTTGTAGCCACATGTGGATGAAGTAGGCTTTCTTGGCCTGTTAGGCCATTTCGGGATAATCAATCAACTAGTTAGATATATGGCTGTATAGGTAGTCACGGTTGGCTTGATGGTTCGAGCTAACTACCCCCCGTTTAGATCAATCTGACAAATTTGCATCTGCGGTTCCGTTCTGAGCTTTGTCTATGTAATCCGGCGAAAGCTGGAAACGAGCTGAGAATAACTTGTTATATCCGGCAACAGTGATGAAATATGGAAAAATGTAGAGAGATATCTTAGGTCAAATGTGCTATCAATGTTTATAGTATATAAATAACCTTATATATATATATATATATATATATATATATATAGGAAACAAAAGACAGTTCAATTTACTGTTTGTTGTTACAAGCCAATATAAGCCAATACTCGGAGCAAAATAAGGACCATGCCTATTATATCGATAACAAGTAGGTTCATATGCGTGTCTTATCGTGAAAAAATTACCTCGTGCAAGTTCAGGATGCTGCGTGGATACGGGCTCGCCCCAAACGATAGTCCGATAGATCAGACCGAGCGCTAAAAGGCCTACCTGAGGCGATTAACCGAGGCTGAAGCCTCCCTCATGATCCGATTCGCCATAAACCGAGTTTGACGAGCCGACGAGAACAAGCCCACCGCAGCGAATTAGCTCTTCCCGATTTGATCGAGGCGTGGACAACCCTATCCCGTAAATTGTATAAGCAGCAAATCCTTAAGGAACACAAGACTAAACTATCTAATAGCGAAGAAGGGATGGCAAACGCCGGCTTAAGGCAAAAAATCTACCCAGGTAAGGACCAATAACCCCTTGAAACCCAGCGGTGTGGAAGCTACTCGGCCGTAATGAAGGGAAATTCTTATCCAACCTTTAAGAAATCAACTGGGCCAAGTACGCGGAAAAAGTGTAGGCTTGAATGCGTACACTGGGTTTGCTTTGGAACTGGCTGATGTCACAGAAACTCGGACTTCCGTTGTCAGTTTGATCTGAAGCTCATATGTAAAGAACAATCCTAGTTGAAGAGGGATCGGGAAAAGAGCCGAAAACAGCTTTCTTCAACCGCCGACTAGCGGGTTAAAAACATAGCACCGCGGAGCGCAGTTGGCTTTTCAGTACCAGAATTGAAGATTTTGATCTTGAAGAGCGGCTTTTCTATAAAGCATTGGGAGAAAATAAATACAAAAAAAAAAACAGATGCGAAAGAAATCAAAGGCCAACCTGATGATATGCATCCATCAAGAACTGGGGTCGTAAACGGATATAGCTTTCGAATCTCAAGATAGCTTCCATTTTGTCACGATACCACAAGCGTCGAAAAAAATTACGTCCACGTGAAATTTACAGGTTTGCAAGTCCAATGAAAATGTTTTTCTTTATTAAGCTCAGAAAGGCGTAAAAGATATCACTATAAACCTTCAAGTCGGAGAAGACCATTATCGGTAGACCAACGATCTACCGGTCGAAGTTGACGTCCTTCAGATCGTTACGTAAGGCTATCCATTCAGTATAAGGCCGTAGGAAGTGATAAAAAATCTGGTCTAATTGTGCGTCTATGGGAAGGTGGATGATTGCAGTTCATAGGAAAGGGGAGCTACTTTTATACATGGACTGGATCTGACGAAGTAAATAAGCTAGTAATGATAATAATAGCTATGATTTCCATTGTTCTTATTGGGTATCCATTTGTGAGATTTAATATACGCAACAGTAATGTATGTAGCAAAAGGTAAATGCAAAGACACATTTTAATTGTAAACGATCGAAACCTATTTGACACTATAGGGAACGAAAGCTGCAATTCAATGAGAACCATGGACCATAGTCCTAGCAATCTCGAGGCATCGGCTCACTTTATTGTCCCGCCATTGTCATTATTATTATCCCGTCATAGCCATAAAATATCTATCCCTATCTCCCTCCTTCGTTCCCTACGTATGCTTGGTTCGTTTCGTAATGTTGTGTATTGTTGATCAGCGTTCATTTCTGTATAAGTTTGTGGGGTGATTGATTGCAAATGACCAAGTCATAAAACTCATATCAACTACCAGTCACCACTGGCAACAACGTTCAAAAAACAACACCAATATTAACAAAAGCAACAACAACACCAGCAGCAGCAATAACATCAACGACAACAACAGGCGACGGTCAGACAGTATGAACAATAACCGCAAAAATCGGACCGCTACACAGTTGTGATGCGTTCTATATAATCACCGCATACGGCACAGCGACATAAGGCAGCACGAAATGACGAGCGCTGCGAAAGGGTCTATATCCTTCGAAGCTGCTCACAGGTCAGATACAGATAGAATCCAAATTCGGAGGAAAGGAAAATGTTCAGAGTGTGCGAGATGAACATGGATACGACCGAAATAATCGGCCAGATGACCAGCCATTCATGATGCGGTCATTAGAGTCATCGTCGATTATCGTCCAATGCTTTTCTGTGACTCAATAGCAAATAACGCAAACAGACTATAGTGAGACCATGATAAACAGTAACTGCTAAGGTCTACAATAACGAGAAAAAATTCTAGGTACACATGAGTCCATGTCGTGATCTTCGGATTGCTTCACCAGAAGCCTGTGGCTAACTGAGAGACGGCGAGCTTCCTATTTGGGCAGGTGTCAATAAATTACCACACATTACTATGTGAGTCTTAAAAAAAAGTTAGTTCTTAACTTAGAATCGGGTAACGGGCAAGTTGTAATGTTTACTCTAGGACAGTAGCCGAGGATGCAGGGGGCCTCCTGGCTGGGAGGCGATGGTTGACAGGACTATTTTTACGTTACGTTCATATATTCGATGAAAACTGATGAAGATCCATTTTCGATAAAACAAACATGTGAATGATATAATGCTATAAAAGACAGATTGTGGGTATAATTGAGACTTAGATTATATATATATATTTTCGATTAGGGCAATAGCATGAAAAAAGCACAAAAAACACTAAAGGAAAGAACAAGAAACTGTTGGTGGTGGGTCTATGTAGGGAAAAGAATTGACGTCTTCAACACGCGGAAAATCTATCAATGCCCACTATGTACTTAGAGCGACCCTGATACCTATCTGATCCTAACTCTGATCTGGGTTAGATATTCAGGTAATGTTGCTTAACGCTAATATAAGAGACTTTATTTGCTCGGCTTCAGAGCACCAACAGTTGATAACCACTCTACATATAGGAGTAATAGTAATAATAATAAAAATAATTACAAACAGTAATTCGCAAACTAAATATATTCAGATGCTTTTTACGTGTGCATAGATAGTCGTCTGAAGTTAAGCTTTTCTAGCAGGCTAAATTAAAAAGAATATTTTCTGAGGAAAAATATAAGTGTTTCGTTAATCGTTAGCCGAGGCTAAGCTTTAACCAATAAAATTTCGGTGCACTAAACAGAGAAATGAATGTACAGGCAGGACGTGGGCAGCCACGTACCTGTTTTACTTCGTTGTTCCCCTCTAATGTCTCGTATGGGGCATTCATACTATTTGGTATTTACTTCATAATTACATTAACAAGGTACCTACATGGTAAGGCCTATCGTAAAAACTGGATAAACAGTTCCCGTAGTTTCGAAGTGGTTTTGTAGAGTGACTTAGATCATCGTAAGGCCATGGTTTTGAGAAAAAAAAATTTACTAGCATTGTGCTAAAGTCTAATATGTCGAAGAAGAGGATACTTGTAGGTGACTGCGTCGCTACGAGGCTGATTATGCGCGTATGACAGCTCTTGACAACACTGTTTAAAAGACGCCAGAGCTGGAAGCTACAACGCAGTCTAGGACGAGGATCGACCGGGGGCCAAAATCCTGAGTGCTGCGGTAGGCCGCTTGAATTCAATTTAATCAAGCTTTATTTCCCTATTTAATCACATTTGTCCAGATAATAAAAAGGAGCAAAAAGTGTATTGCCTACACGCTGGCTTTGCTTGGCCTGGCCAGATTTCATCAATTTGTTGATCCGAAACGAAACCGATCATTACAATTTTTAAGCTATCTATTGAGCTTTTAGATGTTCCTTGTAATCTAAACAGGTTGTTTTTTCAGAGAGCTTTTTATTTCTCTTTTAGCAATACGCCCGATTCGGTGCTTTAATAGAAAGAAATTACTTTTAAATGCTTCCTATCTAGAATGTATAAACAAACTTATTTAGCTCTTCAGTCGACGGTTTCGGTGCTGTTATCGACGCGACTATTTTGATCGGTCGTTACCTGAACAGCTAACACAAGAGAGGACGACAAAATACAAAAGAACTGCTGATAAATTCTCTAGCTAACCCTATTGTTTTTAGTGTGCGGAGCGTCTCGCGCGTACAAGAGGTAAGTCGGTCAGCGGCTAAAGCCTGAGCGAATCCTAAATTACGGCGGCGCTTCGAACGGCTTTTCTCGTTTCATCGATAGATGCTGGTCGACGATAAGGCAGACGACCAAGGGTGAGAAAACCATTGTGACTGTAGTCGTCGATTCGAGGTACTTGTAAATGGTGAAAGTGCAGCGTTTCCAAGATATTTGACGGATTTAGCTGAAAATAAGTTTGGACAGACACGCTCTGAATCCCCTTCAGTTTTGTGAAGGCCGTACAATTGTTGTTCAAACAAGCAAAAAGCCAATTGAAAAACGCAATTCGATTGGGCGGCCGGTAGCAGTGCTCTCAACTGAACAAATATATTCCGTAACACATATAGATATCTGGATAGCGTAAAACTGCTACAAATATACGGAACTAAATTTTCAAGGGTATTAACAAAGTAGCATAACAGTTAGAGCCCATAGACGTAATACACCGGGCAACATATAAATATTGGTAAGGGTTAAAGACAAGATGATTACGATCTTGTCCTGGTCTGATTAGTCCACTTGGTCTTCCTGCTAGCTCTACCACGTGCTGAGATGTCGAGGTAGACTCCCGTTGTGTAACCACGATTTGGAAAAGATATCAGCTGACTGGTCGATTTGCTGTTGGGTAATATATTCTAAATAAATAATATTATTTATTGTTTGCAATAAATAATATGGTTACCATAATTGTCAGACTACATAATATCTATGTAAATAAAAAAGGCCATTTTTTCATACCATTCATAATTAGATATAGTCTCAGGAACGGAATTTCGTTGATTGTTATTATTTAATCAATATTATCCTGATTTATTATACAGATGATATAATAAAACGTTCGATATTTGGTGTTATTCGAATGGGAACATAGACACACTCACTCTCTCACATTTATTGACAAGAAGACTTTACTAAGCTTTCATCATTTAGTGTCAGCGTTGTGTACCGTATTACCACCACCGCTGACATCAATTGGTAATTATTAAACCTACTGATAATTTTTATAAATCTGTAACACAATTGCTCAGATAAAAGATACGACAATGTTACCTCTACGTGAGATTGTTTCACTTCTAATTTGTTGACTCCTTATAAAGCTTTCCCTATTTTTCGTTCTCAACTTCTTTGAAAGTTGGGCGGTAGACGAAATCCTTTGGATGCGGTGATACAAGTCCCATTTTGGATACGCACTTGATCTTCGTTCTCACATAACCATGTCGTAGCCATTGTCTTATCCATACCAGCAACTCTCTTCCTATCACTACAGGCAATGTGCCCGACGTTTTTAAGTTTCTCCTACATTTTCATCCATGTCCCAAAAAACACGACCTGCCCCCTCACTCGCTTAGGAAGAAGGCTTGAACGGTATCCTTCATCCTCCTCCTTTCAACCCACTTATCTTTTCTTATCGTCTGCTTGACATCCGGCCGCCCCCCAGAAATGCGTTGGAATAGCGCAGATCTTCCACTGTCCCTTCCGATCCTACTCGTCGACGATACTATCCTTACAGCTTTTGCTATAACTCTCGCCGTGGGCTGCGTGTCCTGAAGGTGGCCACAGGCTTCCATCTTCAGTTAGTTTTAAGCGGCTTGTCAGAAGAATAGATGTTTCGGCTCTCCCAAGAAAAAAGATCTTGAAAACCCCAAAAGCGTTCCACGGCTGATCTAAGGAGGTTTAAGGGGTTCAAGGACGATCCCTTTTTGGGTCCCACCTAGCCGTGTCCAGCCAACCTCTTGAAGTTCAAGCTTGCAGCTCTCAGTGTCTGCAATGGCAGCTGCTGCGATGGCGGTTCTGTAAGGCAAAGAAGCCGTTGATGTGAGCTTCATTTCGGCCCTTCTACGCCTTTGCTGCTGCTGAGCCTTATTTTCACACATCTTTGGCCATCTGCAAAAAGAAGGCGGCCACTGACAGGCGCATGGCCTTCATGGGTAGTGGGTGCTACGCTAGTTGGGCCCCGCTGATGCTACCACTGCTGCTGAGAGGGTGCTCACAACTTTTTCAAAAGACATCGTCCTTCAGCCGACTTGCCCCGACTGGTCTCGGGACCGGGTGCGGGCGATTCGACGGGAGTGCGAATAGCGGGTGGCAAGCGAAAGGCACTGGAAGCTTTTCGGAGAAACCCTTCTCGCCCTATTTCATACCCCCGATTACCCCAATTACACTCACTCATCCTACAGGAGCCCCTTCTTTTACTATGAGGCTGCCCCACCATGAATTCTCCTCTTTTGTCGATTTCCTTGCACAATCTCCTGTAGCGGGGGGTTCCGTTCCCGCCTTTTCTCGTTAAGGCTGACCAGGCAGCCAGCTTTCTTTTGAGTCTGTCGTCGACAACGAACGTTGAACAGCGAACTACTCAACTGGGGGTAGTTCGTCCCATAGACTTCCGAGATGTTCATCCCCAGAAGGAATTTTCCTTCGTTCACTACTCCTATCGCGACAGCAACTCTGACTCCCAACGCTACCCTCTACAAACCACTCAATACACTCGAGGGGAACGGGTGTGGACCCTACCGTGTTGCGGTCCTTTTGAGTCGGTCGACCGCGATGGCAACAACAACAACAACAATGAAAGTGCGGACTTAGCTCTTCGTTGCCGCCGGCCTGACCAAAGGTTCCTTTTCAAAAGCGCCTAGACGGGGACTGCGACGCCTGTGCCTGCGCCGGCCGGCACAAATTAGCGCACATCTATTATTTCGCCTGCCGATTGCCAGCTGGCCGTCGTGTGGTCATAATTATGAACGGTGCTAACGGCGCCAGCGAGGGATTCATATGCAACGAAAGAATGGATAACAGACTGCAATTCGATGCTTGTCAGCAATGAACTGCTCCTGAGTTTGGACGGGTTCGCAGTTCCTTTTGGAGTCCAGTCTAGGAGTTGAAGCTATAGTTAAGCGTGCACAGCAGAATCGACGCTGGACGCAAACTGAACGTGGTAAGACACAGGCTCTCCGGCATGTAGCGGTATACCAGAGTGGGCGGGAAGCTGTTCGTTAGTGTGTGAACCTTGTGCATGTGCGTATATTTTAATCCTACAGGGTGCAAAAATTTCATACCTGTAATGGAGACTGGTAACGTGTTTGTTCACTAACTACAAAAGCGAGCGATCTAAGCTCAAAATCGGGCGTGGAGCAACGGTCCGTTCCTGCTAAGGAAGACTGCCAGCTTTCTGAAGCAATGGCTTAAGAAATGGGGATCAAGCGAAAATTTGAGACATGTATTTAGGCTACAAAAGTTCCACATTGTGCGCTATTTCGACCCGGCTACCTTTATAAATAACGTTGCTAAGATCGTTGAGCAGATTTACGTGGCCAGCTCTGCGGGAAAAAGAATTGCGGAGATCAATACATGATTCGACAAGCTTCGAAATGGATCATTTATTTACTAGAAAGGAGTTCCCCATAATTCCAGCGGTTACAGTTGTACGCCGTAGCATCGGATATTAGCAAGCAATATAATTAGCCAATTGCAATTGTTGGTGTATCTTAATTAATGTAACCAGATTATAGTCATTATTCAATATTGATGTTCCGTTACCCGTTTTTTTTGACGCTTGACCATGTTTTATTTTGGTTGATAGCATAAATCTATCTTTCATGTTCCTGTCAGAGCATTCACAGACAGATGTACATCTCCGGTCCAGCATTGCCCCTATCGATCAGAGCGTACTGCATATACTGAAGCTAGTGTATCGGTTACGAGTACAGACTTCGAGTGCTAGTGTCTAGTACTATGGAAAATGATTTTTGCGCACAGACCCAGAAGCAACGACCATGTGCGCTGAATAATTCTTTATAGTCACTTGCTAACGGTTTTAACGTTTCCTCAGAGCCGTATATACACATCTCGCGCTGTAAACAAAAAGGAGACAGGCCTAAAAATAGAAAATGCGAGTTGTGCGGCTAAACAGTCGCTCTTCACGATGAGTGGAGCCTTAGGCCCAGTAACGTTGTTCCTTTTCTACATTTATATATTGTTTGGGTCGTAAGACGCTTCCTTGCTGAATGTCTCCGTTTCACGCACGCTTGCGTCGGGCTGCAGTGGTATTAAGGCTAAGCCTACAAGAATAGGCGTGATCATCATTGATTCAGTTAGACATCACGTACCGGTGGAAATACTTACAGCCAACATAATACTACCTGATTACCCTGCAGTGAATGTGTCATGTGTTTGCTAATATCAATATGTCTTTACCAATACGTTGGAGTTCTTCGAAAGGCGACATGATGGTTCAGTTAGTTCAGAAATATTACTTCGATGGCATAGAAAAAGAGAGAAGACGGTTGTTTCTAGTTGGCCATTATTTCTCATGGAGGCATATTGAATTATATGGGGCTTTGGAATGTTTTCACCTGATGATGTTTATGTGTTTGGCTCTGACAAAGTCACTTCGGTTGATAACGGCATGACTTTCTCATAGCTATTTTTGCTCAGTTTGTAGCGTCGTATTTGAAATATGGATGTTCTAATCGGCATCATTTGACCTTCATATGAAATGGCGATTGGCGGGTAATTTCAAACGGAAACATGAGTCATTTCCTTTGCGTCACAACCAGCCACAGCTACAGGTAGTGTTGCGATCATTCGAAAATCTCAATTAGTGAACCAGATCAAACCCATGAAGACCTCGCTCTGTACCTCGCCCACGTCTGTGACTCAGACGCAACGGACATATCCTCAGAAGGGGCGGGAGTAAATGATGAATCAAAGGAAGCGTAAAGTGTCTCGAATGAAATTAGTACAACGTATTTGCGAGAGAATTTCGCTTTGCAGATGAATCTCACATTCTAAAACCTGGGCATAAAGGTGCTAAGTGGATGAACTTTCAGCTATCGCCCCACACATGAATGTAGAGCCGAGACAGATTGATTTATGTTCATGATTCTGATGATGATAGAAGCATATCATAAACCCTTGTTGCTATAGGTCCTCCCCACGCTCTGTGTCATTATCATTGGTCGCACGAAACACGAAAGCATTTTATCCTCTCATCACCATTTAGGTAATTCCGGCCCATTCCTAGTGGCCTTCTTTGAGCCCTAAAAGCGATGGCGTCTATCTACTAGGAAACAGCGGCTTTAATTTTTCGAAGCTGCCACTATCTCTGTTTACGCCCCGCCGGCTACCCCCATACGTTCCTTACCAGCTAAACCCTCCGAACGCACTAGCCTTTCCAGCAGTTTCTCACGTCATCGCCATTACCTCCATGTTATGCTCGCCGGGAGGGTTCGCTCCCCTTGTAATGTAAGTGGTACTATTTCACGAAGGTAATAGCTCACTGGGTTGGGCATAGCGGAACGGGAAACGCTGCTGCTACTGCTATAGTCCAGAATGAAACGTTCATCTACCGGTCTGCTACAACCAATAGAACTGGTAATACGAGACCGCAGTCGACTGTCAATGCATGAGTCCTGCGTTTGCCACCCGGTGTCTTCAGAGTATTCGTCAAGAGCGACATCCGAAGAGAGGGCGAGAGGAGAAAGTAAAATGACAGGGATGGGAGCGGAGCCTTGAAGCTTCCGAGGCTACGGGTGAAAAGAGGAAGCCAGAGAATGGTAAGGGGTGGGTAGAGGCTGTACGCCCCAGACGCGGCATGACGGCGCCGAACCCACCACGTGTCAAAGGCCGAGCTAGCTCCTCGTCTAGTCTAAAAGCGGCGATCTAGCAAGTCGACCAGTCAGTCAGGCAGTGCCGGCAACATTGCTGTCTGGCCAGCAAAACTCGCGTTCCGGTCTCTTAGCAGGGCTAGCTATCCGAACGACAGTGATTTCCCGAGTCAACAACAAAAGCAGCATCATTCCATTGCATAAGCCGAGACCCATACAGTTTAGCAAAAGCTTCCGCAGAGATGCGTCAGGTTTCAGAAATTTCATTCCATGACGAGGGGCGGACGAGAAGACGGGCGAATGAATGGAAAACCGTAAAAGCTGGTATTATGATATTCGTACTGTAGACAAGATAGAATTTTACCAATAACGATGATTGCAGACCTTGATATGTATTCGAATTCACAGATAGGTGTACCTTATAAATCTGTAGATATAGTAGGTAAAACTATAGCCAAGGTGCATCTTATATAGTTAAATAGTGATCAGAAGTATACATTTTTAAAAAATTTAAGCGGCTTAAAAAATTAGAAAAAATCTAATATTGGAAATATTGTTGGTCTTGCCAAATTATTTAAAATGTTCATGCAAAACATTTACATTTGACAATTTGACTATATTTAAGGTATATATATACACAAGCACAAATTACAGGGTACATAAAAATCATGATTTTACATTGTGCTTTTCTAATTTTGGCAGTATTTTTATTCTGACGCTCTACAAAGCATGAAATATACACCAGCTACTGAACTTCACAGACGTTACCCAGCAATGAAATATTAAATAACTAACTTACTCCTTAAGCGTGCGTTTTCGTCGCTAATTGGGGATGATTACCTTTAAAGGCTGATCTTCAAAAATGATCATGGCCTGGACGGCAAATATTGCTGGTAGCGTGTCGTATTAATGCGTTATAGCGTATGACATACAATGAAAAGTAATTTGTCAAGTAAGTTTAGTTCTTCTCTCACTTACTCGTCCGCCGGCCACCCAATTCAACCTCGATACCATCGTAACGTATGAGCTCAACCTCAAGAAAAGGTTGCCTATTATTGACATTAATGGACCGTTTCAGGTCCGTGAAGCTTTATAAAGAAGTTGACCATACTTGACTTATTTCCTGTATCGGAAATATCTATCTTATCAGGCTTGAACCATGTCATGGTCATAGTTTCATGCAATGCATTATTGCTACATGTTTGTTCTGACTGATCCTCTGTTCTAATACGAACTATACGATATTTCGCAAGAAATACCTAGTTATGCTAGCTTGGTGTGTTAGAACGTTTCTATGTTTCTTATAGCTATTGGTATATTACGACGTCTACCGTAACACAATGTGATAACGAATAACATATTCTTCAGCTGGGAACCGCTAGAATAAAAAGTGGAAAAATGCTTTCCTTAGAATTGCCTTCCGAAAACATCATCTACCGCGCAGATCGATGTTGGCCGCATTTCGAACTGCTAAATTCCGTCCCACCTTCTGTTGGGTCTCAGTTGGGCATGTTCTTTGGCTATTATTCTACTGGCGAACGTATGGTCGTTGCGTGTGCACAAAGATGGATGATAGCTTCGATAACCCCTGAGTTTTATCGAAAGCGTGCAACTCAGAAATTCTTTGCTCAGAAGAGATCTGTGCTCTTTTTCGCCAATACGCCTTCGCTTTTCTCACACCTCATCGCCTACTTAGTCCCTTGTGCGCACGTCTTTAGTGAGAGTGGGGATCTCTATTGGTTCCATACCTTTAGCATATATACTACTTTTCCTGGCCCTTGGATGCGCTTTTCCTACTATTATGTGGACACTGCGTGGGGCAACATTCCTTAGATGGAGCAAAGAGGAAAGCGGGCTTCCAGTTGCAGACCGCAGATATGATACCTAGGTTACTCGTCTTTTTGAATGCAAGAGTACCTACTACCTTATATTTCCTCCAACTAGTGCTCATCCACTGAGGAGGGTTGATAGAGTTCTGTTTCATCACGAGGCGCGCGCCTCTAAAGTCTTTTCACTCTACATGCCGTTGCCTGCGGTACGCCTGGTGTGCGTGATAATTCTGTTCTTTGATATTACTGCTTTCATTTACCCTTCTTTGCTCCTTTTTGCGCACGGCGGGAAAGTAGCAGTGATTGGCGGGCAAGTGACGCCCATCACACACCACGGATGCGCCCCCATTTTTCTCGCTAGCAAGTGTTCAGAGTCTTCACACGTTCTCTACACACCACTAAATTGCCTAAATCGCTGCTCATCTTGAAAACAACCACCCTTCCTTTTAGAGGAGGACTGCTACACTACATGTGTGCTCCCGTATGAAAGCTAAACGATTTCAGCCGAAAATAAGGCTGCCGGTCGGAAAGGAAACTGGGCGCTGAAGAAACTATGCCCCACTGTGGAGCGAAACCGAGAACAGGGAAATCGCGTCTCTAGATTCAGATATGAGTCACGAAGACATCGGGACTCCAGATAAAAACAAAGTAAGTGCCCTTAGAAGTGCCAACCAAGCTGAGCACAGCTAACGGGACGACAACGTCAACGACTAGCAATTGGGAAGAAAGTTCTGATAGCTGCGGAGCGCAGGGAAAAGGACGGAGCAGGTGACAAAGAAAGGAAAGTCGACAGTTCTCCTTACCCGGCCACTTTAGAGCCGCCTGACTTTGAAAATGTATGCAACCCTCATGAGTATTAAGGGGGCACGCACCCTTATTACTCGCGAGATTTGCACGGCATGGTTATGGTGCTTAAATCGTGATCTTAAAATGGGGCCACGAATTAACATCTAGAAGCGTAACGAGATTGTGGGAAAGCTTCAATTAGTGGGCGAGGCTTTTAAAGCTGGCAGTAGCTGACCCTCAGCGGAAAATGGGCAATGGCACAAAGACAACCGCATCAGTGAGTTGGAAATGAATCATAGGATTCATCAGACCGTCTGTTCAGGCAACTATTGCGCGTTTCCAATGAATCTATAGGAAAGGATGCGGTAGAAATAGCTGATGAAAGTTATCGATGTTTATGAAAGTATCAATATTTATTTTATGCAATATTTAACGTCTAAAACGAGAGGAGCATATTTATCGCAATACATTACATAGAGGTAGGAGGTTGATACACTGGACTTATGACGTGTGCACAGCATCATTGTAGTAGCAGAAGGAACAGTTCAGTGTAAACAATTATCTGTACAGCCGCCACAGGACCATAGCAAATAGTTGTTACTCTTTGCCTTTCAGGTCCCTCCTCAAATCACAATCTTCTGTATGCAAGGAGTGCTGGGCATAGCCTAAACGGAAGGCTGAAACATGCTGCTCTTGTCCCCGAACTACAGCACTATAAAAGTTGAAATACGAAATGAAAACTTCTCCAATTAAGCTGTGCACTCAAGCTGGTTTCCATTACATCAAATAGTAGAAGCCTGCTAACGTCCTCTCCTTTTCAAGCTTGTCCTCGATTCGGAGTCGGCCTTGACAGACAGATGGACTAACACAGAGCTCAAAATCACGCATCTTCGACCTAGTCGCCGACCAGACCCAACGTCCCAGTGCAAGAATCGACTTCAGCTAAGAAATAGAAGTCCTATTAGGGGGTCGCCTTTCAGCTGAGTAAAACGAATTGGGCCGGCGTATCATACAGCTGGGCATGGAAGACAGTAGTAACTAGCACAACCAGTATGAGTTTAACATTTCCAGCGGACGTTCGTTGGCAAAAAGGCACCCCGTTGTCGCCTTTGTTGATACGTTTGCGGTTCCAGGTTAGCCCTGCTCCTGCCCAGACGCCTAATACGTTTCCTTTGCTGTGGCCTGAGTCCGATGTGGCCACAACGGTATTAGCTACTACTATATGATGGTAGCAATCTTTTCTAGCTTCCCAACCATTCCAAGCAGGGTCACATATGTACTGTTGGTCACCTAGTCTGTCAGAACAGAGGGTTTTGAGGGCCTAGCAGCAGGTAACCTTGTCTCGCTGTCTGTTTCGTGTTGTTTCTGCTAAATAACTAATTTTGTTCAGCTTCTGTTGCCACAATGAGGGACTAGCGGCGCGATAAAGAACGTCTTTTGGTCGTTCTTGTCCGTTGTCCTCAGATGTTTTAGCTACGAACACTTTCGTACCCGCTTGATATCTTTAAGCTATTGGTGTCTGCCATGGCTTATATATCAATGTAAAGTCAGCGTTTTTACCTGCTATCGTTGTTAGGCCGTCATAGCGTCTTTCCCGTTGATTCTTTAACGGCTTCGTGTTTTTGTCTGAATGCTCACGGTTTAAGCGTTTGTTTGCTTTACTTTGTTTCGGTTTGGTCGACCTGTACTACCTTTAATTCAGAGATAGTTAGGCATAGATAGGCATAGTTCAAGGACGATTCTTGAAAGTCTAGTGACGGTAGCAGAAAAGAAGGGCATAAGTATGATTGCTGGATGCTATTGAAAATAGCAGCAAATTGAAAGGCTGATGTAGGCGAAAAACGGTAAGGAATAGTAAGAATAACGGAACTGCTTACAGCGTGTAAGCAGGACACTGCAGCAAAGGGCCATCAGACGAGCTCGTCTGAAAAAAATGATTGTTTGCGACTGACCTACCAAAGACAAGGGCGGCGGGAAAAAGGAAGTTTGCTTAAGGTAGAATCTAAGAAAAAATCAGAAAAATAGATTGCCTGAGTTAAACCATGTGGTTCTCTGTGGCTGATTTTGTTCTATAGGTCACTATGCTCTTCTATGGCGGAAACGGTCGCGAGGTGCCTAAGAACTTGTGTCCCGTTCCTGTTCCATATTAAGACTACTTCGTGCAGTTTTTACCTACGATTAAACAAGCGTTTTAGTAGTGCCTTTGCTGCCTAACTACAATGTCGAGACTTTGCGAACAGCAGGAGTGTAATATATGTATTTTGTACGTGACCTGTTGCTGTGATACATTTGTACCATTAGAGAAATTCCAAACAAGGACAACGATAGAGAATCAGGAAAAATACATGCAATAGCCAACAGCTACTGCGCTGTCTCGTATAAGGTGCATAGCACATATTGTGGTTGATCACGAAAGCAAACGCAGGTTAACCGAGACAAATATCCGGGCTAATCCCTTTCCCTTAGTAGAGGACAAATGCGTTTTTTAGCGCCGCTGCTGTATTTCTATTACCTGAATTCTGTACCTGTACGTCGGCTGCCGTCGGTTCTTCGATGGCTATCTGTTGTTTTTTTTATGCAGCTGGTCCTATGAGTAAGCGTCTCGAAGTGAGCAACGGTTTCAAACCCATTAGTGACAAATGAACTTTTCGAGCGATACAATCGTATCGTATCGCTTAATAATATGCATCAGTTACACATACTGAGTACGGTGAAAATTCATATTGTACAGGCCATTAGAGTCCTACAGTGTTAATGGCAACTACAGATTTTATGACCGTATTATGTCAAGCTCGATATTCATTCGTAACGACTTCCAACGTATCTGATCGTAATAACTTCGTTGCTAATAACTAAAAATTGCTCCGACACCTGATCGATTAGATAAGTTGGAACGATAGCATATAAACACCTGGTGCAACAGATACGAAAACTTACAATAGATGTATTTAAAAAATGCCCCAAGTATATTCCAACGTAATTGATCATAGTCGCTAAAAGAATTTTTTCGTGAAGCCAGAACTTTATTAACTAATAGGCATTCATCCAAATAGCCAGGCACATGACATAATAATGATAATTATTATATATATTCTGTTGTTAATATTATACGCTATAGCTGGAAACATAAGCGTGACACGTATATATAGTAATAATATCCTGTTGTTTAGCCCCTCGGTCTTGGTAAAGGTTTGCTCTAAGCGATGTTAGCATCCTTCTTGTTGTCACAGGCCATCGGTGATTCACATGGTTGCCCCAGGTCTCAAACGATGGTAACATAAGTCAGTACCTCTGCCAGCTATACGTACGCCTAAATCTACGGCAATGACAAGCTCAATTCAAAACTATTAAAGCTCCTCACAGCACAACGATTCTGACTGGGTAACATCGTCCGACACGAAGCGCCTTATTTACGCTTGTTGCAGTGCGGATCTATCGAGCTTCTATTACGGCACCATGTTTCTAAAGCTGGGAAAATATCGTTTCTGGTTGACATTGGGGCTATAATTAAATATGATTATGGCCTGCCTGTATCTACGAGCGAACGATGAAGGCGAAGCGTTTTCATCGAAAAGCTTTGCTGCTCAGAGATTTCCCGGCCGAGTAACTCTGGTTACATGCCCGTGGCAGGGGCTTGGCAGAGTCCACAAGAAGTCGGCAGTGCGTCTTATCATAAAGACCACGGCACAAACCGGCTGGCCGTTCAGAGGTCCCTGCGCAGAAGAGCGAATCCGAACTTTTTCACGTGTACGTACGTACCCGTAGATGCACACGGGCTCCAACAAGACGAGTCAAGCTACACTAACAACTTACGGGTCCAAGTGCCATAACATTGTTTATAGCGTTTCCGGTACAGAGTTGATATCTTTTCGATGCTGGACATAGTAGAATATCAGTTGTCTAAGCGCAAATGCCTCTACTTCACTTTAGTACTTAGTTCATGTAAATTTTATTACACGGAACTTGAAGTGGCGAGTCTTACCGGTCCCTTTGACTCGATCATCTGTGCCACCTCACCGACATCTCCACGCACTCTACTTTTTTTGACATATACTCTGCACTAGTATCGTATCAAATACTCTCTTAGCAGAAATTACCCGTCTATTAACTGATAGAGAAATGTATCTCCTGCGAACGATACGATTTATGCCCCATAGTATGAAAACATAAACCGATTAATAACCGGAAACAAACAAAAAGATTTTTTAGCCGAAAAGACTAACGGGCTGTGAACACTTATAAACAATTAATTCGCTCTAATAACATTTGAAAATTTCTATTTATAAAAGATTTCGTGTATAAATGTGGAAATGTTTAGCAGTTATTATGTTTGTACTTCTTCAGATTGTCTGACACCTCTAATGTATATATATATATATATATATATATATATATATATATATATATATATATATATATGTTTTAACTAAAGTGAACAAAAAACTGAGTGCCTAAGTTTTTCTGTAGAAGTTTCCTATTTAATCTATATATTAATAACTCTACATATCTAGTAGTACAATATAATCTATATATCTAATAATTAAGAAGAATCCATCTTTTTTCAGCCTAACTTTATCCAGTTCAACAAAAGCCAATCTGATTTAATTTTATTGAAGTTATTAAATTATACAGGGTTCCAAAAGAAAGTGTTAATGGGCGCTACTCCAGATGAACATTACAAGGAACATATTCTTAACATAGTTTATAAGAAACCCATATATCTATGAAACAAGCATATATAAATATATTACCATTGGATCCTGTACGAAATACGACTATATATATATACCAGACTATATATATATATATATATACGAGAAACGCCAGCCCATATGCAAAGCCATGCGTTTCGCTGTCACATTATTCGTTTTGCCAATAAACCATAGCGATGTCTCATTTCTGCTTGTATATTTTACAAAGTAAAAGAGGCATTACCGCTCTAGCGTATAATGTTTTATTTGCTAATGTTTAAATACTTACGCGTGATCAAACACTGCGAAAAACCTAGGCAATAAAACCTACAGACCTGCATACTGACCTATTGTGGTACCCAATAAGTGCCCAAATCAAAGATTACTATTTTACGAAATAGAACGTATACAAAGTAGTTTTCTAATAAATTGCACCTACAGAGCGGCCGCCGGAATCTCGATGCTTTCTGAATTTACCCTTCTATTTGGCCAGATAGAATATAATCATTAGTTTTTTTTTTTAGCATATTTCGTTTTCCTTTATTGCCGTCCCTTTTCTACGGCCACGCTTTTAGTCTTCTCGTTGACTGTACGGAACGCTGTCGCTGTCGACTGGATCACGATGGATAGATACGTACTACCGCGAATCGAAGAGCTATTGGCCAAAATAACACTATTACATTTTTGCTATGTAAACAATTCCCGCCCCGGGTAGCGATGCTGACCCAGGCCGCGCGCCGCGAGTCGGCAATCAACCGTCAACCGCAGTCTGCTCATAAGCAGACAGTTGACTACAGTAGCAGAATCAACAGTACGTCTTGCGCGACCATCTTTCTACGGAGATTGCCAGAACAACCGTCGCCGTCTGCTGCTGCTGCTGCTGCCGCCTACCGGCTCAAGACGCTGTCAACAGATTTTCTTCATTCGAGTATATTAATAGCAATTACTACAATTAAATGTCCCTTTCACCGACCCTGTTTGTCATCTATCCAGGTATTTATCTTTTAACGCAAGCGTCTTTAGCTGGTTCACATTTGTCCATCACAGATTTCGTTTCGTCTGTGCAAGCGTTAATAAAATTCTAGCTAGGCAACGTCTTTTTTTTTACTGGCTAGCTAGCTAGCCAGCCTCAACAACCGTAGAAGGCCTGGCGGACCGTTAGGCTAACAAGCGGAAGGACATCAATGGAAGGCTTGTAGCTGAAGCAATGCAACGGAAGTTCGCGTGTCGTACAGCTGTTATGGCAGTACAAAGAAAAGAAGTATTTTTAAGGAAGTCACTTAAAGTTTCCTGTTGTTATTTTCAGTACATTAGATACTTTTGCTATTTAATGTGCTAAAGTATGAAAAAACGTTTGCCTTATTCACTGTATAGTGCGTCGCTCTTAATATCAATTGCTTTTTTGGCCTACCAATAATACTTGGTCCACAGATCGGCTGTGGGCAACTGCTGGACTCAAGCCCGTCGTCTCTGATCTCTGACACACTATGCAGGCACTATGTATAGCATTTATTCGCACTTATAAATGTCACACAGCGATGTACGCGGCATAACTTGATAAAGGTTGCAGATGTTCCAAATGGATATGTGTTGCACTGATGCTACTCGGCTAAAGATAACCGTATAAGCGTCTTCATCGAATTGTTCAGGTTTTTCTGCTATGTGATGCGGCAAGCCTTATCGGTGCGATGTGACAATATGCGTTTCTTGATTTTTGACCGAATCTCGTTTTGCAGTGGGCGGTAGTTTATCCTAGGAGGAGGGGGTTTCTTAGATACAACCACCGTTTCCTGCTATTACTCCGGAAGCTGTACGATGCGCGCATTCGGCATCGTAGGCACACAGCCCTCAAATCATGCCATTAGCCGTTGTTGA
The DNA here is from genome assembly GCF_002443255.2 of Varroa destructor. Classification (NCBI taxonomy): domain Eukaryota; kingdom Metazoa; phylum Arthropoda; class Arachnida; order Mesostigmata; family Varroidae; genus Varroa; species Varroa destructor. The sequence continues at coordinate 44,400,243 of NW_019211455.1, read as the reverse complement.
TAAGGTGGCTATATTAAATACTTTTCGTTTATTCTGTCTTAATTAATAATTAGCTTTGGCAATGTCTTATGATCTGAATCCTTTGAGATGACGCCGGAAACAGCGCTGATGCCGGACGTAAGACTCGGAACGAGACAGCAGACAGTGAGCACTTATCGTCGGGTGTCGAAGTTCGCAGGACGACTGATAATAGATAACATCAGCATTTAATAACTACTATGGGTTGTCTGATTATCAATTCCTTAGTTCACTATATCGTCATCGGCAAACGGCATGGGCATTTCGGATTGACTAAGCAGCGCCCTCTTCTCCAACTCTTTCAATTTCGTCGACAGCCAACGTTTTCGCTGCTCCGGTGCGTCATTTACGCGCTATCTACAGCGGTCACGCTAAAACAATCCGTACTGTTAATCTCAAAATAACCCTAGCATACTTTACGGTATTAATAACAGCAGCGATAGAGGCTACGGTGGCGTAGCTTTGTGCCATGTCGTTTCCAGGGCGTACTTCAGTTCAATGATGATCAACTTCAAAACTTACGGTAGAGGCTATATGTGCGGCTGTTCGGACCTTTTTGAAGCCTCCGGCGATCCTCTCTGCCCGACGACTAAGCCTCTTCGGCGTCAGTCTATCAAGGACGTGCTCTATTGTGATGAGTTTTCTCGTTGAGCTTCTCCCAACCAAAGCATCCCTTGGCATTTATGAAGGACAGCAAAAAATGGTGCCGTCTTATAACAAAATATGTAAATTGCTTTTTGTCTTGAGAGTATCCAAATCAGAAAATAATTTGCTTATATTAAAAACAAATATAACATAAAGTCGTCTCTTTTTTTTTTCAGGAGTAGGTTGCTGACCTGTACAGTTCTATATATCCGCCTAGTCAAAAGAAAAAAACATCTCAGCTTTTGATCAGTTTAGTCATAAGATGTGCGCTGATGGGCATTTCGATGTACCTGCTTGTTATAATGCTGTTGACACCCTGCGACCAGTCGATGTTTTTATTCAGTTAGAGATGAAGTCAGTCAGAAATTTCCTTTTGTTTCAAGCCTCAACCAGACATTTATTTGCTGGAAAATAGGATCTACAATTCCATATGCTAATATACTATGACACTGTGAAGTATACACATTCAAAACATAGGGTTGTATCGGCTTGGTGGTATTTCCTCGAACCTCTGAATGAATGTTTAAGCAAAACCGTGTACCCGTTATCGAATTAGTTAAGGCTGTAACCTTTGTTATGCTCTTAAATTTAGGCGTTTTAAGGACTCTGCCGTTGCGACCACAGTTGGTCGACGGCGCCTATTGTTTAAAATCCACGCTATTGTTAGTCGTCCTATTGCAAATGAGGACGGGAATCTGTACTCATAACAAGAACGAGCTATTCGAAAGTGCATTATAGAATCAGTATGCAAAACGGCTTGAACGTTCCGTCGTCTACTACCGAGCCATGCTGATGTCAATGATCTGTGCTGATCTAAATGTAAATATCTAACTATGGACAATGTGTTAACAAGGTACGAGCGGGTTCCGCAGAATAAATTTATCTTGCTATATACAGCAACCACCCTCCTTTACGCCCATCTCCATTACCTTTACGTTTGACCATACTTCGACGACATAAATCAATTATAGTCATTGTGGTACGATGGTGCCACGTGGTTGCTAGGCGACAATGGCGGTCAGTTCATTATTCGTCAATATGGCACCGCTAGATATTTAACATTGAATTTGCTGTAACGTAGGAAGGATAACTAAAAAATAGACTCGTATCGTATTTGAATAACATACTTAAGTTTTCTGTTGCCGAGGTTATTTGACTTTCAAATTATTCCGCTAGCCAGTTTATGAATAAACCATATACGCTATATCGTGGACACACGATAGCCGTAACGTTGTGGTGCTACAAGACCGAGCAATTCTTTTCAAAAAATCGACGATTTATACGGCTTACCGAGACCGAATTGGATAGACAAGACTAGTGCTGGCTGTGGGCCACTGCAAAAAGTAAAATTATTTCCCCTCTTAAGCCTCACATTGTCTGTTCAGATCTGGAATTAACAGTACTACGAGACGATAACAGACGCGATAGACGCTTTCTGTGGGCTATATTAGAGAATTTAGAGACATCTTTCGAAACTTATTTAGGCGTCAACACGCATATCTCGTTTGTGCTAGAGGGGATCATCAACGGCCTAAAGCAACGCTTCCATTTGGAACGTGAAACCCAAAATATTTATTAGTAGATATACGACGCAAATTGTTGACCTTTGCCAGGTAGGAGGCCACTGAAAGTGTTTTGAACGTTTCAATATTCAATTATTCTGTGCTTGTAGTCCAGGAACGCGCGCCACTATTAGCAGCCGTTTGATCAACAGCAGCTTCTCGATCTATGGCAAAAAGCAAACAGATTCAACGAAGAGGCGGGCGCGCGAGAGAAAACTAGGTGACGACGCGCATTCTATTGACGGAGCCGTAAAACTCAGGACGGTGTGCAGGTAGGCGAAGAAAACCTGCCGCACTATATTTCAATTTCGGAACGCACAAGGGGCGTTGCTTGTTCTGAAAACGACAACGAAGTTAATATATCCTATGGCCGGCTGAAGCTTTCCTTCTCTTCCGAACTTCTTACTCCCCAACATTGTGTACATTGAAAGTATGGGGGAGGACCGAAGTTTATCACAGAGATTGATAGGCTTCCATATATTGCCATTTCGGCCAGTTGCGTTCGTCTATAATGTATTGAACAAATATGTATGCGTGCGTCGGCCGCATCTGGTCGCTGATGGAGCATTAAATGGAAATTGATTCCATTGATCTTATTCGTTTCCTGCAGTGACAAGTAGTGGCCTAATATGCAAAAATTAATGAGCAATTAAAGTGCCCTTGCGTTTGAGGTAATGAAGAAATTCAGCTGAAAAATTGCTTACTTCAGTTTTTCCTCAAGAACTCAAACAACATTGTACGTAGTACATGAAACCCTCGTTACAACATTTATTTTCTAAGAATGACTATTATATATAGATATAGCAATTTAACATTGTTCCACTTCCTGTTGACACGATGTGGTCTATGTATAATATTGTATCAGATAATATTTTATATAACGATATATAACTTAAATAGCAAATCCTTTGAAAATTTTAGATTTGTACAACAACAAGCATACTAGTGGGGGCCTAAAAATTCGCTATGTATGTAAAGTAGATAAGTATTGTGAAACTACAAAGTTAACGTTTCCTAGAGGTCCTTGTGATATTTGTACATGTTCTATCCGTGCTATTAGAATGGAATGTATACTAAACTGTTTGAATATATAAAAATAAGCGTCCAAGTTGATGGTAAAAGGAACTTCTTGAGAACATGCGGTTTTTTTTTTTACTTAATGTTGAGTAAATATGTTTGTACTTTTTGGACCAAAAACGACTTACGAGATACAAAATGCATACAATTATGTTAAAATGAGCCTGGTTGCATCACCATCCAGTGAACCTAATACCAGAGGGCATTCAAGAGTTTCTTCAGCTACTACAAACTGTTTGCTTTCTAGAACCCACTCTAGAACCTAGTTCATTGGCTCCCTCCCGAAAACCTAAAGCGGCAACAACAACGAACCAACAGTACAATTTAATATATCGGTACAACGAAAGCGGATGTTGTTTCGTTTTTATCTGTGCGTCGCCCCTCCGATTGATCCCTTTCCTGCCACCTCCACACCCCGCGGTCTATTTAAAAAGGGGCACCCTGGAACAATGAAAGGGCGCATGAATCTCGGCAACTATCCTAGTCGCATAGTCTAGGCATTCTAGACGGGATAAGCAAGGACTTTTAGTAGGTTTTCGTCTTGGGTTCTACTTTTCAGTTTTTCCCTCGTTTCCCAACGCGTACTAAAGCTGAGCAAAGACTTCTAATGTCTAGTAGTAGATGTTGCAGTCTATGCTATAACCAGTATTCTACCGTTTCGTCGAAACAACTTCTCGAGATTTGTTTTAAGTTCCAACTTGCGGAAAAAATTAAAACAACGCGATCAATAGTACGCTTTAAAGGTCTCGTTCTGTCGCATCATTCCGACAACCCAGGAAGTCGACCTTCCCAAGTCATGCCTCGTTCGGTCGTCCGACTCTGTGTATAGCTCCCGTATACAGTTCTCCTCTAACCGGAGCTCCAATACCTGTTTCGCTTTTCGGGTTTCACCAAACGGCGTCGGCCTTTAGAACAATGCCACTTTTACCGTTACTTACAATGGAGAAAAGCATACATAGAGCTGTACAGCTTTCGCGAGCATGTCTTTTCCCGCTTTGTTTTGCTTTTCTCCCTTATTCGACGCCGTCTTTCAGCGAGGCCAAGTGCTTTGTTTCCTAAAGATCTACCGGCGATACCTAATGTTAGGCTTCCCTCCAGTCGTCGGCAGCGACCTTCTTTTGGATCTGCGTCGCTCGCGCCTCGCGAATTTCTCCTAAGGGAGTCGTTACTCAGCATTGCGCTGGTTCATTGGCTGAGGTTTGCTATGGGTTTGTTGGTGCCGGGAACCGGGCAGGCTAAATCAGCCGAGCCTACCAGGATGCACTCAGGAGTACACACGTAGATGGGTTGCTATAGCGCAGCGGACGCTCACTGTGCAAAGCTAACAATGTGCTTTCAGGTGCATAGCGTATGGATGGACGAATACGTAAACGATGCACAAAAAACACGCTAGGAAAACATGGGAAAATAAGCAATAGCCACAACAAAAGCAGCATTATCAGTGAAAGTGAAGAACGTACGAGCTCCACAAGTAAAATGCAGAAACACGATTAGGCTTACGAGTCACAGGGGTTGCTTCCTATATAATGGAGGAGGTTGGGAAAACGTATGGATACTTGACCTGTGCAGGTTCGGGCCAAAGATATCTTGCCGGTTGCTTATCAGGCAGTACTTGGCCTGATGGCAAGTGATGCTATACCACACCTTCGGACGACGACAAGCAAATACGTTTTTAAGGACACTTCTTTGTTCTGCGCATGTTTAGCAATTACTACTAAACCTCATTCATCAAGTCTGACTACGGAATTATCGGGAAAGGGCGTAAACGAACAAAATCGAGTTTTATTGGTACGTAATAACTACATTATAACGCGACTCTATATATAATTATTCAGTATGGCACACGAGTACCTAATATTTCTATGTATATTATTTTGGAGCAACTACGATGCTTAACCTATTGGTATATTGTTGTTTTAGACATTTGTCAAACACCACATGAGCAACAGTGATTGTTTCAGTGCCCACTTCGTCACCTTGTTTGTCCAAGCCGGTATATAGCGATATGCATGCTTTTTACTCCCTCGTATGGCCACTAAAACAGCTTCTATTCCAGAGATAGAAACATACGAGCCCTACTGGCGATTGCCTACTCATGAAGCAGTTTTGCTTAGCTAACAAGGACCACCCTGCCAACCCACTGGTAGAGCCCAAACAACAGATTAGATGAACGAGAGATATTGCCCTGACTCAGGACATCTTCACTGAATGCACTTGGTGCCTTGATCACTTGGCTAGTTGCTCTGGTTTTTTTTTTGTTCAATTTGCTTCGACGTAGCTTTCCACCTGCCATTTCTCTATTTATAAATGAAACAAAGTGCCATTTCTATAAATCTCAACAAAGCTTTTCTAAAATATCTATGTTTGACATTATTTCGTTTTTCATTTTCCAGCTTCTAAGCATTTTACGGACTCCTGTCGGTAGCATCAGCAGGGTTTACATAAACAGGGGTTGCCGCCGCTGCCGTGACGCTCTCTGAATCCTACGGCGCTTTTAATCTTCCCGCGTTACAAGGCCCTTTTCTTCGTTCGCTACAATCGGTCCTAGACGACGATAGACGAGATGCGACGTTGTTTAGCAGCTGCGCTGCGAGCTGCGTCGCACCCTCCGCTGCGGCCACCGCCACCGCCACCATCGCCATGAGCACCGGCAACTAGAGCCCGGTGATTGGATATATTTCTAACGGACGTTGTGGTAATAGCTGACGGCCGGTCGGGTGCAACACCGCTCAACATAGAACAGGTTCGTTCCAACTTTCGAGTGAGATACGATGGCAGAGTGGTAATGGCGTGCCAAGCGTTGGTGGTAGACAACACTAACTTGTTGGCCTTTGCACCGCTAACAGAACTAGCATGTTTGGAAGGCCGTGGCGGTCTAAGGGAGACAGGCCGTTGAATTTATAACTGATTCAGGTCGAGCCTTTGCGACTCAAAACAGTCAACGTTACCAACACCGGAGTTTTTAGGAGGCGCTATGACCATCAGTGCAGGAGAACCTACGCCACCGCCATGTCTCTCGTCGGTTCAGTTTGAATTGTCGTGTTTTTGTAATGCGTCATTATTAGCGGTGAGAGCGTTCAAGCTTTCGATACTTTGATCGGTTGTCGGCCGCTACCCATCAGCCGAACAGCAACAACGATAAGTGGAAACGTCGGCAGAAAAGGCGCTAAAGCAAACGACGTGGAGGCACTATAAACCCGTAGCAGCGAAAATGTTTTTATTAGGACAGCGGGGTAATATAAGAAAGGAGAAGCTTAATCAGACAAGTGGTCAGTATGTCAGAATAAATAGGATAGGATGCAGTGCAGACTGGATCTGCCAATCAGAGTGTCTACGTAACGAGGCAAACTACATGGAGTAACTAGATAGAAAGCAGGCGGACAGCCCTGTCCTTTCAACAAGGGCTTTGAAGAGCCCATGGACTCGACTAGAATAGACGAGATACCTAGGAGTTAAGCAGGCAGCTTAACTTAGTCTGGTAATTTTCACTTATCGTCATATTTTTACTGCATCGAAAGATTGTCGTATTGAGGTGACAACTTATTATGCGTTCATATTACGTAGCGCTGATTGACTCGTGGAAGCCGATTTCCATTTAAAACTTCTGTAAATACTATTATGCCATTATCATCAGGTTTAGCAATTCGAGATCCGTGCCTGGGCAGCCATATATAATAGATGTTGACATTGGTGACGGTTAGATGACTGTAGAACCTTGACAGTCTAGGCTAAAAACAGTAATAACAATCATTGCTCACATCGTACATGAGTTTGATTATCGTTTGGCCATCAACCTCTCGTCTCGAGACGTTGATACCATATAAATAAGCTAGAATCAACATCCATATCAATCAACCAATCATCTGAAAATAGTAATTGAAGGTTTAGATAGTTCTAGAATGACCTCTTCCCTTTTCTGCTATTAAGCACACCCTGACGAACGAATTGTTATGCGGTAGGAATTGTTTGACGTAAATTACGCGATTCACTGCAAACGTCTACGCGTATGGGTCAATCACTTCATACCGAATCCTATCGCAAAGTTTCAAAGCAACAGTATACAACAAATTAAACTTTATGCACACTAAACATGTACATAATTCGGTGTTCGGCCAGAGGTCGGCGGCATCCTGCCGTCTATATGTATGTATGTATATATTTATATGCATAGATAAAAAGAATCCATCTAGCACACAGGGTCCTTTTCGCGTTGTTGTTTTTCTTCAGCTTAAAAGGCGATACATTTCGGACTAGCATTCATGATTTGTTTTTCCTCTTGTATATTTCATACTATTTTATTACGACTCCCGTACGAGATATTCAACAGGGTTGCTCACCACAAAACAATGCAATGATGCCATGTAGTAGCTATTACAAAAAGGATCCGGCCAAGATCTGTTGGTGAAATGTAACATTCAAAGTGGTGGCGTGTCCCTGTGAAACGTTCAGTAACACAGACAAGACAAGACAAGACAATCCGTCCCTTCTAGATTGGCTCGCCAGCCAAGCGCCACTGACTACCGCTAATCAGTTCCTCATTTTGGTCGAGCTAGATAATCGTGCTGCCAGCAGCACTGTTAGGACACTGTAGGCCGTCTTACATAAAAAATATTTATTCTACATAAATAACATTGTTGTACAATGATTCGTTCGAGTCTAGGCTGCTTTCACATAGCGCCCAGAGAAATGATCGTTTGGACTTCCTGGATAGCGTTCGTAAACATTTACTTGGATGGAACGACAGTCACAAGAAATGCGTACAAACGGTCGCAGTAGAAAATTAAAAGTTGTTAGAATACGGCTATTTTTATTTATGTAGATATATACACTGACAGTGTGTCTTCGGAACCACTAACTATGAAAGCTGTTTCAAAGAGACGACTAAAAAATTATCGTCCCTTTAATGTGCCTTTTTGGAAGATGTTCTGTTTAGCAGTAATACAAGTGTTAGACTCGCCCCCGGTTCTTACCCATTGTAATTTATTTAAGAAAGATTCCAGATGTTGCTGCAGTCGTGGCCAAAGCACTGGCTGAATGAATCAGCAGGAACTCGCCTTTCGAAGTACTTGGTTCAGAGACGTCGGCGTCAATTAACGAAAGGTGAACACCTCAGCGTTCCTCATCAGAGCACGAGGTAATGCAAGTTGGCGAAACAGGATGGAACAAAAGTAGACCTGCAGAGGCGAAAAATGTAAGTTTTGACATGGCAAAAAATAGACTTCTCATTATAAAAATAGGGAGAGGGCAGATATGGATTTGAACTATTAGTCGGCTTTTCTCACACCTAGATACCTACTATTTTTTTTGCTAAGTGTATATTTTAATCATTTTCCACCGTAGACCAGCAATTGCTTCACCCCGCGAACGGCTCAGGGATATCTACCATAGTGATTCCGCCAGTAAAAGTTACTTATTTAAATTCTATTGTACAATCTTCTACGTAGACACTCAGCCGTCGACTACACTACGAAACATAATGGCCTATATACCTTGAATAGAAAACTACTCGCCAGTCTAAGATTATGGTATATTAGGTCTGTTTCGCCAGACTGGTGATTTATTTTAAAAAGAATTTACACGTCATAGTGGACGTTGGCGCATAACTGCCACTAGAAGGCTAACAAACAAATAAATAAACCTAGAATTCGGAACAGCGAAAGACGTGTATTCTCGTAGTTTGTTTTTAAACATAGCACGCTCAGTTTTTCAAGCGTCAGGCCGGCAACGCATTTACGCGTATCCGAGCACCAGTCAAAGCAACATGGTATGAGTGCTGTCGTTTACGAGTGATGTCGAACATAATTGTTGCAGCACTAGGTAGGCAATAGGCACAGGGTAATGACGTTTACGCTTTACAATATAAAGTCGCCGAAAAAAAGGCCAGTCAAAAAAAATACGACCTGCACTAAGGCAGAGGCAGTTGCACGAGGGGTGGAGATTGTGGGGAAAAAAAGCAGCGCATTGGGTGTCCGTTTGTGTTCTGCGTTGACAAGAATAATGTGAAATTATGTGGCACTCTGTCGCAGTTCGTGATGCTATAATTCCCTTGTCACTTGATAAAAGCGGCGGGCCCAAAAAAGGCAGAAGAGGAAAAGGTAGTGCTTTACTCCTGTGTCTCCGCGATCTGATGTCGCTACCCGAATAACTGGTAATTGATAATTGATTGATCACTGAGTGGTCTCGGTGCCCCGCCTGAACACTTTTTGCTAGAACGTCCTAGCTGTTTCCTTCAGGCCTAATTAAGCGGATCATTGTTTTAAATCATCTAAGACGAAGTTAAGATTGCTTTCTTATTGTTTCTGGAGCGTACTCAGAGCCAAATTGAAGACTAGTGTTTTGGTTAGACAAACGTGATCACAATAAATAGTATATTAAAGAAAGGCATAGAATGCTGTAAATTACATAAAGTATATGTTTTAAGCTGGGCCTAGCTTTGCAATTTTTGAGTAAATACTTCATTACTAAAACCATCCATACTGTGCTAGATAGGCTGATATATAAAGGCAGAGTAAATACGCGCGCTTTTTGCATTATCTGACCACCCAAATATATATATACAACAATTGGTCCTGAAATGTTCTACACACAACTCAGTTGGGCTAGCATCACCTACCGGACTACAGCTGTACGCGCTTCCCTATGTCCTAACCGAGGAAGTGTTCACCCTCGATTGTTTTCCCTGATCGCACACTCCTCTTCGTATCGGATCAACTCATCAGTAAGGCAGTTCAGCAGAGCAGAATCGCGTGTTTTTAAACGCTGCTTAGGGATGTCCACGTCGCAGGCTAGGTGCTAGGTCTCACTCCGTCAGTGCCGGTAGCGCCTATTCTTGTCGACGCGACAAGGACCGACACCGCAAACCCACGAAGACACTTATAGATTCGCACACAAATTTCTTATGCTCGTCCGAACGGTGATTCAAACCGTCATCAAGTGGTCACAAGTCGTTCAACAATCACATCCGCGCATACACACGCAATCTACAACGATTGTGGTAGAGACAGCTAACAGGCGCGCATCCTCTCGGTCGCTGGCAGCCGTCTGTGACGAAAACATTGGTCGTGTCGTACCCATCTTGTGCATTGACTGGCCCATCCTTTTTCCTCTCTAGCGAAAAATGAATGGAGAAGGAGAAACATCCGTACTTGATACTTTCTACCTATAGCAACATCAAAATACTTATACTACTATTATTGCTGGTCCGGTTGCTGGTCGTGCTGCGGCACCTATCTTCTCCCGACTCTGGTAGCTTCTCTACGCGGTGACATGGCTTTAGAAGGCGTATCCTCGTCGAATTTACACTGTCATCAGCCTAATAATGTTGTCTTGTAAAAGGCACAACTCTAAGCTAAGACACAATGCGACTGTGTCCAGAGGGCACTAGAGGCGTCTGTGTACAGTAGCCTTAGCCCATGACGTCGAGAGCAAGCTCAAACTTGGTAGCAAGAAATAACAATAAGGGTTAGCTAAGAAAATTTGACGGGACGAGCAACAAGATGAGTGAACAAGTCGACACGTCTAAGGCTCGCCATGTTCTTTGGCAAGTATATTCTTTGAAGGGGTCTTGTCATTATCAATTTGAAGCTCGCAGCAAAAGTACGGCTCCTTAACGGCAATTCGCCCGCAGTGACCTTCTCGAACGAAGAAACTTCATAAAAACTAATAGCCCATACTTAACGCTTCTTAGAGCGCTTAGAATGAGAATCACCTACACAAATCCGGGCCACCGTTTCGTTAATTTGTTCCATCCGGCTGTAGAAACACATTATGAAGTAAATGCTACATGAACAACTCTACCGGCTGCCTTTCGTAAACGATGGCATAATCTTCTTCATCATTTATACTGTGCCATCCTTAGTCAATAGCGAAAATGCAACCTTGTCGAGGGTCCCTCGCCGTTTGAACCTCGATAATTTCTATCGTTCATGTAAAAGATGGAAGGAGAACCCTTGAGATCTTGACCCTTCAAGGCAGAAACGCCTTATCCTTCGTCTTGTCAGAGAGGTGGGGGTCGTTTAACGACGACGAAGGAAGGTCCCGTGCCCCTGCCGGAGGCTCCTGCCTTTTCTGCTAGAAGTGCGGGTTAATGAAAATCTTCACTTAAAATAGTGGAATGGACGAACGGACCGTCTTCCGGAGCCGAAGATTCAGCAGGTTCCCATCATTCTGGCAATGGCTGGGGAAATTTGGGAGGGCCCAAGTGACCTGAATATACCGGGAATCCCGTGTTCTTGTCCAGTTTTTTTTCACTTCAGGCATTATATGGATAAGTAGAGATGGATGGATGTGCAGGCGCTGCTGGCAGCACGTGGACATCGAAACTGGGAGGCGTCGCTCAGTTTGTAGATCAGACCTGCTGCTGCTTTCGCCGAAATATTTAAGAAAGTTTGACGTTTTTGGAAACTTGTGCTCCGCAGCACTAACCTAGTGCCAGGCGAGAAGAGAGCATCGAAGCAGGTAGTTTCACTGGACTGAAAAAGTTTGGAAAAATCTGAAGGAGTTTAAAGACATCTTGGCCCTAGCTTCCTTGCGAGGAAATGGCAGAAAAATCAACCTCACGAACGGCCACTTGTAGACATTTACTCTCAAATATGCCTAGAATAGTAGATTCCAGTGAAGCGACGGACCTGTCGGAGGTAAAATAAAAAAATATATGATTTATCGGGAAATTAGCGTCATACTTCAGAGTTTATAAAATAGCCAGCTGAAGATAAATTCATATTTATATACGCTACGTTAATAAATCGAATCGTCAATCAGCGTAGTCTATCAAAAGTATGTTTACTCCATTATACATGGGACATATCGAAAACACAAAAGTAACGCCTTGATCAATTGGCCTCAGCATGTACAAACGACCTGGCTATCATATCTGGTCCAGCAATTACCAATTATTATGCATTATTCTGTAAAAAAATAAAAGAAAACCACTATTTCATGAAAATGGGTTTCATCTTGATTATGTGGAATAGCAGTGTAAGAGCTTTTACCTTTACGGGTCGGTAACGAAAATCAGCTTAGTTTGACAAGCATTAAAAATTGGTAGACACTAATCATTGACAGAGAGTAATGAAACAAACGTCGAAAAAAATACCTCCTCTGTTATTGACCGGTTGTAGTTTTTAATTGAAATCGTTCGACCATCACCTCTATTTAACCTCGCGCACTATTCTAGCCTTGTAAAGTTAATTTAAAATATGTGACCTCAAACAATCTTGGCCCTCATAAGCCAAAACGCTTTTCCCCACAATCTTTCCCCCTTATATGGATTTCGGCAATCGCCTACGAAGTTTAATAGATAGTGAAGGTCACTGAACGTGCCGAGTACCGGCAGAAGTTTAGGAACTGCAAAACACGCTAAAACCGGATCACTGAGAAGCGAAGTCAGCTCAGCTCGATTCTCCCAAATCAAACGAATCGACGCGGGCTTTTAATGGCCTAGATATGAGTTAGTCTGCCCCCAGGGCTCTTAGCAAGATGAGATGAATGTGTACCGAGCTGCGCAGAGGTCAGGGTCGAATGAAGGACTTAGGGCCGGTGATGCCGAATTTTCGCTTCGCCTATTTCCTGCGCACTATCTTATCCTGCCCTCTAGTAAAGGTCTAAATAACAGAAGGATCGTTATACGGAACGGCCTACGGGGCATGTGTTTGACGGACAGGGCAGGTGTTTGAACTAGCTAACTTGGAGGGGTAGGACTCGCCGTTTGAGAACACTCGATTCTCAGGCTAGCTCTAAGCGAAGTCCCTGGTCACTAAGTCGCACTCTTATAGTGTAGAATTTGAATCCGTCTCGAGGTAGTCACGAAGAGACGAATTCGATATCCTCGAAAGGCTCAACTATATGAGCCGCTTCAAGCCTCAAGCAATGCCCCCCCCCCCCCCGGAATTGGCCTGATTGTCGTCGGAGACGAAGAGACACTCGAACATTTTCCCGGCATGGGTTTGAGGGGTGGAAGTTTTAAGCTCGTGTAGACTGACACTGGTAGGCTGGATGAACAAAGTAGACCATGCGCATATATTTGCGCATAGAAAGGTAATCACAGGCTTGGCATATTTGCGAAATGTGATTGCACAGGCCAATGATTGGCCTGACATGACACCCTTGTGTTTACAATTCTGATGAGCCGGATCGATGCACAGGCTCAAAGGATGAGACCAATAGATCTGTAAGTTCTGGAGGTTCTCCGAGAACTTTAAGGAATCGGTTGATCATGAGGTGCGTGCGTGTGTGTGTGTTCGGTAGTGAAATGTAAGCAGCATCGCGGCCTGCTCATTTTGAGGTAAACAGCAAATCCAGTCGGCATAATCCATATAATAAAGCATATATCTGTTATGAGATATACACGTCTGCTGTGCGTTGCTTTCCTACAACCGAACTCCTAATGAGCGATTTTAGCTGTTGCGTAGCTCTCACCCTCAGGTCACTCAAAAGTGACTTGCGTTCCACCTGAGCATAAAAGAGCAAACTTTACAAAAAAAACCCTAATGACTAACACCAAAAAGCATCCTCTGATGTTTATATTTGGAACATACTTTTTTATTACCATTTCTACAGGAATTCGTTCCTTCTTAGGTGGATCTTCATAGGTTCACCAACTAAAGACCATCATGCCAAATACTCGCCTAAAAGATACTATTGTTTGCGTAAAAGTTGGCATATTATACCGGATACTTTGAACCGTCCAACTAAGAACACTCTGGATCTCAAAAGGACGACGTTTTCCGTTTTGGCCTATGTTAAGGCCAAGCATATTCATTAAAAACACCTAGATAGGATCACGTCGAGGCGGGGCGCGCCACACACTTGCCTTATAGAATTTGCATTAACGCTTGCGTGCGCAGACATCATTCACATATAAATAAATGAAATCGTTTCGTTATCATGTTAATCACTCGATTCGGATTTATGACCGATTACTCAGCGAACGCGCCAGCTTCCAATTCAAATCTTACCAATATTCTCCTCCTAGTATTTCAACTGGCGTCATGTGTTTTTCATGCCTTTTTATGACAAACTTTAATATTTCTACATTAACATTTCCTTAAAAAATTATTAGAATTATTAGAGAGAACCGAGCGGGAAAATTCGCTGTCATCATATCCATCGCCTTTTCTATTGCTTTTTGCATTTTTATCGTATATCTCGATTGATAACATACATACTATTTTTTTTGGTTTTCGATTTTTTCCGCTTAAATTTTCAGCTAGAAAGAATTAAGATGGCGTAGGGATAAGCTACTGTATGCCTGTGAAACGCTATGTGGCCTAAATAAAGAGCGTCTTCGAACAGATATTATCATAGTTGCTGGCATCAATTGCCCTAAGGGTGTCCACTCACGGCAGTTTTCTTCTATTTAACGTATACCAACATGGTTTCTAGAAAATTCCAATTTTTATGATAATGAGAATGATGATTAAGGTTATTTAAAGAGAGAGACTAGCAATCACTGACTTATGCAGGAGCTTTCAAGTATTTCCACAACGATATTAAGAACTACCTTATTCAAGCCTCAACAAATAAGCACTTCCTCAAATATTAGAAATAAATGATACCAGCAACATAGAAGTTTCCTGTACCCCTACAATTCTGTTCAGACGACATATCAATTTTCTATTTCTTCCCCGTTCAGACTAATATCTAAATTACCTTTGTTTCTACTACTTTCTTTAATTCATTTGTACCCATTGTCGAACTTATCTATTTGTCGGCGGCCCTGGGCGCCGGACCCATCATCTTCGTCTACATTACCGCCTTGTTGACATCGGCCTCAAATGATTATTCGATTTTACTTACAATTCTTAATTTCAACGGTCTCCAAGCAGCTTTTGCTGACTTCAAACGATGACTGAACAGCGTTGCTGGAGTCACAGACATCGCTATAGACTGTCTTTCCGTAAAGCTGGTGGCGCTTCCTCTGTCGGCATCACGGAACGTAGCGTCGATCGACGCGCTACGTTCATCGTTCGACGGCGACTATTCATTTGACGACACCTCACATCTTCCCGGCCGGCTGCCGGCAGCCGGCGCGTTTCGTTCAATTCAAGCGTGCCTTTTCGTCGTTCTTGTCGTCGCTTTTCGAGGTCGTAACTCATGTTTCGTTCTTGGCATTTTTTATTTATTACTTTTCCGTTCTTTTTCGTCGTCCCCTCTTTGATCGACGGAATGAGCATTGGCGATGCAGTGGTTGTAGAACGAGCACAGAGCGCGTCCGATGCAGATCCGATCTGTCCCACTAAAACGCCACGATGGCGCCCGCATCTACTCTCGACCACCGGCAAACCTCTAGACAGTCCAATACAGCCATAAAGGTAGTCGTCGTCTGTTACGAAAGCAGGCAAAACCTATTTGCGCGCGGCTAAAAGAGGGGCAGCTCAGAGGGAAGCGAAATTCGAAGAAGCGTTAGTGAGGCATACATGCCGCGTGAGGTGGACTACTGCTGCAGAGACCTTTGGGAAAGCTGCCTAGGTAGACAACAGATAGGAAAACCTTCATAGAAGTCGACGCGTCGTTGGCTACAAATGTTCGTATTTTGGTCGAGTTGGAACAGCGATGGTAGCAACAGCAGTCTACGCATGACAAACTAGAGCCGACAGTGAGGTAGTGTTGGGGGCAATAAGGTTTCGACTACTGATTTATCAATGATTACTGTTGAATGTTGAGTGCATTTCCGCTTGATGATACATCTATTCTACTTACTGCAATCATAATGAGAAAAACATTAATAGCGATAGTATTAATCTATGAATATGAAGCTGACCCAGCATCGGTAAGGTTATGTTCCTAGGTCATTTAATAGGCATGTGAACAGAAGGCATTCACAACGGCGATATGACGGCGGAATCCACTTACACAACCCATACAACGTACCTGTAGGGGGGAATATACTGTCGATGGCACCGCGTCAGACACCGAATACTCTTGCCGAGTGGTTAAACGGTAGCACGAGATTAGTCTGGTTGATTTAAAACGATAAAGTACGATAAGATCAGAAGATCAGTTGTTGTTTTTCTAATATAAGGCAAAAATTGGAACGCATGCCGCATGTCACTTTGACAGTGTCACTTATATAATAGTTGCTATGGCCAGTACCATAGCCAGTATTACAGAGAAGGAATTTAATACAAATGCAAAAAAAGAATTCAAAACTCGACCGCTAATAAAGTTGGCATCTTTTTTTTTTTTATTTATTAAGCGAGCTATTTGAAAAAGATAAAGGTTTCGCCTTCGTAACAAAAACTATTATCCTTAGCATGATTGGCTAAAACGATATTTCCATCAAAGACTCGTATCTAGCTCTTTTTGTCCATAATTATCGGTTGCTAAACAAAGAACATTAGCGCCCACGACAACTGTTGTTAATGATAACTTAACAATCTAAACCGCCACGTAAGTTGTTCCCAGATAATATCTGAAATGATGACGATGTCACTCAGGCATCAGAGCATCCGCTTTTAGCAGTCTGATACTGACTCAATGCGTCGCTACTTGGCACTTTTGGAACACCACCGACTACTTGTTGCTCAGGCACGGGAGATCTTCTCCAACGGTAGGCAGACACAGTTTCCGACAGGCATCCTGAATGGGTTTTCCTATAAAACAAAGATAAGTTATAGCAGGTTCAACAAAAAGCAAAGAACAGTTGAAAGGATGCATGTAATATGCTGGGGAGGCTAGATGTTAGAGAGGAACAGGCCTTACGATCAATGGTACCAGCAACATGAGTCCGAAGAGCATTATCTACGGCCAGTGTAACGCAAAATCACACATAACGGCTCGATACACGTACCGATAAGTCGTCACTGACGTTTTCGAATTATCGATGAACGAGCTATCGTAAGAGAGATCGATACAATTTGTTGCCCGCCGTCCCGCTTTTTGTCATAACCGCTAATGCAGACAAAGATCCGCAAAGGAAGATTACTCATGTTGTTGTTGTCGTCGTCATCGTCGGCGGAACCGTTAAATTACAGTTGGTAAAATAACGGTATGATAACAAGTGTCTAGTTCGAAGATTTCTACTAGGTAACGTGTCTATGTGATTAGTAGAGTTATATTAATACTATGCCTTAAAAATTATGTGTTAGTCAATCATATGATTTAAGAAATTAACGAATTAATTACTAACAACGTACCTTCTTTTTAAAAAAAAAAACGTTACCACTGCTATAGATATGCTTATCGTGTCGTATAATATTTAAACTCGTTTTGAAGTAAGCGTAAATTTCCCACTTATTATCTTATGAGATCGAGATAAAAGCAGAAAAAACAAAAAAAAAAACGAAAAACAATTTCATGGGATATAAATGCGACTTATAAGGAATCCATTAATAAAATTCATGTGGGAACATACATATTTTTGGTAACTATATTTGATGGTAGGCTCCCGAATATCTACACCTATCATAATTGTACATGCTAGATAAGGTACGGCAAATTTTGTGCCAGGCGTGGCGTAGCGTTAGTCTTTGAATCTTCTATAGGACATAACAACCATTGTTATTACTTTATGTGAATTTTAGTTGGAAAAAATCGCGGGTAATAAATTGACACTGACCCGCAGCCCGGCTGTGGCTGAAACGTTCGACTACGACGTGGTGTCGATTGACAGTGTAAACCTCCTTACAGAATCCTCGACGGCAGGGGGTTCGTTCACGCGCTACTTCCTTTGCATAAAAAAAAATGTTTGCTATTTATAAAAAACAAACCCATACACACAACATCCGTAGACACAGAAGTTCTGAGTTCAATTTACAAGTAGTAGCGCATGAATCAATTACACGGTTATGGAGTTATTTATTCAGCTGTTGCCACCAACATCCCGTGCCGCCCTAGGTCTTATCCTACTTGACGACTTTTATATGGATCACGATATACATGTATAAAAATTAGCTATTTGCCGATGAGTAAATATGGCGACAACACCAAGAATGTCGCAAGAACTATGGTACAAACAGCACACGCACCAAATGGCAGACTCACCGAGGTGAGCTATTCCCAGAGAACGAACATGATAAATGCACAATGAAGACATATAAAAACTACGATTGCAGCTGAATAGGCAGCCGACGACGATAACGTCACACCATTTGCTCACGACATTAGCCTAACGCTTTGTAGGACTTTGTTTCCTTGCATCCTTCAGTTGAGCGATTCGTTTACATAAGGGAACAAACACAGCGTATTATGACATAATTTCCATCACCCTATTTTTACTCTATTTTATGAAATCCTGCTTATTTGCTAAGCTGGGTCATTGACACAGATAGAAATTTTTCATGAGACTTCTCTCCGCCATAGACGTATCCACAGACGTACTGATATGAGGCCGACTTGGCATGGAAGTGTTTACAAGTAGTTCACTATAATCGTCGTATTGAAGTTGTGCCTCGCTCGTCCGCTCGGCCATCGAGAAGATTCGATTAATTCCATTATTTCTCGCACAGTTTTACTTGTACAACATCAGTTTCTTCCTAAACGAACTTGTTTTTCCAGAAGGTTTTTGATAAACCCTTACTAATCTGTCAGTTCCTGCAGATTTCGGCTGGCATTTGTTGACAACACTTTGAGATTAGCTCTAAACGTCGTTCTTTTTGTATATAGTTTGAACGTTTCTAACTATTCCCTAGGGCGTAAACAGGCCCTCCAAATCACCCTTTGAGTATAACATCAACGATTTGCCCTCACTAGAAAATCTAACCCTGGCTAGATCATCTGGAATTTCTCCTAGACCCTGTGATTGCATGCTATCTACCAAATTTAAAATTGGCCCCAGACATGGCCATATGCTTATGGTTATCACGGCAACGCATCCGAAAGGATACGCACTAGCCGCCTATATCGTGCCGCCGTACACCGCTATAAATCGGCCTTGTTGCTTGCTTTCTCTAAGGGCGTTCTGTCGTCAATGGCCTAATTCTGTTTGCTTAAATCGCACGACCGACCGAAATAGACATACGTCCAGCGATCGTAATTCGTTACCATGTTAACATAGAAGCTTATAAGTACCAAGAGTAGAGAGGGTAGAACACGTAAAGGATAACCTGCATGCGTTGACATCTACCGGAAGCACCAGTAGTTATTAGGTTCTGAACAAATATGCGTGGCTATTTAAATTCCGGCCTTTTTTTTTTAGTTTCTAAATATGCAAATAGGTATGAAGGTTATCCGCCAAAGCCTTCTATTCCGGGCAAACAAACACAAAAGCGTTCGATTAGGCGCCTGTGCACCAGCAAACATTGATCCGCACAAAGATATAATTAAATTTATTTTAGATAAAACGCCACGTAAAAAGACATGTCTAGAAGCCTAGAAGAAAAATTAGTCTAGAAGCCAACAACTTTTTAATTAGAAACACCAGCTTCTATTGAACCCAATTGCCGAATGCTAAATTTTATGGGTATTAAAGTCATTTGTAAATACGTTTATAACTGCGAGCTGAAGTTTCGCAAATATTCGTAGTTATAAATAAAATACAAAAATAAAATATATAAATAAAAAATAAACGAACGTGGGTATTTCATTGAAAGTAAGATAACTCCTGTAACTTACACAGATGACTAGGCGATACATGGCGCCGTCTCAAATATATATATACACAGAATTGATATTGCAGGAAAAATGTTCAAATTCAGACTATTTGTAGGAACTGTTTAATTGAAAATTATGCCAATGAATATACGGAATCTGTTTTCTGAAAGATAGACATAATAAGACGGTATAAAGATGTCTTCGTCTGTCTATTACAACACATACCTGTAAATATATATATATATACATCTGTTTGCTCATTGTGTAGCTAAAACTTTTTTTTTTCACGACGAGAAAGGTTATGCGCAGATTTGATGATCTTAATGATAGAATTTTTTTTTAGGTTATTTCACAGTCTGGTTGTCATTTTACAATAATTTTCCTGTAAAAAGTAATAAAGCTCGTACATACATTTCCATCCATTTGTTTTTCTTTTCGATTTGATACTTTATTTCATCTGTTTTTTAAACTTTGGAAAAACTAGACGCGCGACGACTGAAGGCCTAGTAACGACGTCGTTCTCCGATGACGTCCGAGGGTTTAATCCAGGCATTTTCATTGACAAGGTGTAGATCGTTGAGCTGTGATGAAGCATTTTTCTATTGTGGACAATACGACTCAATGGCACGATTTCTTCAGCTGTTGAGGCTCAAATACTACTTTACGACAGTTGAGGAAAAAACAGTACGTTCAGTAGCTGTCCGTAGTTCCCGGCCGGGCGGGTGACTTTTGCCTGATGTTTTACTGGCAGTGCCGATGCGGTGATGTTTTTGATGTTAACGTAGTTTACGATACAAGTCGATACTGTGCCTAAGTCGAAATACAAAAATCCTGTCAACCACCAACAACAATGGCATCGCGATGAGAGAGAATGTGTCCAAAAAGATACATTGTAAGCAGTGATTTTGGTGCGTACCCTCTCGACGTGTAAGGATTCCTCTCTGAACGGTATGGCGTTATGGGTTGTAGTTAGAGGAAACGGTATGAGGTGGGGAAAGTTTATCACACATATACACAGTAATTTATGTAACCTCGTTGCTGTTTTGTGGTTCATTTGAATGTCACTCCTTGTCCAAAGGAATAATTTTATTGAAGTAACTGAAAACAGATGGCGGAAGATGGGTTTGGTTAGATGATTTAGGCTAGATAGAAAAAAAAAAACCATCAAGTAAACGATACGGAAATAGGCAGAGGTATGGACAAATCACTACCTATACTCTTTCGAGGTTTTCTGTTTGATGCATTTAATTGATCTATGCTACATTGTAGACTTTTTAGTAAAACTGTGATTTGTTCGCGTTAAGGCTGTACCACATAGGATTGCGCCTTTTGTCAAATAGATAGCTCCTCTATGATATCTATAGTGGATAAAAGTCTACTTGAGGACACTTCAGCGAAAAAAAAAAAATCAATAACGCTTCATAAAGGTAAGTCGATAAAGGTTAGTTAAATTTGTCCTCAAAAGATATCTGCACTTACTTCCATTAAGAATATAAGTAGTACTTGTAAAGTTCTATTACTACCTGCTAACTTGGAACTAATAATGCCTCAGTGATTTGATTTTCATCGATGTAATAAGGGCATAAACATAATGTTGACCCGGCAAGCAAAGGTCTTGTTAGAGTCAAAATGATTGATTAAGGGAACTAATTTATTAAATGTTGCTTCAGGCTATTCGATTAGTTTTGATTTTTTTCGTTACGGCAGGTGATTTTTTTAACGTCAATTCGTAACAACTACAACTTAATATCTGTTTTTGTATGTTAATAAAGCGTTCGATTTGTCATACGCGTTTCTCAGATAAACAACCAATACAATTGTTAAACGAGACTTCGGCTATAGATAATAACAAGAACGCCACCGATGATCCCAATCTTTCATTCCTCTTAAGTAGGTCCCTCAAAGTAACAAAACTAGGATAAAGGACCAGTTTTATGCAAGTAGCACCAGCAGAAGTGTATATGTATATATTTGTGCAGCTGGAATACTCTGTGATCTATCGACAAAAAAATCCTGCGTCCTTTTTTAAGGCTAAACCTAGTGCGAATCGTAGCAACAGCTACGGACGACCATACGTATCGCTGTTTCAACAACACAGAATATAAATTTTACATCAATAGCGTTTTTCATAAAACCATTGTTTGCTGTCAACCTTTTCTAAAATAGACCTCAAATCTTCTCTTAACCGGTGCTACAATACTGACAAAAACGTTACGGTTAGAATTCTGACTAAATTAGTTAGACCTAAATAAAATCGTCCGTTGATTGCGGTTAGATGGGCATTATTTTTAACGAATCAAGACGATAGAGGTCTACGAGGATGCCATTTAATTATTTGTCTTTACCGCTGCCAGAGCTAAGGGCTATTTTCTCCACTTGATTTGCAATTGTTATGTATCGTATTATGATACTTTTTTCCATTTTCCTATGTCGGCAAAATTTTTCTGACGTTCCTATGACCGAGAAGCCGGCAGTGGGGTATATATGAGCATGTAACCGTACATCGGCTACTTTGTACAATGGTCTTGCAATAAAACAATGTACGACCGCTCAACGTATGTAACTAGATGACCCCCATTTGCAAACAAAGACGCCAACTTCTGACGTCGCTAATTCCGATTACATTGTTAAGGTGCGTGCCGTTGCCGACTATCACTGATATGCTCGGACGCTAGCGAGTCAGGTAGTGGATAACTTTAAGCATAGGGGTAGGCAAGAAAAATTCAATTTGGGTAAACGAAAATTGTCGCACGATCGGGACTCTTAGATATTGCTTCTATGACAGGCGTTAGTACCGCTGCTACCTGGAAGGACACCTCCTTTTGAAGAGCCTAGGTTCGAATTTCGAGTTTGTTCTTTGGGACTATGGAGTGTAAAATTGATGCCGGTACAAAATTCAACAAAAAACAAAAATTAAAATGAAAGACATTATTTTTTTGGCTTTTTTCGGTTGGGATGAATTTGTACGAAATTTGACCAGTGTAAATTTAACTTATTGTGGTTGCTAGTAATTAGGAGGAATTGAAAGAAATATTTTGATTTTGGCACATCTTGCTTTGTATTGGAATAATGTCTTTTTTAGGCTCCCAGGATACGTTTACGTTACTCCACGTTCTACGGTCTGTCGTTCAAACGTTTTAAGCAGCTGTTCAAACAAACGTTTTCTATTCCGATTTAGAAAAAAAAAAACATATTGGAAAGAAAAATGTGCCTATCTATAGAAAAAAACAAAAATCCACAGATAATCGTTCTTACAAACTCGACTCGCTGCTGGCCGACGTTAGGCTGCATCATTTTTTAAACGTTCCCTACGGGTTTGATAAAAAAACAAAATTAGCCTTTGATTTCTTTACGTTATAACGTCCACAGCGTATGCGGTTATATTTCAGACGCATTACTGCGCTTATTGTTCCTGCTTTCTTGGCCATAGCACCTTCACGTTATCCTCTAAATTTGGCCGCTTATCATATGGTTTAAGCTAAATGAGAATTAAGGCATATACTTCAATATAAATTAAAAAAAAAATAACCACCCTGTATTCCTATCATGATTGCATCTACACGTTCCACAAACCCAATGCCTCTCCTGCCTTTGACCCATCTGTTTTTTCGACTGTTCAAGACTATAGGTTTACTATACAACAATGATCACGATACTTAACCGAATTCGATAGGAAGTTAAGAACAGAAATAAAAAGTGTAGTTGGAACGTTCGCTGTTTTTATTTTTTAAATAGATGTTTATTATTGTTACTCGCAATAGATTGTATAATTAATTATACAGCGAGTACTGAATACTTCTTGCTACCGAAAAAAATTAGAAAAGCATATTACGAAAATAACCCCTATACGCCTTCTAGATCGTTGAAAGGCTAAATTACGTAAGCAAATAGTTCATGTCTCTAAAACTCTTCTCATTGCCATATGAGTGAGATCACATCTCTACTGTTGATACTTAAAGATCGATACTTTTCTGTTTCTGATTAGCACCGTTAGTACAACAAATAACATTACCATTTTGATCATCGTTACCGACCGACCCAATGTATGTTATGCAATAGACAAAAATGTTCCAAATCTATTGCGGCTATTTGTATATAGAGATACATTAGATACGCTGCCAGCATCGTTGTTTTCTATATTAAAGCTTCTCGCTTGTTTCTCGTTAAAACAATCGTTCGTTTGTTGGTTATCCGTTTAATTCCGTGCACCGCACACACGTTCGCCTCGAACGCTTCGCGCCATAGCTCGATCCTATCGTCTAGACGATTCCAGGAGGCCTCCGCTGGCGATCTATGTCGAAAGCCAACTCTCAACGAACACGACCGACTTTTCTTCGCTTTTCGTTGCTGTTACAGCAGCCTGTATACATATATGGTTATACGTGTCTGCTTGTGCGTATCTATTTATCTATATATATATATATATATGCATATGTATTCTATGTTACAGAAGCATTACTAAGGACATGTGCGCATACTGCAATCGCATGAAACTCCGACCTGACGTTTCCGACTCGTTTGGCCGGGTAGGCCCAGTTGTAATCCTCAGCATCAATATGATTCGGTGTCCCTGTCTGGTCGTGCCTAGCTCGGTCAGATCACCAGCCATCTATCTACGACGCGGTAGCCATCAAGAACAAGCAACAAAGGCATCAAGTCACCCACAGCATAAATAGGGCGAAAGATACCCTCGTGCTTCGAACTCGAGATTTCGTATAGCTGATTTAGAAGATAGTTTAGATGGACAACTAGGTCGCTTTAAGTTTCGTTTAGTGTCGCCGTTAATTATCACTCTGAGTGCTCGAACTATATATATATATACAATTAAATCCTATATAGACTGCACTAATACGCATATGGGTGCAGGCTCCGCTGGGCCGATACGGTTGTCTACAAATCGAATGGCCCGAAGACGGCACTGGGCTATCTATTTCGGGACAAGTGGGCTTGGACAGGACAGGAACCCCTGTTTAAAAGCGCACTGGGCTGCTATACCTTAGAAAATCCTAATAAAGGTACTATTAGTCGAATGTAACTTAAGCACATCAGATAAGTGTGTGCGTACCACTAACGCTAGAGGTAGAACTACAACCGACCTAACGTAGAAGACCAATGTAATTCTGAACGTGCACATGACTGCGTAGCATAACTGGATAAAAAAATCAGTGTCTACTTTTTCTTTGCAGCGTGCTAAGGCCGCTGGTGCAGGATGAGGACATTCAAAAATGGCAGGGAAAATACGTAAAGAGTAATTTTTGTCATTTTAAACGACATACATTATAGTGTACACTTTAGTTTTTTTTTTTATAGTCTTTATATCTAGAAGCAGTATTTATATTTAGGAGGTAAGATCCGTCCATACTAAGGTAATTTTTTAGCTTCTCTATTTCAGTGATGGAAAAAGCTTACCCTTGCCGCTGCCCCTATTTTCAGTCAGCCATGTAGGCCAGTTGGGAGTGCGTATTACAGGCACGTAAAAAGAATCGAACGAATGCACCCGCTCAATCCCACTGGTATCTTTCCCAGAGCGTCACTGCACTGCTGTTTGAATCTATTATTGCTGGTACTAGTATACGCGGCACACGCAATCGCTTACTATGCATCCTATCGCTTAATGGTACCTACGCGTACGTTCTGCACCAAGTTCATATATTCAAAATCAACCGTAACCTATCGCAATGCTGGTTGAGGACACAGCGTAGCTCGACGTCACGTCAAAATATAGCCGTGTGCGCTTACAGCGAGGAACAGAAAATTCGTTTCTGGGTGGGCTACTAACGTGAAGTTAGAAGCTGGCTAAATAGCCGACCAGCAGCTATGGTGGCCAACGAAGTTCGGACATCACCAAGTACAGATTCTGAGTCTTGGGTGCCTCCCATATCCCGTATTCGTCGGCACTCACAGACGCAGCCAATTAAGCGTGGCAGCCACACGGCTGCCGGCATCAGCAACGATTACCCCGTAACAACATGCGAACCAGCAACGACAACGCTTACAGTATGTGTATACGAAAAATCGTCATTAGACATGTGGCTACCGCCGACGGGATGCGCGCGCTCGTCAGAATCTCGTCGAGTCCGAAGCGTTCGACCCTCTTAGAGACAAGCACGAAAAGGAAGAACGAGAAAGTGAAGCTAAAACAGCCCAAACCAGCGGTACCCCAACAGCAAAGCTATTCGTCGCCTTACTATAGCACCCACGTTGTTGACCACCACTGAGGACCAATGGGACCACCCGGCACAATCAAACGCTGCGATCCGAATAGTCGGGGCCACCAGATCGATGCCAGCAGCGACGGCCACATTAGAAGCACCCATGTGATCCGCGGGAAAAAACGAGCTGTCGAGAATTCAGCTAAAGTCTAAGCAAGTAGTACGAAAAAGAATATGGGTAAAGGACTGCGTTCTTTCGCATCCCTACGAAGCCGCCTATCTTTAAGCAAGAACGTCAGCGGTTCGAAGAGTGCGCGTATCGGCTCTTCATAGATCTACCTAGAACCGCCACTGCCAAAACCGCGAGCCACTACCCAGTATGAGTATCGCAATGTTAAGAAAGTCGCTTGGAACACCCAAGCAAATCATATCGGTAATTTTGTATTTTTCTTTCCTTTGCTCTCTCACTCGCTTATTATTATCCTGCGCCTCTTTGACGCTTTCTAATGGTAGAAGCCAAAGTCTGTGTTGAACAGCACTTGCTCTCACCGGACGCATCAGTTAGAACGTACAACTCATACGGATACGTCCCGCGCCTGTTAAGGCTTGTCCGCGTTTACGTTCGGCTCCGACACTCACTAGCAAGCGGAAAAACTGTGTGTTCTCTAACAGATTTGAACTC
This sequence comes from Varroa destructor, assembly GCF_002443255.2. Lineage (NCBI taxonomy): Eukaryota > Metazoa > Arthropoda > Arachnida > Mesostigmata > Varroidae > Varroa > Varroa destructor. Next base: position 44,373,577 of record NW_019211455.1, on the reverse strand, counting down.
GTAGCTTGTCGCGAAGTTTGCGTCGATCGTTGAAGGTTTTGAGCACCCATGTGAGATTTGGGCGGGCTAGCAGACGGATCGTGGATCGGCTCTGTCTACGTAACGTGATAGGTTAGAGCCTCCAATGCGCTGTTCGCGTCAAGAACGAGGCTAGTTTTCCGTTCGATCTGAGTTGATTGTACCAAGAATATGTGGCACAAATCCTATCGGTTATGATAGCGCGGATTTGACCACCGATTATGGCCGCCGGCTCCGAGGGGAAGGCATGGGTGCTCGTGAAATTGCTCTGTGGTGAAGCAGAGGCCGATTAGTTGGGCATTCTTTGTTCACCACTACATTAAGACCACCACGTAAAGATATGCTGGAGGCGGGTGAGTTATAGCGGGTACGGCTCGTCAATAACGAAAAAAGCGGAAACTACGCCTGTTACTGTGTGACTGTAGCAGAAAGCTTTGATGGGTGAACTAGGGGGATTTACCGAGTCGTTTCGTGAGTAGGTGAAAGGGCCAACCTAGGCTAGAATAGGCCCGGGTCAAAATATACCTAAGCTATGAGGAAACGACGAGGATGAAGAGGACATGCAGCAAATGTTAAGAAAACAAATAAGCGGTCTGGCCCTGAGATAAGGTTAACTTCGCGACTAAAAGAAAAAAGTTATTTTCGCTCTGGTGAAACAACAAGGGAAAATAATAACGATCGGCGTGAATTTGGAACTTCGTACCAAAGAAAACTGGCCATCCCTGTGACAGGTGTGTGGTATTACCTAACTTGGATAAGAGTACCGCTTTGTATATTTAGGTGATGGCAAATCGAACTGTTTGTTCAGACGACTGCTTCAATAAGCACCAAACTAAAAGCAAAGGAGTGTCCCTAACGTGAAAATAATGGTCACCATGTTTTCAATTACTCCACCTGCCCTTGTAGCATTATACATTACTGTCTAAAAACAAGCGACGCACCCTAGGATATGAAGCCTATATACACAGTATGCTACAGACACATAACCGTTTCCCTGTCTGGCGTAACTGTTCTATGTATTTAGCAGGCCGATCGGTACCAGAGAGCTTTATCCAATCGTCAGCAAATCCCAAAATGAAGCACTGTTTTACGCAATCGGTAATAAAAATTTTCTAAAAAAAAAAGGATCGCTCGTATTGTTATCTAATAGCTCGATGCTATCAGCTAAATTGAATCCAAAAAGAACATGTTGTCGCTGTTGCCGTTGCTATAAGAAAATCTAAGTTAAACGTTATCGTTCGGTAAACTTTCCATTGAGAAACTTGTCTTTATTACGTTTATGAAATAGTTAGGTTGAAATGTACAGCGTTCGATTTTCTACAAGACTGATCCTTTTTAGATATTATGACGAGCTAGCTTTCATCAACACATTCATCTAACTTTACGTAGAGAAAAGGAGATATTTTGCCACCGTGTAAGCAGTTCAATATGATTATACCAAATCGTCCAGCAATGATACCGTTTAAATTACTAATTTGGTAATACGGTCTTCAAATGTGGCCTTGAGGCTTATATACCTAAATGAGGTTAATTTTACTTGCATAGGGTTACGCTCGGTGTGTCCTTGAGCTTATTCGGTTGTTTATTTATTTCTGAGATTGTGTATCTGATATCATTCTATTTTATCCATGATGCTCTGAATTACTGTTTGTTTGATTTGAGATCGCTGAGGGAAGATTCTGAAAAATACCTGATTGAAGACGCGCTTCTGAGCTGAAATTGAAGCCCTTTCCATTAATGCGCCGAAAAAAAGAAAACTGATGCGTACCAATGACCCGTAGAAATTTTGACAGCAACCGCTATATCAGCGTCAGCTGTCAAACTACTCGTAACGCAGTCGATAGCCAACAAAGAACAGATAAATTATAATTAAAATTCTATCGAGCGCTCTAAAAAAAAAAATTCAAATCTATCTCAGAATCTGCATATAGGAACATATATCTGTGTTCGGTAAAGAGGAGCATGGTAAAATATTTTACAGAAAATTAGGCTAATCCTTATCTTCAAAATATTCGTCCCTGGCCTGACTTGCTCGAGCGAAGGTAGACGAAGATCGACAGGTTGAGTTGCATAACACTGACACCTCATTCAGTACTTGAATTCACTTAGCTGTTATTATGTATTGAAGTACGTAGGTCTGGGTAAATACGACGACGTTAAGCCATGTCGACGTTAGTACGAAGCTGATTGACGGAATTGCAATGTGTATGTGTACGCACCGTCGCCCTTGATCATCAACATAGGCTAACTGTGACAGGTTACCAGCGATTTTGGTTATTTTACGTTTGTTTTTGCAACGGTCGATCACTTTCGAATATGTTAACCTTATAATCGAGTTTATGGAAAGCGGACATATAGTCACAGACAAATGAAGAAACATCGAAGTTAATGTCTTTGTTTAATCTTTGCTCCTCTTAGCCTAAACAAATAAAGCGAAAAATAAGGAAAAGATCTGTGTTTGATTGCTTGCGTCCTGAATTGGATATCAGTTGTATGATCGGCATAAATGAAATGGGACTTCTTGTATGACAGTACGTCATATATACCTAAATTCGGTCAATCATTTCCTCCGTACTAGACAACTCAGGTACATTGTCGACGAATAGGTTATAACATAGTTTTTCTGCGCCGTTCTGAAATCCTTCGGGTTTAACTACATCTAAGGGCCATCTAAAATGGCCTCCAATAAGGAGGAAAGGGAGGTCGTTGAATTATGATAAGGCATGATCCATTGTCTGCTTGACCTACTATCCTTCATTGAGGCATCCATCTAGTTCATTCCTTAAATGCGTCTTCATCGCTTCTATTCCAGTTACCTGTATCACGCAATACAACACGTACTTACGTCTTGCTCTAATTATAACAACTGTGATCATTTTGAAGAACATCATTCATTAAGAAGCCCAAGTAAGTATGGTGAAGAAGTACGGAAATGAAATAATAATTAACCTCTTATAAATAATTAGCCTAACATTTCTTCACTAATCTATATTACATTTCTGCTGCTGACTGTCTATAATGTCATCACATTCGTACATACAAGCTCATCTCGTATTTGCTTTATAATAGAAACGCCCATATAAAAGCACGGTAGATACTCCACCATCATCCGCCTCTACATTTATTTGTTTCTTTCCCATACTATTGATAGGAGTAACACAACCTATGCTCGGTGGTCAGCGTTCGAATTAGGTTGTATTTAAATATAGACAGACACAGAACAGACAGATAAACAGACATGAACAAAGGCCTGAATTTCAAATGTGCCTCAAGCAGTGCACGTGATCATGCGCCAGACCATCTACATCTGAGATGCAAACGAGATTAACTCAAACTGGGGGAAGCCTTGGAGCGTGTCTCCTTCGCTCGAAGCGGCTCGAGGTCTCTGCCGCTAGTTGCATTTCCAGTGACTAGTACCCAGCGGCGATTAGTTGGGACATGTATACGGTCCTACGGCGTTTCTAAAAGGTGTCCTATTCTACTGCAGGATCTGCACAGATCGTACCAGGTTAATATATACTAGTACTACACACGTCCAGAAGTCTACACGGTCGTGTAATGTCCATAAGGTGGTGAAGAGCGCTGCAGGTAACAGAACTGCTGACACTCTTTGTGGAGCACATTATAGGAAACACATTATATTTCGTTGCAGTGCGTGCGTTTATATGCGGCAACAACACAGACAGCATTGAATGCTCAGTAGTCCTCAAAGCGATACAGGACTGTACTTTGTCAGGGCGGTCCGCTACGGCGGGTGTCATGTAGTGGCACGCCCGACGCGCAGAAAGGTCGCTTGATTCATGAAGGAGCTGCAGGACAAAATAAATGCATACACATTTAGCTTGCTTCGACTGGCTAACCTACATAAACATATGTTTATGTAAGTTAGCCAGTCGATCTAGCGAACGTTCAGTAAAGTATGCACAGAGGACACGTGCGTTATTGGATAGCACTCATCCTACGTTGTAATGATATCGGACACGATCGCATGCCATGATAGCATTTTGATGGTGAGAGAAAGTCGTAAGAAGTACAACTTAAGTGGAACCTTCGTTAGCAACTGGCGCTCGATTATAGGTATAATATATATTATCTTACAGAAATAATTAAGGGCCGCCTAGGCGGCTCATCGTCTGCCTATTACAGTTGGAATAGTTGAATAGTTGGGCAAATCGTTGGTTGAAAATATCCGAGGGCCTTAATAAGGCACATTGTTCGGTTTGACTTGTTGATTTAGAAAGCCTTTTACTGAAGATCGTATGTACGCTTGCCGATTCGAAATATTTGTCCGGCATACAAGAGAAAATAAAGTGAAAAACATTTGGAGTAACCATTTTGCGATATAGATAATTTAAGTTAAAATGAATTGTTCGGGAATTACGGCAAGTAGTTCCTCAGTGAGGTTTTGCTCGACATGACACAAAGTATAGCATATAAACAAGTCACTAATGTGTCGTCACTGAAATGTACCTTTCCTTTTAGCATGCATATGTTGAACGCCCAGACACTTGTCTGCGGTAAAATTTATGTCAGATTCTATTGATTAAGCCATTACCTATTCACTTGAAGTTAGACCGTTGAATACAATTGTTTGTAGCACATGTGCGTATCGTATACAATTCTGTCCTTTCATTATGCCTACAGGCTTAATTAAATTAAAAAAAAAACTTAATAAACCCAAGCCGAATAATAATTACCACTAGTTCTAATGCTTAGTGGTCCTGACGCTGTCGTATTCAGCTCGTAGAGAAAATAGTGCCATATGACTTTTTTGTCCCAAAAAAAGCATAATTTTGGTCTTTTCCAATCCCAAAAAGGCCAAAAAAAAGCTGTGAACTCGCTGAACCCGGGTTGTGCGGGCTCCTCTAGTGCCTTAGAAAAATTCGAATCCAACTTGCACAACCGTCGCATTAGATATGGCTAACCAATTTTCCATGCTTCGTTCCTCGATTGATGATCAATTCCTTTTAGAGGCGTGGCCCCAACCTCGTTCCCACTTTTTGGATTCATGGTTTTTGGCCCACTCGCTTGGCTGATTGTTGTAATACGTAGAAATAGTTGCATGGCATTTTGAGAAGCTATGCGACCCTACGTTGCGACGGGCCAGCTCTGAGACGAGCATTTTTTTCGCGCTCGCAAACACACATAACTGTGGTTAACGCTATAGGTGAGATGGTGGCTCACTCTCATAATTGGCCTGTTTCTCAAGCAGTTTACGAATTAGGCTTATTATGGATTGTTGTCTGTCGGCATGAGTTAAATCTATTTAACTTTACTTCTAATTAGTTCTGCCTTGTTTCCATTAGAAATTTAAGTTATCTACAGGTCGTTGTTGTCGTCGTCATTGTTGTTCTTTACGAGTACCTTCGACACGTCCGCGTGACAAAGTAGTGGGTAACGTCATTGTCTACGAATTTTACGGATACATTGTGGTTTAGGTTCGAACCCGAGCATAGACAGAGTTGGTAGCCACCCTAATGATGGTGACCGTTTTTTTGTCAGCAGTTCTCATACAGTGTCCTGATACAGTTGTCGGAGTGTCCTAAAAGTTACTTCCACATGAGATTAGCTAGCATTCGAAAACGTCAAAGCTGAAACTTGGGTAGATATCTTAAATGGTTTTCAAACAAACTGTACATTTTTCCACAACTTACTTTTTCATTTTCAAATAAAGGTTACGTCTAGAGAGCAAAGAATATCAATAGAGCACATGGAAAATGATCTCTAACGCACTAGAGTCGTGTAATTTCTTGAACGTCCCAAACGTGTTCTGTATGTCAGTGGTACCGGCTTCAATAGACAGCGTATAGATATTGCGCGGATATGTAAATTTCTAAAGCAAGCCCCTCAACTCACCGATTTATATATTTATATAAAATAAAAAAGAAGTAACACCAATGGAAATCGAAGCATAAATCCGGTAGAAAACAATAGACAAGTTAGCCAGGTACACAGGCACGTTTAGTGATTTCAGTAGCCACGCGCCCGTTACGGGAGTCTACCCATATGTAGTACTTGTAAATGGCGTCATTTTGAGAGGTAGATCATTTAAGCATTATAACGATCCTGTTTTATGAGTATGCGAAATGTTTACTCGACTATGGAAATTTAATTGAAGTACGATCATGTGATGCTTTGAACATATCTGCACTTCAAATTTATACCTGGTCATGCAAATATAAGCCTTCGGTGTAATAGCAGTAGATCCAGATGTAGTACTGCAGGCCACCTGCTGCGCATTATACTTCAATAATATATATTTTTAGTTATTATTTATATTTATTATATATAATATTAATATTTATTCAATATTAGTTGTGATTTGAAAAATGAGCGAGTGATCAAAACTTTTTTAACCGATAAAAAATTATATGAATTACCCTTGCAACTTGAAAGAAAATATTCAAGATTTCGTAGTTAGGTCATACTTCTTTATGTATTTGGTGTTTTTGGTTAAAAAAAAATGCTAAGCAGCTCCTGTAATCGTGTAGTGATAATGCATTTTCATACTAAGTTTAAAGACACATAAAGTTTATTTGGCTAACTTAAGCGCGTCCGTCTCTTTTTTACGGGTTAAAACCAAAGATCTTAATTTCTCAATCAAGCCACCGTTTATGCAATATTTACAGAATTTCTGTGATGCAACTGTTTAGACCAGCAGGCTGCTTAGAGATGTACGTATATAATCATATGATCATCGACCTTTTCTGCAACCCAGAGTACGTCAATAAATTGCGACGAGATCGCTACTTTTTTTCCTTTTTATGGTCTAGGGATGGATTGCTTGAATGACCCATCCAGTCCAGGCAGAACGGATACTGCGGGCTCTTTCATCCACTAAAATCTACGACAGGATCTATGGGTATAGATATAGTACGACCTCTAATTGTACGAAAGTACATTTCCTAACGTAGTGCTACTACGAAAACATAAGGCTGCTAGAAAACAGCAAAATGATACCGAGCTATGAGCTAATATTTGATTTCATATTTGAAGTTCGCATACATTGTCTACGGCCATATTGCTAGAGTGCTCAAATGAGCAGTTGATGCAGCGAGTATTGTAAAAATCCAGCCCCTTCTTCTAGGAGTATACAGTCATATAAGGTCAAGCAAGTATGTCCAGACATTTGAGTAAAATGTATCTCTTATAATATAAAATGTGTATCTCAAAACATATGTATGTACGTCTAAGGAAACCGAAATAACGAACTGATATTTTGAAACATCTATAACCGGCGCATAGACCGCCGCCGGTGGCCAGCTTTATTAATCCCATATATAGTCGTCCTTCAGTGGCCCCTACGTGTTCGACAAATCACTGAGCTTCAATTCAACAAATGCAATGAAAAAATCAATTCATCTGAGCGCCATCCGCCACCCTGTCCGTATTCGTAAACGATTTTCGTCAGAGTTTCCATCGCCTGCCATTTCCCACTTACCCACACCTAACCAAAAACGAAAATATGTGGAGTAACGAAACTGCCCACACAATCATCTCCATTGACAAAAGAAAAAAATTAACGACATGACGCAATACCAGTTCTCTTCGCGCTCGTACTTTTAGTTGACCAACTATCCATAAAAACTCCTGCTCGGCAGCAGGCGAACTCGGCTGCAAATGGCACCAACATCGTCGACTTTTTTTTCTGTAGCTATCCATCGCCATTAGGCGGGTAGGTGGATGGGTGTCAATCTTGCGAAATTTCGTGGCAAACGTTGCACATACGCAGCAGGAATGGTCGAAC